>NW_022631158.1:447520-893082 GCF_010015895.1 Lontra canadensis
TTTTTTTTTGAAGTTTTATGTTTAAGCTAGTTTGAGTTGGTTTCTCCCACTTTCTTTTGAACCCATTCTTAGATCCATAACTATGGACGCATTCTTCAGAAAATGAACAATGCAAAAATGTCACCCATACAATATATTTTAAGGGGAAATAGGGACAGATATTTTCATCATTTTAAGAGCCTCTGTCTCAGAATACAATAGCAATAAAAACTTACATTTACTTAGTTCTTATTAGTTACAAAGCAGTTTTCTGTAAAATCTCATTCAGCTCTTATGAGACTGCAGAAGGTTGTGTATCATTATTCCCATTTTCCAGATAAGGAATGGAGACTCAGAGACATTGAGGGGCTTTCCCACTAACTAGGAAATAATGACATTGTCTGAGATGCATTTTTGCCAGTTTTGCTTTTTGGAGAGAACCTAGGAAGTAATGTAGATAGAAAATGCCTTTCTAAACTCTCCCATTTACAGGATACCAGAAGTAAAATTCAAGGTCATAATGAAAATTTACAATAATTTCTCATATTATTCCAGCCAACTTCCCATTTCTAATTGATTTTTCTTATGTTGCTTCTCCAGCTTGTGAGCAATGCTCAAACCAAATGTTTAAAAAACTTTCCCCTTGAAGATTTAATGACTCCAAATCTGTATTTGATTACTTGGTTCCACTGGGGTTTGTGCTTGTGCAATGGCCAAGACAGAAGAGCAAAAAGAAATCTTGTTGGTTATGCATTATGTATCTGCTGTCACTGGATTTGGGCTGAGACTGAGACTGTGACGTCTTCACCGGGCTTAGCATTTACTTTGAGCCGCTTGCTTTGTTTGAACATACTCTCTTCTGACTGTGAAGGGTTTAACTCATGAGTCAACTGTGCACAACCACTCACACTATAAATTCCAAAAAAAGTCAAGGAGATTTAGTTTCTGGGTTTGATCTTTAAATGACCAATAGATTTCATCTTCTTGTAAGGCCGTTAAAATCCTTCCCTTCCCCTTTCCCTATTGACCTCACCACACGTCAGCTCTTCAACTGGGACAGCCAATGCCAAGGTGTTAATAAATGCTTTGGTGACATAACTAAGGGGAAAAAATTAAGTGAAGTGGGATAAGAGTAGGTGGGTCCTGATCTACCATTAATTAGTTGTGTGATCCTCGATCAGTCAATTTACTTCATTCCCAGCTTCCCTAGTGGTGAGATGAGATATTGGTGCCAGGGATTCAAGAGGCTCATCCTATGTCTGGAAATCTATAAAATAGAAACAACCAGCCATTTCATTTTGTATATAATGTAATTTGTGTTCTACAACATAGTTTTGGTCTTTGGGTCCTATTTAATTTATTGAATTTTTTTTCTTAAAGATTTATCTATTTATTTGAGAGAGAAAGAGAACATGAGTGGGGGCAGGAGCAGAAGGAAAGGTAGAGAACCTCAAGCAGACTCCCTGAGTGCATCCTGGAGCCCAAAATGGTCTGAGAGCCCTGAGATCACAACTTGAACTGAGACCAAGTGTCAGCCACTTAACAGACTGCACCACCCAAGCATCCCAATTTCTTGACTTTTAATTAAGTATTCTAAATGAGCCCTTAGACATAAAAGAATATCAGGAATATTTTTTTTTTCAAGTTGGGTGAAAATGTAATACTTGGGGGATGATGCAAATTCAAATTCTGGTTTAAACTCTTTGGTTTTAATAAAATCATCAAATTAGTAATGAGACTATAAATGTGAATATGTGTATATTTTTACTTCCCAAAGATATCAAGGATTCTCTGAATAAAATTTAGGGAAGTCATTATAGATTTCAGGTAATAGTTTTATTTGAGGTCACTGATTCTATATCAATAACTGAGATAATCATGGATGGTATATTTAGGACAATTTCCAGTTTGGCTTAAAACACTTCCACTTATTTTCTAGAAAAAGGTAAAATACACAGCAAATGTAACTATCTTTATAAAATTAAATTGAAGCAGCACAATTTATTTGGAAATCAGAAACCCTATGTGTTTATATATGTATACCTCTCACTACAACCACATATATAAATGGCTCATAGTATCTATCGTTCTCTAGGGCAAAACTAATTTTTGAAAATCACCTAAAAATGTTCTTAGACATAAAAACAATGATCAATTCATTGAATTTCCATCATACCACTCTGCTGTTAAAACAAAAACACCTTTAATGAGTCTTGTCTATTAACTAAAGTGCAAATGTGTCAGGTTGACACCAATCCTTCATAATCTGACCACACCCAATGTTTAAGTCATATTTTACTTAGTAATTCTAGTAATTTCCCTCCAGATACTATTTTGTCATTTATTCATCACACCTTGCATTTTCGCACTGACATGTCCTTTGCTCATTCTCTGTTTATCAAAAATTTATCAATTCTTAAAGTGTGAGCCAAATGCTACTTTCTTTGTGAACCTATCTCTTCTAATGAGAATTAATTCCTCCTTCCCTCCCCTTACCTGTGTTCTCACAATATTTTGTTGGTAGCTCTTTTGTGGCATTTAACACACTTGTCTTATAGAATAGCTAATGTCAGAGGGCTGATAAATAGAATTGTCATTTGCTTAAAGGAAAGCCAATATATGAAAAATCAGAACTTATAAAACACATTCACTAGGAAATTATTATTTTCATAGCAAGAAGATTCTTAGGCTGACAAGATAATTTGCTGTGAAATTCCTTGAAGTTTCAAATACTTTTAATGTACCTAATATTATTTGATTTATCACAGTTAAATTTAACTGAACTCTGTAGGGCACATACCTATTGCATAAATTGAGGTAGTGAAAAATAAATGAAATTCATTTTGGTTCATAAAAATCTAAAACTTGAAATCAAAGTGGTAGTATAGCTACTGGACCATTCATTTTAAATGTGTACAAAAATTCTGTAGACTCTGTGACTCTCCAGGGAGTTTAGATTCTCTACATTTAGAAGGAAAGCTCAGGCTTTACCTACTGCTTGACTTCTTGTAGAATCTTTGAAGAGGATCATATAAGACTTTAGTCATTTTATGAAACCACCAGTAGTCTTGCTCAGGAAATATCAACAGCCATGCTGGGCTGAGGGAGTTGTTGACATTGTGCTGAAAGGGAATAAGGAAGCAAGAAAGACTTCCATCTGCTGGAAAAACACCATGGGTTAAATGGACACGGAACTGAGCTCTTTTTTTTTTTTTTTCCATTCTGATTCATTCTTCCTTCTTTTCTTACTTCAAGTCCCAGAAAACTACAATCCCTAGACTCTCTTGCTCTTCCTTGAAGGGGGGTTTTACTAGTAGGCAGGACAGGTAGAAGATTAGAGGGTGGGTGGAAGGGAAAATCCAGGACATGCTATCTCTTTTATCTTTATTTCATATGATGTATCTGGGTGGGGTTGTGTCTCTCCTGTACCTTCCCCAGGAGCTTTCTCTACAATCTTAGCTTCTGCCATGAAGACATAACACAGTTGTTGTTTGGTCTAGTGACCCTGGGACTTGGGCTCTGTTAACACTGTACCTTAGATATGAGCCTTCACTCCTAGGGGTAGCACTGATTTTCTGTTTTTACTAATCTCTTGGTTGCCCCACTGCCTTTTTGGTTTCTTAATTCTTTTACCATACGTATAAATAATTTTCTGCATTAAAATACTTCGGTTTGAAATACATAGAGTGGTTTATGCTCTTCTCATTGGATCCTGACTGCCAAAATTCTTCAGTTCTGAAACTCATCTCTACAAAGAGATGAGGAAAAACCACCTCAAAAAATGAAGTCTATTCTGCTCTGGGTACATTTGCATATATTATGTTATGAGCCCTCTAATAACAGTATGACAGGTTTCATTGTTCCCATCTTGGAGATGATGAGACTGGAAATCCAAAGGTTACATAATTTGCCTGAGGACTGAAAGAAAGCTTAACAGTGTCAGAGATAGGATTCATACTTGGCTATCCTATTTCTAAACCTATAGCACAGATAGGCATAGGATTCCTCTACTCAAAGTAGATCCATTAACTTTGTCTATTTTCAAGTGCAGTTGTTTGTAACTCTTAATCAGAAGATGCTTGCATGATCTTCCTACCTTTTGTCTTAGAATTAACTTGTGTGGATTATGCATCATTAGTCATAGAAAGTATTATTACAAAAAATAGTCAAAGAACATTTAGTAGAAAAAATAGTCCAACATTCCTGTAAGGGTCAAAATTGTACTTTCTCTTCCTGGAAATGCTCTGCAGTGTCACATGTAAGATGATGCAGTCCAGGGTCATATGAAATGCCGTCACTGGGGATCCCAGACTTCAGACTCAATTATTTTGCCTTTGAAATACAAGTGCACTAGAGGGAATTTAAAACCATGCAGCCCTGAAATCAGATTGCTTTCTTTCTTAGGATATATGAAATCTGTTATTTGCCCTGAGAATTAGAATTTTATGCATTCATCATTCATTCATTCATTCAACAGAAGTTTTTTTGAGGACTCCCAGATAAAAGTTACTCAATCAGATGCTGCAAAATTTCGCTTAAAAAAGAGAGTATGAAAGGGTGTCTGGGAGGTTCAGTCAGTTAAGCATTTGAATTTTGATTTCGGCTCAGGTCATGATCTCAAGGTGGTGAGATGGAGACCTGTGTTGGGCTCCATGCTCAGCAGGGAGTCTGCTTGGGGATTTTCACTCTTCCTCTTCCTCTGCCCCTCCCCCCTATATGTGGGTGCCCTCTGTCTCGCAAATAAATAAATAAATAAATAAATGAGTAGTGTGACAATATCACACAAAAAAATGCGTTTATACTCAAGGACTTACTCTTATTTCTAAAACCCAAAATCTATCCTTGTTTGGGGCACTCGGTTTCTACCTCCTTCCCACCTTCTACCAAGATTATTCAGACACGTTCTTGTATTTTATTTGCTTCCTTCTGTAGGTATTATTTCTTTTTAAATATTTCAATCCTTCTACCCTTTGTCCTATAGCCTCTGACATTCTCTTTGGTAAATTCTGCTTTTTTCTTTAAAACTCTCCAAGTTCAGAAGATACCTTCTCCTTTCTGTAGCATACACATATGTGTGTTCTGTTTTTTTTCTTACTTCCAGCTCTGGAGATAAGTAATTTCTGTAGCCACAAAGCTTTGGGCATCTGGACAAAGAGTAAGAAACTGGGAAATTAAAATCCATTCTTGAAAGAAATAAGAAATAAACAGTCTGATTTGTGGCTAGGACTGAGGGGGAAGCCCAAAGCATGACGATCCTGGACATTTGGGAGGATGCATGAACTATCTGGCAAAAGCTGTGGTTGTACTCCCTATGGCTCTAGGTTATAGGTTTATAGGTAATGAGTACAAGTTCAATACAAGGAAAACCCTTATGAAACACAGAACTTTATAAAACAAGATGGGTGTTCTCTGGATCTAGTGACTTTTCTGTGCTGCAGTTACGTGTAAGCATAAGTGAGATTCCACAGGGTGTGACTGTCTTAGAGAAAATTGAAGCACTTGGGATGAACAGTTGGACATCATGATCCTCAAGGTCCCTTCCAACACTGACATTACAACTCGAGGCTCACTATGTGTCTATGTGCTAGAGAAGAGTTCTATTTTTCTTCACCAACTCCTTGTGCTCCCTATATATACTTTGCCTTTGTAATTCTAGACTATTCTTACTCTCAAAAGCAGGCTTTTTGATGCGTCTTAAGTATCCATATGGGGCCAAGTATGTGCTAAGAAGAAGAAAAATGAGAAACAAAAGATAAATTCTGTTAAACTCAGCTTCATCTTTTTTCACAAACCAGCAAGGAATTCTCAAAGCAAAATGCCTACATTTCTCAAGTATATTTGTGCCAAGAGTCTTCATGAAAATCTTTTGCAACAGAAACAAAAAGGCCTGGTTCCTGGAGAAAATTATCAGAGCCTTGCCTGAGCTCCTGCCGGTGGAGCCTCATCACCCAGGGCCGGCAGATAATATGGTTATCTGCTGGAGTGGAACCAGCTCATTTGCGTGTCATGAGGCTGGCAGCTCTGCACGCCCAGGGCACATTAAACTTTTACCTTACACATGTCAAGAGTGCTTGGGCCACTGCCACCTTCTCCTCCCCTGCTCTCCAGCTTCTATTTTCTTTCTTTGGTTTTCACATCATGTCTACTAGAGTCAGCCAGGAAAGGATTCTCTCCTTTGCTCTTTGTAGAAACCATTTGGCTTTCTCTTGTTCTGCAACTACCAACAAAACAAGGGTTTACTCATAAGCCCAGCTTACAGGTCTAACTTATCTTGCAAAATATACATTGACCTGACTATTCTCCTTCATGTGTACTGTACTCCCTAGGGACCAATGAAATTTCCCAATTCTTCAGTCTTTTATTTTTCTTCTCTCTCTTGTGCCTAGAATGTCCCACATAATCCCATCAGTTTTTTTGTGTTTTACTTCTATCCATTCCTCAAGACTCAGCTCATGACAGTCGAGATAACCCACTGTTTATCAAAGCACTGGAGAACATGCAGGTGAGGGAAGCACCAGCATCATGGAGAAGGTGTTCTCTGCAGGTCAAGGCTGGTGGTAGGAGATGCCATTTCAGGAAAGGACCCTGGATGGAAAAGAAATGGCAACATTTCAAACTAATAAGGATATGTGATAGATCTAAACCATGAAAAGCATGGTGGGTAGAATTATCATAAGGAGTGACAAGATTAGAATTGTAGTTGGGGGCCAATAAGAATAATGTCTATAAAATAAATGATATAAAACAGGGGTCTGAGTTCAGCTGTTCCCCCAAAATTTCATAATCCCTTGCTTATCTGCTGGATCTGAGATAGTATTCAAGTCAGGAATTCACTGACTTGGATGGGTGAGGATAGGTGAATTCTCCAGGAAAAAAACAGGGGAATATTCAAATATTTAAAGGGCCCCCGGGCCTGGGATCCAGGATCACACTGATATCTAGGCAATTGAAGCATAAGTATACTCCCTTCCTTTAGTCTAACAAATGTGGAGCCAGACAATAAATCTGGTCCTGGCCCAAGCCTGAATTACAATGGATCTACAGACTCATCATTAGTCAATCCCCACTCCTTGGTGTTTACCAGAACTCCATATTGGTATCCTTGCTATGGGATTTGAACTGTCATCATGGAAAGACCAACCGAAAGCCTCTGAAACTGCCTCCATCCCAGATCAAGAGAGTAAAATAAAAATAGTTTGTTAAGAAAGGGCTTGCAGCATGTGCAGCCTGTGATTCCAGCAATCCTGCTACTTGGGGCATGTGACCAACCGACCCCAGGATATTAGAGGATTCTGTTGTGATAAAAGGCACCACTTGGGATTTGTGGCAAGCCTATAGGAGTGGGCAAGTGTAAACAGTATCTTTGAATCATTTATGACACTCACTAGAAAGTGTTCACCACAGAAGAGTTACTGAATAAAAATAAACAGAGTGACTCAGACAACTGAGCTCAGCCAGGCTCTGTCTTTGGTAGCTCAATAGGTGCAAGAATGGTGTGACCATGGCGGCAGGGATGGAGGTGATATATGGTCAAGAGCTTGGGGTCCCACTTACCAAGGCTGACCAAGATACTGCTCCTGCTGACTGCCTGACTTAACAGCAACAGAAATTAGGCAGAGCCCTTCATACAGCATCACCTTTCAAACGGACAACCAGCCACTTGGTAGCAAGTTAACTGTATTTTACTTTTCCCAGAGAAGTGATAAATGTCACCTATCTTGAATGGAATCAACACGTATTCTGGATATGGGTTTGTCCATCCTGCCTGTAGGGCCCTAGCCAATACCACTATTACAGACTTCTAGAATGTTTAATCTATTGTCATGGAATCCTGAATTACACCACAATGGACCAAGGCAACTACTTTAAAGCAAAGGAGATGTGTCAGTGGACACCTGACTATGGGCTCTACTTCTATAATGTATCTATTACTGCACCTAGCAGCTGCCCTCTGTTAGAATAAAAAACACATCTTTCATTCACATTTACATCTAGTACTTTGCAGAAAGAAAGTTCACACCTAAAACCCTACTCCTGCTATTTGCTATTGGTAAAAACTAAGGGGAAAGGATGTTGTACAATGAGGTTTTATTTAGTGTGAAGGAGAAACTGGACTCTGGAATTCCATTTGATTCCTTGAAGCTCCTGTGAACACCATGTAAGATCTTCCTCCTTCAAGACACTCTCTGCTTTGGGGGAATTCTCTCTGCATTAATCAGCATCTTTGGGAAGAGTACCTTTATTTTTCAATTATGCATGCCTGCTCCCTGCATGCTAGCTTTCTTAATGGCATATTTCTGCACAATTACATGGTTAAGCTATGCAATGAAGTTTTTCCTTAAGCATACTATGGCATGTAGACCATGTTTGGTCCACCATCTCTTTTTGTAAATAAAGTTTTATTGAAACACAACCATTTCATTCATTTACTTATCATCTATGGCTGTTTTCATGCTGCAGTGGTACAGCTGAGTAATTGTGACAGAGAACGCATGCCCCTGCAAAGCCTAAAGTAATTATTATCTGGCCCTTAACAGAAAAGATTTGTCAACCTCTACTTTAACTCAAAGGCTGAAGGTATCAGGACCACTTTTGGAATCCATGTTTTTCACCAATATTTCCAGAAACAGATTTTTGTTTTAGGTAGAAGATAGAGATCAACTTGCCCACACTAATCAAAGCCAAACCACAAATACCATTTTCATATCTCTCTCTTTCAAAAGTGAATATATTTTTTGGCAGGTATATGATCTAACAACTTGGGTCTTACCTATTTCAAGACTCTGCTCTATCGTAGGCAATGGTGGAAGAGAAGGGCCAGACAACAGGCTGAAATCACTCTATAAAGAGCTTCTTTTCTAGAGCAGAGGTTTTCTTGAGGATCTGGGTCTTGTGTTCCACTTAAGACTCTCCAACATTCTATGAGTTTTTCCCTCAATTTTGCTGAGATATAATTGGCATATAACATGTAATTGCATTAGCTTAAGGTGTATGACATAATAATTTGCTGTCTTGTCCATTGCAAAATGATCACCACACTAGGTTAGTTAACATCCCTCATCACACATACAATTCTTTCTCTTGATGAGAACTTTTAAGATCTACAGGCTCCACAACATTTAAATATGCAATACAGTATTGTTAACTATAGTCACCATGCTCTATATTATACCCCCAGGACTTACTTGTCTTACAACTGTGAATTTGAACCCACTGACCACGCCTCTGGCAACAACCTATCTGTTCTCTGTTGGATTTTTTTAGAGTCTGCATTACTTACTTATTACTTTTCTTTCAAAGAGGATTCATTCCCTAAATTCTCAGCCAACCACACACCTCTTTGAGCTCTTTGGAAGGACTCATTGGCAAATGTTTGTCAGTATGTTCTGAAGATGGAATCTCATTATGTCTGTGTTAAGTATTATTGATTAAGTAAAACTTCTGCTCTCTCTCAGTCTTCCCACTAATTATGTCCATGTTTCATTTTTCTAAGTGAACATCAATGGCACAGAGAGGATTTCCTATCGAAAAGCCAAAAGCCCAGCACTATCTCCCCTAAAACAAATAGATTTTTCATTGAAATCAACATATCTTTCTGAATCGAATAGGTTTTCATGGGGCCAATAAATTTCTTCAAAACAATGCATTTTTATTACAACATATTTTTGTTCAAACCAATACTTTTTGACAACCAGATATTAATGACCTGGCCACAACTATAAATTTACCCCAAACTATGTGTTTTCTCAGCAGAAAATAATTTTTCTTATACAAACACATTTTTATTTGAATCAATCCTTTTCTGAAATCAGATATATTTCTGCAGGGGACACTGGGAACCTCTTTACTAAGAAATGTCATTTTTGTTTAAAGGAACATGGTCTGAGTTTCAAGCTTCCCTAGTGGCTTACCTTAAATATCTTTATTCAACAATGATTGAGGTAAAGGCTATTAAAGAAAATCGACTTTTTTTTTCCATCTAGAAATGCAGAAAGATATCAATAGGCACTTCTTATAGAACCTCAAAGAAACAAAGCTCCCGTCTCATCTATTGTCAGGGCAGATACCGGCCAGCAGTATCTTGTTTCTTTAAGAGAAGCAGGTAAGGCTCATGTCCATCCTTAGAAATGCTCTGTAAGCCCACAAACAAGAGTGCACACAGCCACAACATTATAGCCTTCTCTTTGGCATCAAGCAGCAATGACTATATTGCTTTTTTTTTTTTTTTTTTTTTTTTTTAAGGAACGTTATCTTGCATTTTCAGATTGTCTCTGTATTTAACTGAAGACTAGGGAAGACGTACTCTGAGGGAAGAATATTATTATTACCAGTCATTTGTTCACATCAGCGTCTTTTTCTTCCACAGAAGCAAACTCCATGTTCTCAGATACTGAATCTCTAATCTTTCTCACATGGAAATCAAATACAAGAAATTCATACAATTGACTAAACATGTATAGGGAGTTTCTGGTCCCTGAAAGGCATAAAAGCAATTCCTAAATAAACTTTGCCAGTTAGATGTGACCATAAGAGGTGTATTTCCAGGGTTTCTTGTTCTTTTTCTTTGCAAGTATGTGCCCAGTAGATCAGCTTAAGGCCTCAACGAAGATTCATCAATTCTAGAATGTCTAGGGACTGCCATCCTTGTCTCAACTACAGTAAATTTATGGGACCTATGTTTCTTGCTAGCAGTATGAACACATTCATTTTTCTGTTTCCCACTCATTTTCATAAAATAATAAAAGAAAAGGCACAAAGGGAATGTCCAAATAATTACACAGTGCTTTTCCAAACAAAGGTAGCTGTGTGGCCAAAGGTCTGCTCTTGGCTGGCAGATTGTATAGTCATTCAAAATAGTCAGTTCTCACCTAATGTAAAGAAGTGCACTTTCATTGTGCATGAGACAATTTGGGGCTAACAACGTGTGAGGTAAAAAAGCCTGTGTTGTCAAAAATTAAGGACCTCATTGAATGGAGAAAAGCATTGGAAATGGAACGCTCTCGGGTTTTTTATTAATAAGCACATTGACTATTGTGAAACAATGACTACATGCAGAAGGCATTGTGATAAGAATTTCACATCCATTTTCTCCTTTCTATCTTAGGATAAATCTACGAAATAGGTATTCTTATTCACTTACAGGTGCCCTACCTACTTCCCTGGTTTTTGGTGACACTCAGATGAAGACCTGCATGGGAAAAATATCCCCAAACAAGACATCATAATAGAAGTGCATAAAGTAACACTTGGCAAATGCAAGTTCATTTCTCAAACATGGATAGTGCAAATATGTTTTGGAGAAAAAAATGGATTTTTTTTTCACACTTTTTAATTAATGACTCACGTCTCTGTGAAATTGTGTATGTGGGAGAGACAGCTTCTCACCGGCAGTGGAAGAACCTTGTGCGTCAGTGAGGGGATGTAGTCGAGATGCAGAAAATGCAGCTGAGATTTCATGATATGGATTATAAGATGAATGTCCAGGTTACAATGAGGTTATAAGGTAACTAAGTGAGCAATAAGAGTAACTATTCATACATTTATGGAACTTCTTTAAGATACAACACATTTTTACTTAAACTCTCCTTTGATCTTCACAGCAACTCTGAAGTAGGCAGGGTAAGAGGGAAATATCCCCCTTAAAAAAGAAGACACCAATGTCGAGAACGATCGGGTGCTTGTCCAAGAACAGGCAGCTTCAGTGATTGACAAGGCCAGGGCTATTCCTCTTTACCATCCAGAGAAGTATTTAGCTCTCAAAAACAAGACAGAACAAGAGCCCAGAACAGACTATTGCAAGGACAAGGATCAGAGGCCAACACGTGGCACACGTTATATATAGCATTTTCGAGTCTTTGGCCTCATTTTTTTTTCCCTTTGAATCCCCCTGAATTGTAGTTACCTGCTCAAAGCTACCCAGACCCCTGTGACTGAGCCAGGATTAATGTTTCCTGTTTTCTAATTTCAAAATCCAGTGCTGCTCACAGAAGCCTATGTTGTGGCCCTGAGGCCTGGGGTAAGAGGACAGAGAGTAGGATTTGGGCGTATGTGGGGGGATACCTGGAGGCTTTCTTAACGTATGGACCATGCCAGGGCAAGGTGGGATGATGGTGTGGACGACAGCCTGAGCATGGGGGTGTCTCCAGGAAGACTCGGGATGTGGGGAACTGCAGCAGGAGTGGCTGCAGGCATCACTAGCCATGCTTGGCTGAATTCAACAGCAGACACTCGCCATATGGGCAAGGCATGGGGGCCGGCTCTCCAAACACAGGAAGACAAATTCTGGGAGGAAGGGGAAACCAAAAATATCAGACTAATTCCAAAGAACCATTGAATCCTCACGAAAATAAAGCCCATGCTTTGCAAATTCAATCTAGGAAGTATCATTGTTTGTATGTTGTAGCACCTGGGCTTTGCTGAGCTCTATGGGAACCAAAAGGGAGGCATGAGACTCAACTTCTCTGGACCTCACTCTGCTCATCTGTAAAATAAGTAGATTGAAATAGTTCATTTTCAAAGGCATTGAGTCTTTCATGCTGTGACATATCCGCTACCTGATGTTATTTGCAATCTGGTGGTCACAAAGGTAGAATGTCAGCAGTGGGTAGGACCTTGGAACTCACTTGGGTCGAACACAGAGAAAGAAACAAACAGCTGATCCAAGGGGGATTGGAGCCTGGATCTTTTGAAGCCAAGTCCTCAGTTCTTTCTACACCAACTGTGCATCTCCCGCTAACTTCACTACAGGTGGAATTCCTGTTGAAAGATTCCTTACTGGTCATTAAGCCCAGCTACTTGTCCAGCCCTCACCCTGTTCTGGAACAGCCTCACCATGTGAACAACACAGCTGAGCTGACGTATACCACCAGTGCAGAAAACTCACTCAAATCAGGGAGAAGCGGTTTTATTTTTGCAAAGCTACACATTTTAGTTTTCTTCCTTAAATTGGACTTCCACTTCCTGCCCACCATATAGAGCCATAGCAAACACATCCATGGCCTCTTTTAGATATCTGACTCATTCATAATTCTTGGCACTGGTCTACACAACAGGTTGCTGCAGATGGTTTCTGGATTAATAAGAAGTCATAATTTGGAGAAAGCTATGACATTGTTCCTGAGAAATACTTTATTTTGTGCCAACTAAGAGGAAGATGTTGCACTTTGCACAGGGCAGGAGATGTTGGCCAACAAAGCTCAGGTCACTTTCTCAGGTACAGAACCACTCTTCCTCCTGCATCTGCCTCCTCCCTCTTTTTTCCTAGAGACACAACCACACATCCCCACTCACTGTTTTTAGCGCCCAGACTCCTACCAAACTAGGATAATTGAATGAGTTTTTTGCAAGACCAAGAAAGGAGACAGACATTTCTGGAACACAATAACACAACCCATTTTTATACAAGGGCTTGTTTTTAAGGGTGTTTCTTTCCTGGCTGGCTGCTCTGGGAGGAGGCCTTTTTGTTTCCTCCCCAACCTTACTGCCCAGCATCTGAGTCTCCCTCACTTCCTGTTGGTTTCATGGAGGGAAAATCTGGGCCAGAGGCTGAGAGGAGAAAAAAGCAGACCTTGAGAGAGTGAGTGTGAAGGAAGGAGAGGAGTTTAAAAAATAATAAGAAACAAGGAAATGCGGAGTGCTTTGAGGAAAGTGTGGGAGATCCAAGAGGAGGGACCCTCCAATTCACACCCCAAAGCAGAGTCACTGTGGACTGAAATTCCAACTTAAGGGAAAAGTAGTGGACCCTTCTGCCTTATCCTCTGGACTTTGACTGTCACAGTCAAGCATCGCAGTAATAGGTCTGGATAACACAACAACATTCCAAAGATTATGGGCACAAGGAATACTCACACAGAGAGGAAGATAAAGATGGGTCTTTCCCTCAGTATCCATGTAGTCACTCTGCTATGTTAAGACCAGATCATTATTTATTCATTAATTCATTCCCTTAAATAATAAATTCAAACATTTATTATGTGCAAGGAACTTTATAGGAACCATGTTTTTTCCTTGTACTGACAGCTTATAAGCTATTTGGGAAAATGAGACATTAAATTGCAGCATAAATTAAGAGAATTTCACAGAGGGATTTAACCTTAAGTACCCAATGAGTGGTATAAACAATTATTGCTACAAGTTCATGGGAAGAGCATACTTTGGAATGATTAGGGTAGACTACGTTGAAAAGGTAGGCATTCAGCTGAGTTGGAATTAGATAAAGTGAGAGGAGAGAATCTTAGCAGTGGTAAACATGTCAAAAGTATAGAGGAAAGGGGCACCTGGGTGTCTCAGTGAGTTAAGTATCTGCCTTCGGCTCAGATTATGATCCCCGAGTCCTAGGATTGAACCCCACATCGGACTCCCTGCTCAGTGGGGAGTCTGCTTCTCCCTTGTCTTCTGCAGCTCCCCCCATGTGTACTCTTTCTTCTCTCTCTCTCAGTCAAATAAATAAATAAAATCTTTAAAAAAAAATGTAGAGGAAGGATAAGCATATCACCAGTGAGTAATGAACAGACCCAGTTCAACTGAAGCTAACTGTTTTCAAAAATAATTTAGTGAAAGAATAACCTGGACATGTAGAGTATGGATGTGAATATCACGCTAAACAAAAACATTTTGATCCAGAAAGTACCATGATGGAAAGTATGTTTAGAAAGAACATGGAATGGGAATGGCCAGCAGTAGCAGAGGAGTATGTATCCATTAGTAGGTTTTTGTAGTAAGCCAGGTGGGAGGTTTAAGATAGTAGAATTAGGGAAATGGAAAAGAACCATTTATGAGTGCTTTGTGAAGAGGAAACCAGTGGGATTTGATGACTGATTAAGTAGGAAGCAAGAAGAAATTCAAAGAGGATTCAGAAATTTTTGAATTTCTGAGTTTTTTCATTGACAGAAGGTTTTGAAGGCTGTGGACATAGAATGGTCTGTTGCTGTCTGAGGTAATACATGAACAGATTCATGCAATTACCTCTGAGCTGTTCAACCTGATAGTGACCTCTGACTTCTGACCCTGCCTCATTGTCCTAGTGTCCCATCCCACATTCTCCTTACAGCAGCCACTCTCCACAGGGGCAATACTTAGGAATCAGCAGGTGCACGAGGCTTTAAAAATCCCTACCCTGGGTTACAACCCAACCAACGAAATCAGAATCTCAACAGGTGGAATCCTAGTAACTATATATTTTTTAGAGAGGATGAGGTAGGGGGAGGGGCATATGAAGAGGGAGAGAGAGAGAGAATCTTAAGCAGGCTCCACGCTCATCATGGAGCCAGAGGTGGGGTTCGATCTGAGATCGTGATCTGAAATCAACAGTAGGATGCTTAACTGAATGAGCCATCCAGCCTCCCCATGTATTTTTATTTAAAGCTTGCCAGATAATTCCATTGTCTAGCTAACATGAAGACCATTGCCCTACAAGTATTTATTACATACTATTTTCCATATTTTCCCCTTGGAGATACACCTTTGAATGGGCAAACGACATTGTGATAACCATTGCCCCATCTCAGCAACCAGGACTATCAACTACTCAAGTACCCAAATAACCAGTGTGGGCCCAATCTTGGCTCCTCGCTCTCCCTCACACCTGCACTAATTGCCAAATCCTGAAACTCTATCTTTTAAATAGTTCTAAAGTTTGGCCTCTTCGTCCCTGTCCATCACTACCTCCAAGCCCAGGTCATTATTTCTTGCAATCCAGATGATTGCAAGAGCTTCCTAAATCTTCCAGCCTTGGGGTCCTTCCATCCCATACCAATACTGTAGCTAGAAAACTTCTTACAAACGCAAATCTGGTTATATCCCTTCCCTGAGCAAACCTCAGCAGTTCCATGAGGCCATTAAGATGATTTAAAGGATATTCTGTGGTTTGTCATTTGATTACTTGTCCAGTTTTATATTTTGCCATTTCCCCCTCACACTCTGTGATCTGGCTGTATTAGATGCTCTCTTCCTTTTGGAAGTTTATTCATAGCGGTCTCTATGCCTGCAACACTTGTCTCCTCCCTTCCCATACTCCTCTCTTAATTTACTCCTGTTTCTCCTCTTTATGGTCCTTCTCCACATTTCAGCTTAGATGGCAGACACTTCCATATGAAAACTTTTGAAGGCCCTCTAGGTATGGATTACATGTTCCTCCTTTGTGCTTTGCCTTTACTATAACATTTATTACACTATTTATTTACCTCTAATGCTCACTAATCCATTAATTTTGTAAATACAAGGACTGTATCAATTTTGCTCACTCTTTTATCGCCAGCAAAATGCCTAGAACATAATAGATGTTCATTAAATAATTTTGGAGTCACCATGAAATGGATCCCCTATTATTATATTACATATAACATGTAGGCAGACACAGTGATAGATCTACATTAGTTTCCCCACAGTGAACACCAAGTAAGAAATACCCACAGAGAATATTTATTCATTCTTCATTCTGGTGTCCATACAGAAAACCAGTAGAAAAACAGAACACTTCAGTTTTAATCAGTACTGCCTAAAAGCACAAACACAGGAAAGTTATCAAATTAATCTAAATGTTTATCACTTTGAAAGAACATTGCTAGAATACCAGATAGGAAGGTATCATCATTTGTATGAAGGACATCAGATGAATGAGTTGAACTAACAGAACAGTGTTGGTGAGATACTGACCACAAGAACTCAGCTGGGATGTGCTAAATCCAGAAGCTGACAGATGACATCTACTGCATCTATTAATCCTACACATTGACTGAGCCCCCACTTTGGCCGTTCTAAAAGTTCCTGGAATTTAGATGTCCACATAAGAGCCACTATATTTTCTTATAAAAGAAGATGGAGATGGAAGGCAGCAGCTTCCACGTTTTGAGATTAAATTCCTTCAGGAATAGGGGACGGAAATTAAAACTGTTTGGATGTCTTCTCCTTTGGTTTCCAATTTCTCCATCACCCAGAAGAAGAGGCTTGACAATCAGGGCCAAGCCAGCGTGCGCCAACTGAGCAGGCTACCTTTGTTCATTCTTCCGTGGGAGGACGTTTTAGGCATGTAGCCACACCCTCCGAGACACAAGAGTGAATTAAAAGTGGATTTAGAGAGCACCCAGCGATGATAAACTGCAGTTCTCAAAGGAATAAATTCACCTCCCAGATTCCCTTTAGCTGTCGAGGGAGGGGCTGAGGAAAGCAGCAAATTCACCTTGCACTGGCATGCGTGCAAGCAGCATGGCACCCTCTCACTCCAGCTTTGCTACAAATAATCCAGTCGAGTAAGAATAAAGGCTCTGCTTATATATCTCAGGTTCTGACGTTAAACAAGATTGAGGAATTAGAATCACACCACAAAGAATTCTCTGGGAATTGGATTCTGACCTACTGAAAGACAAGCTTTTTTAGCAGTATGGGTGGAAGAGACGGAAGAGTCCTTTAATCCAAGGAGCATCTGATACTTTAATCTCCTCCACAGCACCTGGGCTGCAGGGTGGTCTACCATGTGCTCTCTGTTGTTGCAGAGTCCTTAACAACCAAAGGTAAGAGGGGTCACTGGAGAGATTGCCAAGGTCCTACTTCCCCTTGATCATCCTGGTTGGCACCTCTGTGTCAGCAAGAATTCTCTTGCTTCTTCACAGGATGCAGAACAACTTGTAAGAAAGGCCACCCTGAGATTCTATCCATCCCAGAATTCTCCCTAAGAATCTGAAAGCTATCTGGTGGCAAAACACCATGTTTGTCCTTCATGGCATCTTCTTGGGGGCTGGGGAATGACGAAAAGCCATCATGTGCTTCCCCGTTCTGGACCTCTCACTCACACGCTTCATCTTGTCTTTTTCCTTAACTAAACTCACATTTCTTGAATTCCAACTCTGGCCTAGAATTAGGTTAAATGCTTTTTTTCCTTTTGGAACATATTTGCTGGGATTCTGCACTGGAGCACTTTTTACTTGTCCCACTTAGTCTCTTACGATTTCATGCAGTGGCCCTTCTTGTGGTCTTTTCATTTGAGAGAAAGAACAACATTAAAAATAAGATTATGAGCTCCTCCCCTTATTAAGTAGAGTATAATCCATCATTACTTGTTGGTTGATTGTGGATTTATTGCTATTTTTACCTTTCCTTTTACTTGTCCTCATTTTAGTCCATTATTTTTTAACATTTTCCGTTGAAGTATTCCAACAAGATAGAACCTCCCAAATCTGAGGTCTTTTGCAGTAAGGGACATACGTTTTAACTTTATCATTAATCTGAACTTTGCATCCTCTGTCATTAAATATGTATTGATTTTAATAAAACATATTTTATATAAATATTAATTAAAGTCAATGTTTATCTGTAACTTTACATTTCTTCTCACAGCTGAAGAGAAAGCTAAGGAACAAAGATTTTCTATATTAAAAAGAAAAAAAGAAAAAGGTTGCAATTCTACCCCAGCAATCCCTGCTGGCCTTTAATAGCATGTCTCTGGCCTTCTCTGGTATAGCCTCCAAACCTGGATGCTCTGGGTTTTCCTATAATTACCAGGTCCAGGTGACTATCTTCCTTCCCAAAAGCCCACCTAATGCTCAGCTATTTTTTTTCCAGACACCCATCAAATGAATATTTATTCAGCCCTTACTGTGTCCCAGGATCTATACAGATATTCCCCAACCCTCCTCTTCTCTCTCTAGTTCACCCCTCATCATATAACCTTGTCCTCTCATGAATGTGGAATACAATAAAGGCCTTTAAAGAATAACTGACCTTGTATAAGTGTCCCCAGTGGCTTAATGTTATAACTTCTTGTCTTTTTCTTTGTTAGTGAACTTGGACCAAAGAGTCCTAGTTTTTATAAATGCATGTTTCTGAGCTTCCTATGTACCTGGCCCTTCAGCCTCTTAGCTATTTTCTCCATACGAGATAGGTTATGGAGACTAGAGATAGTTTTTAATTTACTCTCTGGCTAATTAACTTGTGTAAGCCACTTAACTTCCTGAGGTTCCCTTTCCTCCCTGAAAAATGGGAAGAGTAACACCATGTAAGGTCACTGTTAAAATGAAGCTTAAACAGGTCTAGAAATAGAAAACCCCTACATGGACATGGCTCATCGTTCATCTTCAGTAAGCAAATGTATTTCAGAACCCAACTAGAACCAGTTCCAGCTGTTTCTTAATGTGAGAATACCATCATGCCCAGTAGACACACATGATAGAGGCACCAGCAAAGAAGGCATACCGGCAAACTCAAATGAGGGTAAGTTTTGGAAAAAAAAAAATTGTGTATTTTAAAAACATGGTAGTCATTGTGAAAAGAAAAAGTAGAATTTTTATGGAGTTCTTCACTTCCATCTTATATTGAATTAGGGATGTGTGAGGTTGGGAGCAGCCCAACCTCTTTTACCTTTACAGCTGCTAATGGACTTAGGCCTGCTTAGTAGGAGACTAGAAATTTGCCTTGTAGTGAAGTACTAAAAGTAATGCCATCCACAGAGCACACCTCTGCCTGCTCAGGTTTTCTTTCAAAAAGAGTAACCAAGTAACAGTGAAAAGACTCCATTCTCTGACTTGTAGTTGAAAAAGCCAATGTCTGCTGAACACTTACTGTATGTTATGCTGTTAACATGGATCATTTCACTTGGACCTTGCCAGTATCCCAGCCTTAGCACGTGAAGAAACTGAGGCTCATGGATGCAAACCGTGTGCTATGGGCTATCCAGCTCCCCGTGGAGATCTGGGACTTGAAGCTTAGCCTGTCTGAATGTGGAGCCCGAATGCTTCGACACTCGACCATCTCACTGCTTTCCAAATTCGCAATTTCCAAGGCAGTCTGTATTAATGCATTCTAGGACAAATTATTATTATTTATTGAACAATAACTGAAATACAATATCCTGTTATTTTTAGGTGTACGTCATAGTGATTGATATTTTTATACATCATAGAATGCTCCCCATGATAAGTCTAGTAACCCTGTGTTACCATACAAAGTTATTATAATATTATTGACTATATTCCCTATGCTAAGATTTCATCCCCATGACTTATTTTATACCTGGAAGTCTGTACTTCCTAATTCCCTTCACCTGTTTTGTCTGCCCTGCATCCCAAACCCCTCTGGTAAATCAACAATTTCTTATATCTAAGACTCTGTATCTGTTTTGTTTTGTATGTTCATTTGTTTTGCTTTTTTAGATTCTACATTCAAGTAATACTATACACTATCTTTCTCTGACTTACTTCACTTAGCACAATACCCTCTAGATCTATCCACGTTGTCACAAATGCAAGATTTCATTCTTTTTTATGCCTGAATAATATTCCATATATATATATATATGTATGTATATGTATGTATATACATATATATATGTATATCTATCTATATATCTTCTTCATTCAATTATCTGTCAGTGAACACTTATGTTGCTTTCACAGGGGTGCAGATAGTTCTTCAAACTGGTGTTTTTGATTTGTTGGGATAGATATCCAGAAGTGGAACTGCTGGATCATATGGTAGTTCTATCTTTAATTTTTTTGTGGAATGTCCGTACTGTTTTTCATTGTGGCTGCACCAATTTACATTCCCACCAACAGTGCAGGAAGATTTCCTTTTCTCTGCAACTTCGCAAACACGTGTTATTTTTGTCTTGGTAATAGCCATCCTGACAGGTGTGAGGTGACATCTCATTGTGGATTTGATTTGCATTTCCATGATGCTGAATGACGTTGAGCATCTTTACATGTATCTGTTGGCCATCTGTATGTCTTCTCTGGAGAAAGGTCTATTCAAGTCTGCTGTCCATTTTTTTTAACAGGTTGTTTATTTTTCTGATATTAAGTGTGTAAGGTTTTTACATATTTTCAATATTAACTTCTTATCAGATGTATAGTTTGCAAATGTCTTCACCCATTCAGTAGGTTGTATTTCTGCTCTCTTGATGGTTTCCTTCACTGTGCGAAGCCTTTTAAATTTGATATAGTCCCATTTGTTTATATTAGCTTTTCTTACCCTTGCCTGAAGAAACTGGTCCAAAATATATTTCAAAGACCATGCCAGAGAGCTTATTGCCTATGGTCTCTTCTAGAAGTTTTATGGTTTCAGGTCTTACGTTTGTAAATGAAAATAAACTTTATTTATTTATTTATTTATTTATTTGTTTATGAAAAAATTCGTAAATAAAATGAATTTATTTTGGTATATGGTGTAAAAGAGTGCTCCAGTTTCACTCTTTTGTATGTGGCTGTCCTGTTTTCCCAGCATCAGTTATCAAAAGGGTTGCCTTAGGGCAAATTATTTTTCTAGACTGTTTGTTTCAGTATAAACTTTATATGGATGAAGAGAAAAAGTGTTAAAGAAAGGGAAGCCAGAGGCTGAAATGGGCAAGACAAAAGATTGCACAATCTTAGAAAGAATTTGCAGACTGACACAACAGAGCGACCCCAGCTAGAGAGGGATACCGCGAGCACTGACAAAGCAACCGGTGGGGGTCGCTCTGTGTTCTTTGGAGTGAGAAGCTTTGTAAATAACCGAGGCTACTTTTCTCTTGAAAAGAGAATTAAGTAAATGTTGATTGTTTGCTTAACTAGCACAACTTGACCTTTATTGCTAGTGGTTTTTTTTTTCTTCCTGTAAAAGGCAAGACCCTTGAGATCATAGAGCATCTTCAACATGTGGAGCTGCCCAGAATTTGCAATGGAGGTCCCCAGAAAACCATCTTTGTCCCAGACGGCCTCGCCCAGGCAAGCATGCGAAGTGCTTGGGATAAGCAAAGGGCTGGGTGCCATGGCATTTGTTTTCCATTGAATAGGATTAGGGATTCTGACATGAATGATTAATCACCACATTGCAGACGGCTGACGAACACAGGAAAGAGTCCACTCGGAATGGATGGTGCACGCAACCTATTCCAAACGGCTTCTGGGTGTTACTGTCTCTACCACCCTCCTTACTCTTTCCTTAGGGTCCCGACTCCTGGCATCTCTCGTTCTCATTCCCTTTCTCCTTTTCTTTTTAAACTCGATCCTCTCCCTCTTTTTCTTTCTTTCACAATCACTTTCTCCCCCCACTCTCCCTCCCAAACCCATCTTTGGTGAGGTTGATTCTTTCTTACTCACTGCCTTTCCACCATCAACCCCTTTGTGTCTTACTTGTGAGCCAAGCCAGTACCTGAGTCTGAAGACTCATGAGGGGGTAGGGGATGGGGGAGGCGGGGGGGGGGGGATAAGAAGCCCTCCAAGGGCTCCTAATGGAGGGTACTGGAGGCTAGATTCAAAACATCAGGCTGAATCCCAGCTTTTCCCATCACACTCCTGTATACCAGAGCAATGAAGAGGAAAATGTCCCTCCCTCAGTTCGATGAAGAATACAAACAGAATGGCACACACACACACACACACCATGTTATGCAAAGAACACAGAAGTAGGAACAGGATTTGTATTTCCAGGTGTCTCAGTTTTCCAGGCGTTATAAAGTAACTCCCTTTTTATGGAAGTAGGTGTAGAAGGAGGCTACTTCCTCCATGTCTGTTATAGCTTGTGAATCTGCTGTTTGACTTTAGAATAATGTTTAACCATTTGGCTTTTGGAATGCTGTGCTTGCTGAAACTCCCCCCTTGGAAGGTAACACTGTCATAAGTGCTTGAATATTGAAAGCAGAGAAAGAACTCTGGAGTCTGATTCTCCTGTTTCATTCCTGGCTTTACCCTTCCTGGTTGTGGTACTCTCAGTCTTGCATCATCATACATCAGAATTATCATGAAAACTTTTAAAAATGCAGATGACTGCTTCTCAGTCCCAGAGTTTCTAAGTCTAGAATTGGGTCCAAAAATGAGCATTTTTAATAACTTTCCAGGTGATCCCAGTGCTGTCGGTCTGGTAATCCCACTTGCAGAACGCCAGTGACTTCCTCGTCCTCTGTGCTGGGGGTTCCTTTCCTAATTACAAGTACATGTTGGGTCTGTGGCTTAGCATTTACAACTTAGAAAATCTAGGGCTACTTTTAGAGAAAATAACTGTTACTAACAAAGTCGAACGACTATCCAATGTGAGTATTGTGCGGCCAAGGTCATCTACGACAAAGATAAAGACTGTCATCTCTCCATCTTCCAGACACAGACACTGATGGAGCTCTTGTTTCTTGTCCCATACCTGATGATAGCATCCTAGGCAACCTCCTCTCAGGTTCTTCAGTTACGTCCAAGGGGGTGGTCCACGTGAAAATGTGGCCCTTGTGTCTTGATGGTGTCACCTGCCTATGACTTCAAAGTGCTGTCTCTATACTGCTGACACTTGAACAACAGGGACTTGGATTGTACTCACCCACTCACACACAGACTTTTTTTGGGGTAAATACAGTATAGTGTTGTAAATGTACTTTCTTTTCCATATGATTTCTCAAGAACATTTTCTTTTCCGTAGTTTCCCTTATTATGAGAACAGTCTTTAATACATAGGACATACAAAATATGTGTTCATTGGCTGTTTATGTGATTGATAAAGCTTCTAGTCAATGGTAGCCTATTCGTGGTTAAGGTTTTGGAGACTCAGAAGTGATACACAAATTTTCTATTGCAGGGGGAGTTGTTGCCCCAACCCCCATGTTGTTTAAGATTATGTGTGTGTGTGTGTGTGTATGTATGTATATATGATCATATATATATGGATTATATATAAAACATACAAATATAGTTATATATTATATATTATAAATATTATATATAATAAAATAAATATATATTACATAATATGAATATATTGTATATAAAATATATAAATGTAATAACACTAATTATATATAACATATAATTACACTGTATTATATCGATATATATTTTACATATACACATAGTATTTTAAGTGGTATGTTTGAACTTATCACCTGCCTAGGATTTTAAAGTGATACATATATTTTATATATATTTTAAAGTGATATAAATATATATTTTTAAAATGATAAAATATATTTATATATATGTGTGTGTATATATGTGTGTGTGTATATATATACATACATATATATATATATATATATTTTTTTTTTTTTTTAATTTAACTAGCCAGGCCAAACGAATTAGCAAACTAGCAGAACCCCCCAACCAAGCCCACACTGCAGTGTGACCACCTGCCACCAGGCGTCCTCTTAGCAGGTTGGGATCAATTAGTGATTGGAATTGAAACTATATGTCGTTAATTACATAACTTTGGGCTATTCAAACTTGGTTTCACTAAAATTACATCATGGCACTAGGGCATTACATAGAGTTGCTGACAAAAAGAGAAAGGAATGAACAAACAATCCATAAACACTTGACTCAATGATAATGCTCAAGGTAGGTCCCCCCTACTTCCTCCTATTATTCATTTTTTTTTTCATCCAGATGGGGTTTTCTGTGCATATGGCAACAAGTGTAAAAGTTTTGAACCATCTGATTTGCAAAAAAAGTGAAACAACTTCAAGTGTCACCCTCTCTGGGGTACTGGGTTTATAAATGCCGTTAGCTTCTTGAACAGAAGGGCTCCAGACCCAAGGCTGGCTTTTCAGAGACTAGTCCAACAGGGAAAAGGCTGTTGAATGTATTGGCTTCTTACAGACTCACATCAAACAACCCTGTCTATACTGATGACCCAACCTACTATAAAGCTAATCCTGTGGGAGGAATTGTCTCAGCATATTTGAGAATCTACCTCAAGTGGAAGTCTGGGAAAGAGAATGAAGGCCATTTGTGTTTGATGAGGAAATGCAATCTTAAAGCCCGTGGATAGGTGATTGCTGTAATACACTAGGTCCCAAAAAACTGAGCTGTCACATTTAGCTAATGGATGGAAGCATGAAAAACTTCGGAAATATCAAAGCTTAACATTTTTCCAGTAACATTAATTCACTTACACTGTATATAATTTTTTCAGATTACTCATTAAGCTGTTAAAATCGCTTTATATAGACTATGAGAAATATGCTTGCTTGTACGTGACTGAGAGTCTCTCAGGCTTTGTATCTCCTAACTTTTTTTTTTAAGTATAAATTTGTACCTGAGTGCTTTATTAACATAGCTTTTTGCATATAATTTCCCTGGTGGTTTTTTGTTTTAAGAGAAAGTATGACTGGAACAAAGGAACTGCCACCATTTAATAATGTTTGCATTCAAATATTCTACATAGATTTTAAGTTTAGCACAATGATGGGGTGCCTTGCGAGGGGAAGTCAACTTCACCATTGTGTTCCTGCTATGCATTTGTAGGCTTCTTTTTAACCAAGCAACCCTGAACTGTTGGAGAATAAAGCTTCTAGCAAGAGACAGCTTCCCTCTTGCCCCTCTCACCCACCCACCAAGATCTCCCTTCTTATACACTGTTAGTATTTTACCTGGAAGCTTCCCTGGGTGAAGTCCTTAGACCTTGAGGTCCTCAGAGGAGACTTGAGACTGCACAGACGCACTTTCTTCTGCAGAGCCTTGTCCTATCACAACTCTTAGCACAGATGTCCTGTTCTCTGCCCCATGGCCGTGGTGGATCACTGGGTTAACCTGAGAGTGGGTGGGAACGGGGCTATAGAATATTGCTGGAATGTGACTGTTTGGCCAAGACTCTCTTAAACATTAATGTCCTTATGTGTACAATGGGAACATAGCCTTGAAGTCGTAGGATTGTGTTGAACAAGTGAAATTGAGTTACAATGACATGAAAGTGCCTATGACATCGTTTTGCTTTGTTTCCTGTGCGGTCACTCCTCTGTTCCCACACTTCAGGAGGTTCCAGAGAATCTCAGTATGAGCACGGTTCTAAAAGATGACTTTTGTTCATGATGTGTTGGGCACAGGTGACTCTTGTTACACAGCACTGTCTGGGTCTTCCCAACACCGCTCCAACCATATTGGGATCCAGCAAATTTTAACAATTCTGGTGAAAAGTTAAAATTCAACCCAGCAACACCAATTTACTTGCACAAAGAGTGATGGAGGGTTCGGTGCAATTGGGTAGAATCTCTCTTTGGAGGGAGAGGGTTGAAAACCTCTCATCTGCAGTCATGAGAGCAAAGGAATCTGAGACCCTGAACACATACGGTCAAAACCCGACTGCAGACTGAGGATCCCTGGAGCTTAGGAAGGGCACCTTATGCCCCACTGAGGGCAGGTTCATGCTCAGGTGGCCTGACAACTGAGGACTCCAAGAGAAATGCTGTCAGAAAGCCTGCTTGTCCTCTGCCAGACCAAAAGTGGGCATTCGGTTTAGGGAAGATGGGACAATGGCTTAAATAAAATTTAGGAGGCTATGGGGTATGACCTTACAGAGACAGTGCTAATTATGTTAATTATCTGGGAGGCCCAGCTTCCCACATTAGCAGCTCAGGATTCTCCCTGAGCTCCCTCCCACACAAACAAATCAGAGTGGGGTGGGGGTGGGGTGAAGAAGATGAGTTAAATTAAATCACGAAAAAATAATTAATTCTAATTTTCAAAGTAAACATTAATTTAAGCTTCTCAAACCCTCCTCCCTGACCACAGACAAAGAGACAAAAAGATTTTTTTTTTTTTTTCCATAGACAACATTCATTTGCAGTATATGCTCTGGAGAACCAACTGAAGATTTCCCCTCGTCCAGCAGGTTGAGCAACAAATTGGAAGCATAGAGAATCAAAGGCCCTCCCTCTCATCTTATTTTTTCTTGATGTGAAGACATTGTGGGAAGTATTTTTTTATTTAATCTCAGAATCTGTAGTGGATAGCACAGTGTCAAGCACAGAGTATTTACTTGATAATGTTTGTTTTTATAAATAAGGTGAACCCTGAGTCACTTAATGATCTCAGCTCTCTACCTCATTTTACTTACATGCATATAATTATGGGCATTTGTGGAAAGGGGGTTGTTGTATATAATGGACATATTGAGGCATCTTAATGCTTGTCAGGAAAATGACATTTACATAGTCATATACACATTACTCATCATAGCCCTTTAAAAATTAAAAGTGAGCCATTCTGTTTTTATTCCACCACATTTGAAAAGTAAGCTTTTCTTACTCCTTTTCTTTTTTTGTTTGTTTTTCAGCACCAACATTTGTTGATTGACACTTGGTATTATGAAAGATTATAGTATATGTGCTGAAATACACACTCATTCTACATAAAAAGGATATGGATGTTTTAAACAGATGAATATTTCTGTAAGATCTGACGAAAGACAACAGTATCCAGGAATAACCATCCTCATCCCTCTCTAAGGCCCAATTCCAGCAAGCAGTGACCTTCAACATTTTAGCAATTTCTTTTGGAACTGATTTCCCTGCTGTTTAATAATCTGCTTCCTCTGGTATTTCTTAATTCTGCATTTGTAGACATTGTCTTTTGACTTCCTCATCTGTGAAGTGAAGATCGAGTCTCTTCTCTTGTGCCGGCACATTCATACACACACCCACCACTCTCTATCTTTCTCATTGTGATCAACTTCACACATTTTTGTGTAAACTATAGGCAGTGTTTAAGTTATGAAGACTGTAAAATTACTGCATGGCCACTGATTGCATTGTGATTACCCTTCCACTCTGTCCAATATTTTGTTTGTAAAGAATCATTGCCATGGTTTACATGTGTGACCTTGTGATGAATTTAGAGTAAAATTTCTGAAAATGGCTAAAGCTACCCCCAAAATGGCCAAACACAGAAGCAACCTCTCAGTCTGGTTTGTTTTGTCTTGCTTGTGTGTTCAACCACATCCTGGCTCGCATCAAAGGATCATTCTCCCAATCTACCATATTGGCATCATTCTGAGAGGGTTGCTCTTGGCCCATCTTAGACTCCCCTTTTCCTGGTTCCTTCCCACATCTTCTTTCTTCATTTCCTTCTTGTGGGGGAGTAGGGTGTCTTCCGGTAGTCCCTGAGAAGGTGCTCATGGGAAATCAAATGTTGAGACCTTATCTTTCTTAAACCCATCTTCATTCTCCCCACCATCTATTAATCCAGCTGAGGAAGAATTCTAGGTGGAAATTTAAAGACATTTCTCTTTTGTCTTCTAAATTTTCCATTGGCTTCTGACTTTCAGTATTTTGATAATGTAAAATGCCACCCTGATTCCTAATCCTTTGTATAAGAACTAGTTTTTTTCTCTCCAAAAAACTGAATCATTGCTGGTGTTCTCAGCTTCACCATGGTGGACCTCAATGGAGAACTGTTTCCTTTCCCTGTGATGAGCTTTTACTGGGCTCTTTCAATGTTTAGATTTATGTCCTTGACTTTGGGGAAATATATTATGTTAGTACTTTGGTAATGTTCTATTCTTTTTCTAGAACTCCTATTGTTCAGATATTTGACCCTATGCATCTATCCTCAAATTTTATAATCTCTCCTTGATTTTTATTTATTTGTCTATGTGTGTGTGTGTGTGTGTGTGTGTGTGTGAACTTCTTGCTCTTTAAAAGTTCCTGTACATAAAATCCTTCCCTTATTTTATTCATAAAATCAATATCTGTTTGGATATTAATTATAGTAATTTTTTCTTCTATTCCCTGTTTTTCTGGTTTTCTCCAAAGTACTTTCTTCCTTACCTTTTTCCTTCCTTCCTACTTTCTTCTCTTTATCCTTTTTCTTTGTTTGTATGTATTGGTCTTTAGCCTACATGTTAAATGTTTTTCTCTGATGTCTGGCGATTCTGGTTATCCATTTATATTTAAGAGTGAGATGCTAAAAATCTGGTTGTATGTGGGTAAAGCTGATAGGCTTGGAGACCTCAGAGGAAGGTTATTTTGGGTCCCTCCAAAATGGAAATCTGTATGTCTCATTCTTGCCTTCATTTCCTCAGAGAATTCTGATATCTCTTGAACACAGTTGTTAAAAATTAAATAATATTGGCATCTATACACATTTTGTTTAATTTCACCATCATATTTTAAAGTAATGGGTCTTTACGAATTTAGTTTTGAAATCATGATGGGATAATATCCTAAACGTGCAACTGGAAGAGAAAATTTATAATTTATCATAACTTTTGTGACAAAAACTTTTTTTATAAATACATAATGTATTATTAGCCCCAGGGGTACAGGTCTGTGAATCACCAAGTTTACACACTTCACAGCACTCACCATAGCACATACCCTCCCCAATGTCCATAACCCCACCACCCTCTTCCTACCCCCTCCCCCCAGCAACCCTCAGTTTGTTTTGTGAGATTAAGAATGACAGAAACTTTTAACAAAAAAGTGCTGCTTATAAGGCAGTAACAGCTAAATTTCTACATGAGATGACTAGTTGGTTTTGTTCCTCATGGTTTTATCATGTGATTCATGGGGGTTAATATGAAGCAATACTGGGGAGATTCATAAAATAACCAAATGTGTGGTACCATCATAAGGCAGGGCCAGGCTTCACTCAGGCAATACTCACTTGTAGTTGTACATACTCCTCTGTCCTAGTGCCTTGACACTGGGGCATTGCTGGCAGGAGAAAAGCAAATGAACACACAAAAATTCAGCACCTTCCTCAGTACAAGGGACTCTTCAGAACCTCGAAGTCAAGACCACTCAGAGTTCAAATTCTGGTAATTTATTAAATGGGACTGCCCTCCTGACCTCACACAGGGAGTGCTCTGATAGAAAACAATGAGCGGTGCACTAGCTTCTCACCCTTAACAGCTAGCCTGAGATTGATATCTGCCATTTCCGCCTTCACTAGGGTATCAGGTAATGAGAACTGGTAAAGGATTTGGTGACATTGAAGTGAAAGCCTTTTATAATACTAACAACTGTCAGAGTGTTTAAAAAATTGACCATGGGACATTGTTCCCAGCAAGAACTTTTTGTGGGATGTGATAAGCAAGTGGATATCAACTCATATCAACACCATGAAACAATACATTGTTGGTCACCAAAGAGGTGATGCGTCATACAAGAGATGAATGAGCTTATTTGTGCCATTTTTGATGCCTTGGAAACAGAGAGGGTGCCTCTGGCCATCACTTCAAGCCCGTAAACCTTGCATCTTTGTTCCCAGTGGAATATACTCTAAATTGGCCAAGGTCAGAAAGGATTCAAGAAAACCTCAAAGAAACTGAAAAACAAAACAAAACAGAAAACAAACTTCCCAGATCATTGCTGGACACACACACACACACACACACACACACACACACACACACCCCTCTGAGTGGTAACAAAAATGGAACTCAAGGTAAGTAGCACAGACATTAACAGGTACACTAACAACTGATTTCTAATATAATCCAAGATAATGGAGCTTTCTACAAGATAGTTGATGTTTATAAACAAACTGGACAAATGACAGACAACTGATAAAGATTCTTTGCTTTACAGGAGGATCTACCTGAGAACTCCTTTCCTGAGATGCTTTCTTGGAGGTTTTTGATGGGTTTCAGATTATCAACTGATGCAATTGTCAGAGAGTTAGGATTAAGGGGAGAGGAGTGTGGGCAGCTCTTCCAGGTTGAAATTAATTAGAAAAAGAAAATAGAGTCTTTGATAATTTAAGGAAACTGGAAAACTAAGAACTCACTCCCAACAATTTGATGTTTGCATGGCTTTTCAGAAACATATCTTTGGGTAATTGGCAAACTACATCCACAAAACCCCATAAAATTAATATTTATTTCTTGAAGGGTCCTTACAGTGAGCTTACAGTGAGCATCAATGATAGTTTGTTAGAAGAAGAGGAACCCCTGTCTTTCTTCTTGGTTTATACCAGCAGTTCCCAGACTCTAAAATTTCATAATCAATAAAATTAAAACAACTAGGAAGAAAAGATTTGTGTGCAGGTGGGCGGGCGGAGCAGACACAGACAGGCTCAGCAATTTTTTTTTGGAATAGAGATTTAAACAAAGCAAAATCTACTATCTTACCATTTCTTTCATTTCATTCAAAGACAAAATAAAATCTTTAAGAAATAAGCACAGTCTCAAAATAAAAGGCTTTATTAACTTAAAATAAATTAAAGCTCTCTCTTTTTTTTTTTTTTTTCCGTTAACTCCATGGTCTTGCAATTTTCCATCTTGGAACATGCTGATGAACACTTCTGCATGGGGCAGTGATGGCTATTAGAGAAAAGCTATAAGCTACTGATCCAGACCTCACCAGACCCTGAAAGGCTCCTATTTAATCCCAGTGTAGCTAAGTTCCAGAGCTGGAAATGGACTTAGAAATGGCTTTGTTAAATCATTTGTTTTTTGGTTAAGGAAAGAAGGTCTGTTTTGCTAACCAGGGCCTGGACGGGATTGGGGCCAGCTCACCTGCCCGATGGACCTGACAGTGCTGCCTTCCTCCTCTTGCCTGAGATGCTAACATTCCAGCTGTGCAGGATGTGGAGGTTCTTAAGGGAGGTCTTCCGGAAGTTGGAGGGGTTTTTATCAAGAGATATATTTACAGGGTACCTATTGATAAAAAACCCTGGTGGAGAGAAAAAGCCTTTTTTCTCAAGTTGAGTATATTGCAGTGAAGGCAGGTCAAGTGAGTGAGAGTAAACTTACCCATGTATGGTGACACGGGACCAAATGTTTCACGAGTAGGCAAATAGCAAGGATCGGCAGGGCCTGGGAGGTTGAGTAGTCACATGCTTCTGGGGAACGTTTACAAGAAGCAGTGTTGCCACATGTAATTTGGCTCACGGACCCAGAACTCGCCTGTGACTCTCTGAGCTCACAGGCAGTCTTGCTAGACTCTCACAAGGGCTTTGGACATCACCTTCTGTCATTTCCCTTCTCACCAGACAAAGAGTTTGGAAGAGGGCAGAAAGATGAACAATGAAACGCAGAACACCCTTTTCCATCCTCATTAAATGCCACAACCTTCACTGCGTAAATATGCTCTTGACCTTGTGGGACAAACTCTAGAAGCAAATTTCTCATTTGCTGGCCTCTCCCTGGGCCTTCTGCAGCATACTGTCGCTCAGACAAGTATGGTTCTTAATGGGTTTATGGGAAAGGCTTGGCCTGCCTTTCCATCTGTACCTTCTGCTGGCTCCCTCCGAAAAGCGCGAGCTTGCCATACGACATTCCCTTGAATTATTTAGATTGGTAAATCTTTCTGCATCTCACATCTTTAGTCCATCTGTTAGCCGGAGCTTTGCCTTTATAGGAAGTGTCCTTTATGCATGCTGGCATCTGTCAGCAGAAAGCGTCCCTCTTTTATTCATGATCTTCTATGGGAGAGGGTACAAGCTGCAGAAACGCCGCGTGCCTGGTATGCATTTCATTTTAATGGAAGATTACATGACTGGGGTGCTGGTTTATTACCTTGCTCCACATGCCTCCATTCATCACCTGACAGCCCCTCACCAAGCCTGTTCGGAGGTGCTGGCCCTTCTGCAGCCCCTTGGGCCCAGCTTTATGCAGGAGGTGTGCTTGATGGTGGGGAGAAAGCTCATCCTTTAATAAAAGGTGAAAGATCACGAGAAAGGAAAAATATATAATGGAGAATCATGGGCCGCGGGAAAGGGGAAAGGTCTTGACCTGAGACTGATACACAGATGCAAACATTGAATTTTTTATACAAATCACTAGGCACATCAGAAAAATGTCCCTGTGAGTACCATTTCATCACTGTTTTCCCCCCTGAAAATTGGCTCCTAAACTTACACTTTTCCCCTATTTCCCACTCATAGGATAATGAAATCTCTGAGAGGCCTTCTCATCCATTCTTCCTTTTAATGCTGGAATAGTCTGTATAATTCTGTTTGCTGGATATGGGCTATCCACAAGAAATAATCTACAAGGACTTCTTCATTGTTTTATGTTATCATTTTGATATTAACCTAAAAACAACCAATATAAAGAGAACCAAATTAGGGTAACCATATATCCTGGTTTGCCTGGAACATTCATAGTTTATGTCAATCGTATCTCAATTAATGCCTGACAGTTATTTTTCTCACTTGCCTTTCGCTCACAAACATTAGCCAGTTTGGATCCTAAATTATGATAATCCTCATAAAATATCACATGGATGGCTACCTTATATGTAACTGTTGCCTATATAATGTTAGCAGTTGTGTTTACTTTTCCATTTTTAACATTTCACGCTTCTTTACTATGTGTATGTCTATGTGTCCAGGGAGGAAAGGACCAATATCTGCATTTGGAAGATGAATTCTCCATCTAATGAGGCTCTTTTTCAACATAGTACTCATTCTTTTGCTTAATAAACATTTCATGAGCACCTACTATGTGTCACATACGTCTCCAGATATTGGAAATGCAATGTGAACAGAAGTCTTAGCTCTCATGGGACCTACATTCATCGACAATGACTAAGATCACATTCTGATTGAGAGCCTTTCACAGTTTATTGTATATATTTACATTTATGAAGGATATGCAGTGTGTCCTAGCCCTGGGCGAGCACAGACTTTGTCAAGTGGGCCACGGAAGGGGAATGAAACCAATAACCTTTCAGAGAGAGAGTGAGGACCAACGCCCCTTCAGAGGAACCACTGATCCACAAGCACTCACTACGTGTGAGTTGTGTTTCTTAACTCCTTCCATAGCATTTGACGTTCTTTGAAGGCAAACAAAAAGGATGAAATCCTGGCAGTTACTCTGAGAACCTAAGAAAACACTGGCAAGCGACAGAGTTAGATATGGGTTAATCCAGTAAGCACAAGTGAGAATTCTCTGATATTTGATTAAAAGAGAATCCTGGAAACAACAACAAGGTCATGAGGTCATCAGTGAGAAACTGGCATAAATTTTTGAAAATTCCCTCAATTTCATCTTCCAAGTCTTCTATTAAATTTCTGCTTCTGTGATTATACTTTTAATTTTCAAGTTTTTTCTTATTCCCTGAATCTTAATTTTTTATATCATCCTCTTTGAAATTTACTAATGTAATAAAGTCATTGATCTCTCTGAGGTTAATTACATTTCGGTTGTTAAAGATTTCTTCTCTTTGCAATTTTCTTCTCTTGATTTTGGTCCTGTCTTTAATGTGAGGTGCCTTTTACAAGTTATAGGTTGACTTTTGATGGTCCACTTATAAGAGTGAGATAGTCAAAAGACAGAAGGTCCATATGCCTGGGAAAGGCTTCTTGGCTGTTGGGGTTCACTGTATGGTGTTTGGACAGGAACCATGTATTTTTACTGGAAGATCTCCAAATGCCAGTTTCTGTAAGTCATTTCTCCTTGACATTCAGTTTCCATTGAGTGGTAGCTTCTAGGCTCTGTGTGGAGAATCTAAGTTGTCTGCATTCTAGATGGTAAGAGTGTGTGGGACCTGGAGTGTCTTGTGGTTCAGAATGAAAAGTTTCACTTAACCCCTTGGCCCTTTATGGCACCTGATCTACTTTATATGCCTGGTGTTCCCTTGCCTGGAATCAATCTCATTCATTTTCTTCAGAGAGTAAATAAAGCCTCTTGCCTCAAGCCAGGATGGGAAGAAAATGTGTTAAGTGTCCACCTCTTGATTTCAGAGTCATGAGTTCAAACAACAGGTTGGGCTCAGAACCTAGTATGGAGTCCACTTAAAAAAATGATATATGGCCCTTGTCTTGCTGATGATGACAATCTGTTTAGGTTTTTGGTGTCAATAAGTCAGGAAGTTTGTTAGAAATGATTGAAAATCAAGACTGCTGCTCCTTATTTTTCCGACTAAGTGAAACCTCAACTCATGAAATTTTCCAGCCTTTCAAGCAGCTAAAATATATAGAGAGAAGAGCTTCCCTCCACTTTCTTCTGTTCTACAGATACTGCATTTGAGCCAGGATGACTAGGTGGTTGAGAAGTATTGCCGAGCTGGGAAATTTCACTAGGAATGGCCTCTCAGCTCTGAGTTCCTTCGACTGTTGCCTCACATCCCACCCCCAGAAGGAGCCAGTCCTTTGTTTCGTGCTCTGTTGTCACCATCTTGAAATGCTTAATAATTTTGAACAAGGAATCCTGTGTTTTCATTTTGTGCAAAGCCCTACAAAGTCAGTGCTTACATAGTCAGTGCTGTCTGCCATAATGCATGAATCCCTTGCAGCTGAGAGAGTGGAGGGTGAATTTAACAGTCTGGCCTCCCCATTGTGAGAAAACAGTTGGGAATGATCATAGGAGCTAGCTGAGTTAAGAAATCATAAAAAAACGGGAAAACAGAAGACACAGGATATATCGAATCTACAGTTGCAAACACGTGGATTCAGGTTCCAGGCAGGCAATCTAAATGTGGGAAAACGGTGGTATACCAGGGTGAGGCTAGCTATTGGCAAACAGAAAGAACATGTTCTGTATAAAGACATTCAAATTCAATTTTAAGACCCTGTGCTATTGGACAGAATATACAAGTGGGTCACCAATTTGTGAGCTGTGCTTTGACATAATCCAGGAGGCCATTGCATATCCACAATGATTCCCCATGACACTTGCTTATTTTGCACAGGTTTTTTTTTTTTTTTTTTCCCCAGAACTAAGATTTTTCTCAGTCAAACTAGGATGTCAGGTCAGTTCATACATTGATTCCTTATTATTTCTCCATTGTCTCCCAAAGGTATAAATGTATATTTTACAGCTCAGACCCTATTTGGCACTGGGCCTTATGCAGAATCCTCCTGTTTCCTTTTACTTTGAGCAATCTCACCCTTGTCATTCATGCTGTATTTGATATTTGCTGTAATATGATTAGATAATTGTGGTGAAGGCATCATTCCCTGAGCAGATGGGCTGAACATTTAAGGTGAGCCCTGTAGCATGGTGAATGAGAGAGCTAAGAACCTGGCAGAAACTGAACAAAGATTGTGTATGTGTGTGTGTGTGTGTGTGTGTACACACACTCACGTGTGTGCATGTGCATGCTCTCCAAAAACAAGATTCACCCAAAAACAGCTGGCAGAGGTGGCCCAGTCCTGACTGTTGCTGCAGAAACTCCCAAGGGACTGGGGGAGTTATAAATTTAGCAGCTGAACATTGTTCCCTTTAATTTCTGAATATTACCCGAGCTGAACAAGAACTGATGGAGGTGGTATATTATGCAATTCCTTCTCCAATTTAAATTACTGTGTTAGCTTTCTGCCAGCCTGTTTACATACAGACATACATCTGACCTGAAGGATCATATCCTGAATCTCAGGTTCTCAGAAAAAGAAATCTGAAGTCTTTATGGCCTGGTGAAGTGACCCTTAAGTGCCTAAATATAAGATCTATGAGGTATAGCAAAAAAGTGAAAGACTTAGATTGAAGTTCCTATTCTACTTGTATGACATAGGCTTTCATAGATCACTTAAATTCCTTTAGCCTCTATGTCCTTATCTGTAAAACGGGATCATAATGATAGCTACGTAATTGGGTTGTTGCCCGGGTCAGATGAAATAATTGTCCCTCCAGTTTACCTAGAGTTTTGAGAGCATTTATAATTCAGTAACTCAGAACACAGATTGGTAAATGCTACTTTAGGTGTGAAATCCAGCGGTGACCCTCTGTGGTGGAATAAGGAGAGACTCTCTCATGAATTAAAGTAAGAAAAGCTACTCCTATCCAAAGAAATTACTCTTGTATAAAAGTATGTAATTTATCTAAAGTGGAACAGCTTTAGAGGAAAGAATACTGACTGTTTTGGATGGAGCCCAAAGATAAGGAAGAAAAGTGAACATCCTAATCCCTAGGACTATAGGTTTCCTAAAGTTCAAAGATCTAGGATTTAGAGATATGGGTTGTATCAGTGGGTACTGAATTACTGGAATACCACCAAGAGTCTTGTGAACGATCGCTGTTCTTTCCAAAGGATACTGATGATGTCATTTGGATGACAGAAAACCAAATCATCCTGTGCCAAGGCATTCCTGCTCATTGCTTTTACATACGGCCTATTATCTTCCATTTGTTTCAGTAGTTTTCCTAAGAAGTGAGTGCACTTTACTGTTAAAAATTTAAGCACTCTAAGGAGACCAGTGCACCTAGGAGCCTCCTAAGAAATGATAGGACATGGGTGAACTCTCCATGTGAAGTGACATTGAGATCACGCTGCTCATCACCTTCCTCAACATCTCACACGGTAGGATGAATAATGACCCTCCAAGATATGCAGGGACTATCCCTGGGGCCTGTGAATGTTAACTTCCATGGACCAGGAAACTTTCAGATGTGACAAAATTAAGGATCCTTGAGATGGACAGATTATCCTGGATTATGTGGATGGTCCCTAAATGAAAAAGGTAAGTGTCCTTGAAAGGATGTAGGACATATAACAATAGAAGAGAAAGGTTGGAGTGGTAAAGACAGGGATTGGGGCCCAAGGAATACAGGTGACCGTAGACAGGATAAGGAAACAGAAACCCCCAGTGTCTCAAGAAGGAGCAAGATCTGCCATGACTTGACCTAGCCCTGTGAAACTAATTTTGAACTTGCACTCTCCAGAACCATAACAAAACTTATGGTTGTGGGTTGTAAACTTCCACATATGGGGTCATTTGCTTAGCATCCATAGAAAACTAAAATAAACTGGTTTCATCATGCCTTCCTAAAAGCAGGTAATTCATAATATCTAAATGCATAAATATCTAAAATGCATTGAGCATCTACTCTTTACTAGGCACTGAATTAATTTTACATGCCTTATTTTATCTTCCCAGCAAACTTTTGGGGTTGATATGAATATTATTACTATGTTATTGAAAAGGAAAATGAGGTGCATAAAGGCTCAGTAACTTTTCCAAGGACACCAGCTAATAACCTGGCTGGCTTTATTGTTTTGGACCTGTCTTACCCCAGTTACGCAGTGGCAGCCTTCTTAAAGTCAAAGATTGTACCTTAGCCTCCTGTGTTCCAAATCAGTTCTCATGATATCACTGAATTCAGATGAAGATAAAAATGAACATGAAACCCACCTGGAACCATGACGTCAGCCAACGAGAAAGTAATGTGTATGCGTGAATTTGATCTTCACCCATCTGGGGAGAAGTCTGCTAATTACATAACAGAAGATGCATTTGGGTTCCCTTCGCAGTTATCACCACTGCATTTTCTCCTGTCTTGTGGTTACAGCCACAGGAACATCCTGTCTGTGAAACTGGGTTTCTGTGCTTCTCATTGGCTGCCCCCTTTCTTAAGTGATTCCGTCGGAGGAAGTAGATTGCTTGGGAGAGATCTGTCATGCAGAAGCCACATGCTTATGGTTTTTCATTAGATGCTGAGGGTGTTTGATTCAAAGTTGACACTGAAGCCTAATTAAATATTATGCCGGTGCACATATTCTACAAATTAAGACACAGCACATCACAGAGCCCAGTCTAGGATGAGTTAAAAAGGGAGCTGTCAACATGCAAAAGACCCTGTTAAGAGCTGTAAATACAAATTTTGAATTTAAAATGCAAATGGATGGAAGCCTTGTTTCCTCTCAAACTGAAAGGAAAATTAAGTGGGGCAGAGAGAATTTTATTTCATTTTTACTATATTTCACTAAGTACTGAGGTTTGACTTCAGTTGCAACCACGGTATATTATAGCAGTGTTGGAAATGGCAAGAGGAGCTAGCCCACAACTAACAACTCACTTCAGGCTCCTCATAGAGGCATGAAAAGCAGGAAGCAAACCAACCCTGTTGACAAGTCAACAGATGGATTGAAAAAGAAAACAAGTTTCCATATTGAAACACGTAGGACCACTGGTACTTTCAGCTCTGCACAGCTGTGGGAAAGTTCTATACCTGACTCTATCAGGTTAGGGCAGGCGGGGTGCTGTGGGTAGCCAGAGAGGTCCTGAAATCCAAGGTGATGGACTCCGGAGCTGCAGAGCCAGGGACGGAGCTGAGCTTATCAGCTGTAACCATCTGAGTTTCAGCAGAGCAGGGAGCAGAGTGGGTCACAGGAAACAATGACACAAGAGCCGGAGAGATTTGGGGCCCTGTGCTCTCCTAGTAAAGCAGTAAGGACAAGTAAGGACCCCACTTCCACCCTTACTCCCATGGCCATCAATTATGTATAAAAGGGATGGTAGCCAACGAGAAGTGGAGGTGAGATTCTGTCCATGTACATCAGGGCGTAGTTGCTTCTCCAATTTACTAATTCAGCCTTCCCTTCCTGCTTTTCTTTGAAATGTTATTTGTCCTCATCCTGCAAATACCAAGTCTTTACTAGGTTCATGCTCTGAGAAAACAAAGTGGTTGTTCTCCTGAAAGAGTGTGCATTTGAGAAGTCGAACAAGATAGAGACATCTACCTTGCCAGCTTCCTTCTAAGAGATACTTTGGTAGACTGATGAACTATTTGAGCTGAGCTATCTTAAAAGTCAAATATGGACTGTTGGATTGGAAGGACTAAGATACAGACTGACGTACTTTGAAAACAATGTTTAAAAGTAAAATCACAGAAATAATTAAAAGGGATAACATAAAAGATCACATCTATTCAACTCAACCAAAAGAATCACGATATGGTCACCTTGTTTTCTGAGTTGTTTATCTGAGAAGAGCTGACTGAACTATTTCTATGGCCTTTCAAGGGGCTGGCATGGCAGCACTGACTTTTGAGTTTTTAATTCAATTTTTTCTTAATATATGAACAGACTTGGGAGTCAGGGATCTGATTGAATAAGTAATCCAGAAAATTGGACAGAGTTGGTTTTATAAACCTTGTCACTGGATCATTAAAATTGTTTAAATCCTGTAACCTCTTCAGAAGGAAAACCCATAAGCCTTGGTTAAAGCTCCATGCCAATAGTCAACCCAATTTATTTTGTTTCCATTAAAATCAGTTCCCACCATATGTGCAGTAATCTGTTAAATAAATGGAGAACACAAACACATATGAAGGCACATACGCACACGTGCACGCGCACACACTGTTTCTGCTCTTAAGAAAGTTAATGTTCTCAGGGAAGAAAGGGGTTGTGAACATGAGAAACCTGTAAGGCAATAATACAGTCCATGGTAAAGCACTAGATTGAATACAATTCAGTGCCAAAATCTAGAGTAGAGGACACGTTCTGTGGGTAGCTGAGACGGAAGAAAGGAAAGCTGGAATAGTTTAATTAAAATTGGATGAAGTTAATAGTCTTCTAAATGTATCAACACAACCATCTTAAAGAAGATTTAATCATTTTATCACTGCAGGTAGTTTGAGATGAAAAGTGAAGATGGTGTGGATCTACCAGAAATTGTAGATTTTGTAAGATCTGACCAATGTTGCCAGATTGGAAGCTTGCATCTTTAAAAAAATATCTTTACCATGTTTAATTTACTTAAAATTATGCTGGAAAAATTGTAATTTTTCAAATTTATCTTGATTTTAAGGACGAATTAAATATAATTTACTAAATAACATAATTGTAAGAAAGAAAGCTGATTGAATGGCATTTAATGGATTTTGCTAACTGAAATAATTAAATGGTAATTGCCTAATAATGTCAAATTATTTTCTGCTGTATACAATTGTTAATTACATACAAAGAAGAATTGAACAGTTTATTGTTTTTTGGCAACTACAATGATTGAATAAACTAAGTGTCCAATTAATTGTGTTCTATTCAATGATAAGATGATAACTGATTGAAAAGTAAAAGATGAATTTAGTCTTCAGTCTCAGTAAGTAATATTGCATGGAATAAAAATCCGTATTAAATCAAGAAAAGGAATGAATCATATATTCATCCTTCTTCATCAATAGAGTCTATTAAAATTAATTTCTCTTTTTTTTAAAGTGATTTAGAATACAACTTTGTGCCTATAATCTTTTTTTTTTTTTTCCCTGAAAGAAGTTGAAATATTTTACATAAACAGCCTGACTCTTTTTTTGTTGTTGTTAGCGAATAAGACCCTGCCCCCTCTTGGTGGGGCAGAGCATTTTAAGCAGGCTCCATGCCCCACCTGACACAGGATTTGATCTTATAACCCTGGGATCATGACCTGACCAGAGATCAAGAGTCAGATGCTTGACCATCTGAGCCACCCAGGCACCCAGCCTGGCTCCTTTCTATGCAGGGACGCAGGGACCCTTCCCATCATGTGTGACTGAAGTAAGAGGATGACATATAACCCGAAATCCTTCATGAGCCTGGGGAAGGCTTATAAATAATAGGACTCATAATAAATTATTACTGATGAGTCTGAGAGGCTATGACCTTATTGCCTTAAATACTCCCAGTCATGGGAGATATTCTTAGGGGAAATTTCTCTTTTCGTCCATGTTGGCAAAAACATCCATCTTTGCTTCACCAACAATTGCACCTTTGATCACAGTAGTGCTCAGAGCCCACAGAACAACCAGAGCTGGAATGGACCTGAACTTCTTCCAGTGGCCTTGTCCCCCAGCTGGGGGCATGCATCCCTTCTGGCACTGTCAGTGCAGAGCATGGGCTCCTGTAGCAGAGATTCTGCATGGGGCCAGGAGCCTCAGCCAGGGCTGGATGCTCCAGGCACTGTCCCTGAAGCAAGGGCGATGGCGGAAGCTTCTCCACCCCGGGCAGCAAGTACAGCTTCCACGTGTAACTGAGGACAGTGTCTGGATGCCTGGCTGGCTCAGTCAGTTAAGGGACTGCCTTTGCTTAGGTCATGATCCTAGGGTTCTGGGATCCAGCCCTGCGTTGGAACCCCTGAGAAGTAAGGAGCCTGCCTCGGCAGCTCCCCCTGCTTGTTGTATTCTCTTGCTTTCTCTCTGTCAAATAAATAAATAAAACCTTAAAAAAAGAAAAGAAAAGAAAAGAAAACGTCCCAGAGGAGAGAGTAGGAAAACAACAACGACAACAACAACAAAACAAAAAGGAAGAAGAAGGCAGCAATAGAACCAAGCCGCAATGTTAGAAATGGGAGAGAGGAGGAGGAACGGCAGCGCAGAGCTGGTGCCGAGCATTCAAGCACATGGTGAGTATTAGCCATGTGCGTATTTCGATAAGACAGAGACAGAGAGGTAGATGGATATAGATGGGTGAGTGAGTGTCTGCATGGAGGGATCAATTGATTGATCTTCATTAGGATTATGTGATTGATTATAGGACAAAACTCCTTTTTTATTTTTTATTTTCCTTTTAAGATTTTATTTAACCATTTGACCGAAACAGAGACAGAACACACAAAGAGGGGGGAACAGCAGGCAGAGGAGGAGGGAAAAGCAGTCTCCCTGTTGAGCCTGACGCCGGGCTCCAATAATCCGAGCCGAAGTCCGATGCTTAACCGACTGAGCCACCCAGGCGCCCCCGGACAAAACTCTTTACCCATGCCCACCATTGCTGAGGTGCCCAAATGTAGGCAAAGAAAATTCCACATTGTTTAGACTTAAAATAAAATGTGCTGTTGGACTTCTGAATTTTCATTAATATTTTCACTATAAAATTTATTTATGGTAAGAAATCAAAATACAAATAATCTTCTGAAACCAGGCAGTGCATCTCCACCAAATCCTGTTCCCCAAAGGTACAGAACAACAACTTTTCTCTAGCTTTCTAGAATTTTTTGAGGGGAGGTGGGTGGAGGCAGCTGTAAAAGCAGTTGTAACAAACTAACACAAAAGAATCATCAATAAATAATATTCTACAGTGTGCTTTTTTTAACCTTAAAATATAGCTTGCCTTCTTAACTCCTTTTTCTTTTTAGCTGCATAATATTCTATTGTGTATTTGTGCCACTTGTTTACCTGATCTGCTCATGAGGGATGTTTAGAGTACGCTCATTTAGCAGTACAGGCTTGATGAATTTTAAAAACATTCAGGACATGGGATTGAGAGCCAGCCCGTGCAGAAACTATTCACTAAATAATAAGCCAGACACAAGCAATAGCAAATACAAGTCTGTCCATGTTCTCTCTTTCGGCTGAGCAGTCTACTAAGACAGCAACAGAGGTGATTCAATTGATTCCAACATTTAAAGTGTATAATTAGGGGGTGCCTGGGTGGCTCAGTGGGTTAAAGCCTCTGCTTTCAGCTTGGGTCATGATATCAGGGTTCTGGGATCGAGCCCCGCATGGGGCTCTCTGCTCGGCGGGGAGCCTGCTTCCTCCTCTTTCTCTCTTCCCACCTCTCTGCTTACTTGTGACCTCTCTCTCTGTCCAATAAATAAATAAAATCTTTTAAAAAAAAGTGGATAATTGGGGAAAAAAGGTGCAAAAATGGAGACTCAACTTTCTATCTATAAACAGTGTCACTGTTACTTTGTGACCTTGGCAAGCCTCTGGCTCTTTCCCCTCTTCTGGAAAGTAATAATAAATCTCATCATCTCACAAACATCCCTACACACATTTGCAGTCATAATGCGTCCTTTATTAAAGGGAAGAACTATGATGAACTTACGTGATATGAAATGGACAATGACCTTGGTCCCATTTGCTGAAGCTCAAAAAACACATTATAAAGGGGATCAGTTCAAACATAACTACTTCTCCCTTGGTTCCCTACTTTGAAATGAAGGCTCCAAATGTAATGTTTGTTTGTTTGTTTGTTTACCTTAGAATTTCACAGACTCTAATTCAGTTGGTCATTGCATATTTTTTGAAAACTCTTCATGGGCCAAGCACTGGGCCAGGGTAGAAATACAAAGATGGGTGTGCTGTAAAGTGGTGTGTGCCTCCATGCCACTTAAAGAACACTCAAAAAGGGCAAGCCATTGTTTCCTCTGCCATTTTGTATCATTACATCTGAATTCTTTCACATGATCCTACTTCATGCTTTCTAACCCTTTTCCCTCTCCCGGGCTCTAGTTCTCAGAAGCAGCAGGGAGCTCATGCAGCCTCAGCTCAGGGAACTTGGTGTGGAGGCTGGAAAGGAGCTCAGTGGATAGAACCCGAACTTATAGTTTATAAGTACAAAAGGGTTTTTTGCGTACGTGAGTGACGTGATGCAACCAGGGACTTCGGAAGATTCCTGGCAACAGGGTAGACTGAAGAAAGAATTTTATTAAAAAGTGAAGAGTGAAAGTTGGAGGGTGGAGAGCCTGCTACGATGAAGACCAGCCAAAGTAGAAAGGAGAAGTAATTGTGGAGCTGTTCCAGAATAAGAATGGGGAAGACAGAGGGACATCTGAGTGCTGGCGTGAGGGAAAAAGGACACACAAGATTTTTTAAAAGCTGATTTTTTATTTCCTCTTCTGGGTTGGGGGAGGGTGTTCTTTATCTGTGAATGTGTCACTCTCACCAGAGAGCTTGGTGCTATGTGTGTCCCCGTAAAACACCCCAGCTTCCATTAAACAAAGTGCTCTTCTTAAATGCCTTCCTTGTAAGACCTGGCTGCCCTACCCCGAGCCATTAGTGGGAACAGAACGTTAATAAGGAGGGACTGTGGTATCTCTAAGAGAGGTTGACCTCCTTCAGCGGAAGCAGGGCACCCATTACAGTGTAATGATAAATCACAAGCTTTTCCCTTCCATTATTTTCCCAGAAGACTCTTCTCTGAATGCATAAACATACTGAAGGGAGGAAGAAAAAAAAAACACGCAACAGATGAAAGAAAGGTGAAGGAAAAGAAAAGGGACAGACAGATAATCAGCAGACTTCTAGTGGGATTTAAAATAACAAATGCATCATACACACCCACGCATTTGCATATAGTGAAAATTTAACATAACCTCAAAAGGAAAAAAAAATGTATACAGGAACTGTAGAATAAAAGGGCCTCACTCTGAGAATTGTAAATACAGATGACATCTCTAGGCAGGCTACTATTAGGGTCCTTTTCTCTCTATTGTTATAAATTCAAAGCCAAATTAATCCAAGGGATGGGAGAGAGCATAAATAATCAATAAATTTATAACTGAGTTTATTATCTGCTTCTTTAGCCCATCTTTCAGCTGTTAACTGTGATCCTCTTACATCTAACAGGAAGTAGATTTCAGGAGAAAACATTTGCTGTGTTCTCCTATTTCTCTCTTTAGAGAGTGAGAGAGCAAGCCTAGGGGGCAGTGCACGAAGGGGCAGAGAGAGAGTGAATCTTAAGCAGGTTCCACACTTAGTGTAGAGCCCAACACGGGGGCTTGACCTCATGATGCTGAGATTAAGACGTGAGCCAAAATCAAGAGTCAGATATTTAACGAACTGAGCCATCCAGGCGCCCCTGGGTTCTCCTCTCTTGATACAATGATCAAGAAACAACACTAAGGTATAGAGCACTCTTGCTGGCCATGTGATGATGTCTGTAAGATCCTTCCACAGCTTTTGCCAGAAACCTGCTCTTCTATCAACCATAGCACTGTGGTCCTCGGGTGACCTTTGCCTTAAGAACCTAGGATATAGCCAAACACTGAAATGACTTTCACGGTTCTTGGAAGATGGCTGTTGTTCAGTGGAAACAGGATCAATGTGAAAGCATGACAGACATGAATAAGAAAGGATCCAAGGGGGCTGATCTCGACACTCCAACTTTTTATAGTTTGTCTGTGTGGATGAATGAGCTCACAGTGCATGCATGGATTAGTCGGACCATCTCTGCCCAGCTCAGAACATCAGACTCCATGTTTGGACTTTGATGTCAATGTTGCTTTTGATACCAAGAGCTTCTTGTTCAGACTAGATCTTCTCATCGTTGACGCCTGACTTCTGTAGAAGATCTTTGGCATGACTCTCGTCAAATTCTTAAATTTATTTCCCCTTCCAGTTTTCCCTGGTATAAACCCCGCAATTTGACTCTAGTCCAGTGGAAATGGACTCTTGTTTAGCCAGCTCCAATCCACTCAGACAGGATTTCAGGCAAAAAGGAACTTTTATGTTCAAGGACATACCCCAAAATCATTGGTCATTTTTTCCCCTCTGTCAACCATCCAGCTCACTTTGAAATTATTCCTCCCCTGTATCAGAGGCAGTTCCCATCTCCTATCTGAATCGTTGCACTCTTATGGGTGATCTTCGTTAGCACCTGTGTTCCCTAACCGAAAAAAATCTGAAGAGGATTTTCACTTCTACAAAATGGAAATTTTATGAATAGTTTCCTTCTTCACTTTACTATTTCAGCTTACAACAGGTGTCACAGGAATGCTCTACTGTCAGATACTGAGGGAAACCTGTATACCATATTTCCATGACATCAACCTTCTACAATTTTATTTAAAAGAATTGTTTTCCATGTCCCCCCTCCTACTCTCTTTACTTCCAGATTGGTTTTTTTTTGTTGTTGTTGTTTGGGTTCCATAGCTCATTTTATGACAGTGATAGGTATCCATCCCCCACCCCTTCATTTTAGTAAGACCTGCAGCTCACGCCACGTGCATGGTAGAGGACCAGATCATCTTTGGCGTGAGCTGGAGAATATTTCCTCCCAGACAACTGATTTATGTCTCAGATTTTCCAAATATTCCCTAATAGCGCTTTCCATCAATAGCCACTTTATATGTACAAAGTATTCATTGCCTTCTAATAACCTGGACTGCTTTTTCCATAGCTTTGTTGCTAACATCTATTTTTTTGACCCTACGTCAGTCCGGTAACTCAGTCATTTTTGAGCCATCATGATTTTCATCCCCTTTCTGATTTATTAGCAGACTGCTCTCTCTCTCTTTCTTCCTTAATATATTTGTGAAAGACTCTTTGACCCCAGCTGTCCTGAATGTTTTACTGTGCTCGCTGGCCAAGGCTTTTGCAATGGGTGCAGTTTTATGAATCTCAAGATGAGTTTGCTTTTAAAAGCCACCCTTTCAGTTCATTTAAATAAAATGTCTCCAGCTGTGTTTATGCTACCAAACCATTTGTAACCATCTCCTCCACTTTGGCCCCAAAGTGGATTCACAGCCCTCTAGATTGCTGCCACAGTGGACTCCTGGTTTGTACTTTGCTATATGCATCTATAATAGCACTATTTGCAATATTTGTCCATCACTATTCCCATTTCTGGATCTGTCCTGGAGCCTGTCACTACTCCCATTTCTGGATCTGTCCTAGTGGCTGTGTCCTGGGATCAAAGCACTGGCTTCATAAACAGAATTTGCATTGTAACCCCTCTGCTCAAAGACCTAGAGAGGATATCCCACCACCAGTTTCCAGAAGCTTATGGTGTCCGGTTAGCAGCCTACTCAGTCTACCTGTGGGGTGGGAAATTGTCTGGTCCTTGTGACTGCCTGAAATGTGACTATGGGCTAAGGGATGTGGCCCACAAGACTTATGACTAGCTGACCTATTTAGCTGAGGAATTTGGTTCACAACAGCCAAAAAGAAAAAAATAACCATACTAGTTTTTAAAAAGTATATTTTCAAGATGGCAATGGCTAAAATTACAGAGTCCCCTCCTAGAGAAATTGTCAATTCCTTATGTCTTCTCTTTACTGTTTTACTGTTATTTTCCATTTTATTTTTCTCTTCTTCATTGATGCCATTTGAATATTCCTTCAGATTCACAAACAGATGAATGTTTGAATATCATTTTCCCATCTGTAATGGCGGTGCCATAATAATAAGATTGACAAACACTGTGTGGTGAGGTTGGCTTTTCCTTTGTAGTAAGAAATGTTGCCAGTTCTGATCATTACACTTGGGCTGTAATAGAGCATTGATGCATTATTCTGAAGAGTGCTGTACGATAGGTTATCAACTATCAACATGGAGCATTATACAAGGGTGAGTGTGAAAAGAGGAAAAACTTGGAATATGTGACTTGAGAGCCCAGTAATGCTAGGTTTCCTACACTGAGTAGCCCAAAGTGGCTTGATATTAGTATTAATATTCCCAAAGGAATAATAATAATAATAATAGTTAATACTAATAATTGACAGGTTCTGAACCAAGTCCTTAAGTGAAATTTGAGAATCAAACTGGGAAGACAAAATACCAACATGCAGTTCAGTTCAAAATAGCAACATGCAGTTTAGAGAGAAGGGATAAAGATTTTATCCTGGAAGTAGAACCAAGAGTTTACAAGGTGGCCTTTAACCCTAAACCTGATTTCTTGCATGCCATAGTTTATAAATGACTCAAAGTGTTCCCTGTTACATGAAATGTCTTCTATCCCTTCCTCCATTAAGAGGTACATTAGCAATAATCTAATAAGCCTGTCCACAATTAACTGATAAAAAATTAAATAATTACTTTGTTGATTCTTTGTTAGAAAGCTTCTATAGAAGTTAACAGTGAGTTGCTTATGTTTTTGAGCTCATGGGGATGTTCGAAATCTAAATTAATGTTTAATAATATTAAAAATAATTTTAGAAACAAGTGAAGTCCTAAATGCAATCTGCTATGGAGGATTGGATCCTGGAAAATTAAAAAAAATTAAATTAAATTAAAAAAAGGACATTTGTGAAAACAGCAACAAAACCCAAGAAAAGCCTGTAGTTTAGGAAATAGTAATGTACCTTTGTTAATTTCTTAGTTTTGAGATATGCACCATGATTATAATGTTAAGAGAAACTGGGTAAAGTTTTATACTATCATTGCAACTTTTCTGTAAACCTAAAATTATTAAAAAATAAGATGTTTATTTTTTAAAATGATGCAAAGCAGAGAACATAACATGATTGTTAGAGTCACTGCCTTGTTTTTCCTCTTTGGCAACATTCACCCCCTTTATTTCAATGGTTTAGTTTGATCCTCCTCTTTTCCAAAAGCATAAATTAATGATCAAAAAATTAGACAGTCAGTTCTGTGGCTATCATTAATCTATGTATAGGAGACATTTATATTTAAATAAAAAGCAAACAAAACAAAGACACAAAAGCAGCGAAAACAAGCTAAAAAACCGTAAGATTTGCTTCCCTTCCTCCTTTTTATCTAGACCAAGTTTCCTAAAAAGATGAGAACTTTGGTTCTGGGGTGGGAACAGGATTCATTTGTCAGGATCCCACTGTGCTTGACTCAGAATCCCCCACACGTTTTTCTTCCTGCAGCAGCTGGAGATGCTATTTGGGTCTTGGTCTGCACACCCAGTTCTCCTGATAGCTGCAGACCCCTTGGTCAGAACAAGCCATGGTGGAATTCTAATTTGACCCCACCTCAAAGACCTGGAAACTGGTAGTTGCTCCACAAATGTAGCTGAATGAATAAATTAGATTGAGCAGAGAGCTGGGAAGGGAGGCAGAGACCAAAGGGCTCTCCTGCTCCGGTCTGCCAGATGCATGGTTCCTGACCCAGGCCTAATCCCTGAACAACGTCTCCTGATGCTTGCTTGTGGGACCATAACTCCCCACTGGGTGTTGTCCTGGTCTAGGAAAGGAATTTGCTTTGCCCGTGAACTTCCCGAGAGGCAAATGTTGTCTGGGGGGAATAATCAGACTCTGGGGTCAGAATGGAAGAACTTCTCAAAGAGCTTTGCTCTTACCTTGAATTGCAGAAACTCAATTAGCTGTGGAAAGTTGATTTGGCATGAAACACAGTATTAAATGGCATGATGTGGCATAAACACGGCTTTATACATGCATGCCTGCAATGAAGGGTAGTGACAAAGGGCCATAATTCCAGGAGGAAATTCCTTTGGAACCCACAACTGTCAAAGAGCTGTATAGGCTTGTTCCTTGACATCTTTTCAGTTAAAGGAGCCATCAGAGAAAATAATTATGTGACAATTTATTATCATTTCTGCCACTGCCAATTGTTCCTAAGCAACTTGTACTTTGAAAGGTACCCTTCTTTTGTGTGGCCAACAGGAGGAATCTCTGATTCTTGATGCACAGGAGAAAAAGGGAAATAACGGAGTGATTGAGGGTATGGGATGGAGGTGAGATTCTCAGATAAAGAAATCACAGTTGGGCATTTGCTAAATATCTCTGCTTTTCTGGTTGGCCTGTGTAGGTGACAGCTGTTGCTACATTATCTTTATTGAAAACACAAGTACTTTAAAGTTTTCTGATTCGCTGTGGGTCTATTCTCTATCCCCACCCACCCCAGTGAAGAAGGGCATCTATTGCTTGGAAATAGTTCAAAGGTATAGACTCACCCCACACCCCAATAAATCTAATTCCATAATTAGAAACCCATTCCTTTCGTCCTAAAGAATTCTAGTCTGTGAAAATGCAATTACCTTGGGAGAAGCAGTGCATTATGCTTTAGAAGGCATGATGGCAGACTAGTCTAGCAGACCTTTTCTGGAGCGTTTGGGAAAAAGAGAAAACATCTTGAGGAAGAAGAGGAAAGGAAGAAATGCTTCTTAAATGCATTTCTCATGTATTCACAGTTCACCCTCACAGGACTCTAGCTTCCGGTCTCAGACGCGGAAGAGGGAACCCACGGACATGAGGCAAATTGCCCAAGGACAAGCAACTGGTAACTGAAGGATCTGGTGTTTAAATCTGGGGCATCTGACTCCCAAGTCCAGGCTCTTCCCTTCAGAAGGAGCTGAGAGCCACAGAGGGACGGTCAGAGATGGAGAGAGCAGAGGACCGCTGTCCTTGCAATGGGGAGGAGCAGGCTGTTTGTTAACTGTGGCTGCTGGATCTCAAACCCTGATGGGTTCAGTCCAGGAAAATCTTTTTTTTTTTTTTTTCCTGTCCCCCAACCCTAGACAGTGGCAGATTTGTGCAGTGATTTAGCTCACGGTTCTGGACTCAGCACATCTGGATTTCAGGGCAGTCCCTGCTTGCTAAGTACATGACCTGGAAAATACACTTCTTGTTTTCTTGTTCCCGTATTTGTAAAATGCAAGCATTAACCAAACCTTCTTCATGGAATTCTTGTGATAATTAAGTGAAATACCGCAAATAAAGTGCTTTACACCAAGACGGAGGCAGAATAAATGCACCATGTTTCCTGTTAACGATCTCTGCAGTGGAAGACAAGGGGGTGGTATCCCGTAAGGATAGATCATTCCAGTCTTTCTCAAACAGGAGCATTCCCACACTCCGGACTTTATGACAATGAGGCTTGATTTTACAGTGATATTTGAAACCTCCTTTGTTTTTGGTGTTTTTTTCCCTTCCCATATGGGGCTCTCATCATCTCATTACTGTTCTGACACCTTCCTATCTCTGAATATGGAGGAGAAAAACACTTGAAGTGCAATTTTCTCAGAAAAGAGAGACAGAGGGAGACAGGCAAAGAAGTGTCTGAAATCGCTGGAGGATCTGGAAGGAGCTTTATGCCAGCTCATGCCTTTTCTTCAAGGATGGTCAAGTTCTCCCCATTTCCCTCCATCATCCTACACTGGTGTGTCTGTTAAGGGTATGGATGGAGAGTCAGTAAATGGGAAACAGTAAGCGGGAGGGTTTCCAAAGGAGAGTGGAACCGTGCATTCTTGTATGAAAAAGAAAAGTTACACGGCACGGTGAAGGGGCACCTTTTCCCTATCATTCAGAAAACTCATCTGGTCATAGTGGGGCATAATATCCAGTAAGAAATAGTCCTCTAATAGAGGCTGCAATTTTAGATAGAGGGAAGGAAGGAAGAAAGAATAAGATCTTAAGGGCCACTTGAACTTCTCCACTGAAAACGGGTTGGGCATTGGGTTGGGGTGGCCAGGAAGAGAAGGGGAGGGGAGAGGGGGCTGATAAACAAAATAAAACAAAGCCCAAACACCCAGGAGAGTCCCAGCCCCTTAGCTTGTAATAAGTCAGCTTTTGTTAGCTTGGCTTTTGAGTATTAAGCACTCAGTTCATCTCCATTGATTTGTAATGAGGCTGGGAGGCTCACAAAGCCTTAATCAAGCCAGGATCCCTTTAAAATGAACTCTTCTACAGAAGAGAGCTGGCAGATAGCATCTGTGAGGGAGCTGTGTTGGAGAGAGCTCACTGTCCCCATTGTCAGGCTTACACTGGCCCAGAGAATGGGGAAGGGGCTTCATTAGTCTGATAAAAACAGACAGGCCAACTTTTCATTAGAGGGATGCACAAATCCACTTTACTTGGCTTTCCTCCTTTACATTATAAAAGCATTATCAGGCCCCAGCTTATGGGACTCATTATTCCACACAAACACCCTGCGTGGAGGTGGGGAAGGGCTGGGAGCTGAGCCCTCCTCTTTCAGTGGCCTTGAGGGCGTCTGCTAGCTTTTGAAAGAGCGAGCACTGGAATAACCATGGGCCAACCGATCCACACCATAATCTTCTGCTTTTTTTTTTTTTCTTTTTCCCCTACTGTCAAACAAAAGAAAGTGGCAGGGCTTTTGACCTTTTGTAATAAGGGCAATGTATCCTAAGATTTATGCTCTGGGATTGTGGATCCTAGAGAAATTGTAATGCTGGTATGTCTTATGGTCTCTGTTCTATAAGATTATTTTAAGCAAATTAAGTAAGTCATACCAAGGTTATTTTGTTCTGCATCATGTTTCATTAGGTAATCACAGAAAATATAAAATTCTATAGTAGATTTAATTAAAACTTGGAGGTGGAGGCACTGGTATGGTGGCTTGGGTCAATATTCCTGATTTAACTTTCACAACAATTTCCAACTTCATTCTCGGCCTTCTGCCAGGCCATGTCTTTGTTTACTGGCTTTTCCCCCTCTGTTCCCGATGCTCCATCTACTAACCGGAGGAACTGACACAGCCTCATGTGCTCCAGTCAGTACAGTATAAATCCCTGGACCTTCTTTTCCCTCACTTTTTCTTTTAATTTAAACTTAATTAGCCAACATACAGGACATCATTAGTTTCAGATAGAGACAAACTGAGGGTTGCTAGAGTAGGTATTTGGGTGATGGGCATTCCCTCATTTCTTTATATATAGTCATGGACATGGTTCAGCCCTGTATTTTGTTGGGTGCCTTTATTTTCCACCACAAGCTGTGTTACTATCTGACATTGTCTTTAGATTCAGGCTTTAGACTTATATTCTGAAAATAATAATAATAATAATAATAAGCTATATCAGTATGTGTTCCAAGTTCTGCAAAAGAAGTCTACTTAAAGCATATCTGAATAAATTTCTAATTTGCAAAAATAAAAGCATTCTTTAAATTATATTGAAACCTTCAAAGGACAGAGCTATCTAGTGTAGTCATGGAAAACTCAAATGTTGGTTGTACTTTGCAGCTCAAGACTAAGCAAATAACTTACTTTGTAGGCCAACAGTGATCCATGGCTTCATGGAAAAACTTGGGGTTGGACTTGGAGGAAGCTGGCATCCACACAGGGAGTCAAGGATTCATTGCATTCCCTGCCGCAGCTGAGGCTAAAGTATGACTTCACCTTATATTTCTGAACTTCTAATGCCATCATCCATCCACCTGCATTCTTTCAGCCAATCACTCAGAAATGATGAAGCCTACCAAAAATGGCAAGTCCTGACCAGCTTTTAATGAATTTTAGCTTTACCAGAGATCTAGGCTTCACTATCTCATTTTGTATTGGCAACCATGCTCTCAATGTGGTCCTCCCTTTGGTGCTACTCTCTTAGATTCAGAGGCTGAGAGCTGCAAATGAGACTGACAAAACACTGGTCAACAGGAGGAAAAAAATAGATTGCATATACGTGCAATGTGCACACATGCGGGAGAGCTCAGTGATGAGTAACTCAGAGGGAATGTTAGTCTTTGGGGTCTACATAACATCTTAACAAAGGACAATAAATGTGTGGAGAAATGACAGGCACTGAAAAGGGGGATTGGGCTTATAGGACCAGTGACTGTGGGACGGTAGATATGAGGGGGAAACTAATGGAAGGTGAGGTCACTTCTGCAAGATTTGTGCAGACCCATTTTGGTTCTATTCTTTCTTGGGAAATTATGTTCTCCTGTTCCAGGAGAGGGGACGAGAACAACTCCACAGAAGGAAATTAATGTCTTGCTTTTAGGTATGTAGGTGGGGGGCCAAGAGCTCGTTCTGCATTTGCTGCTTCGTAATTGTCTTTGGCTCAAAATAATCCTTATGCCAAAGTGGCGTATTTGGGGATGGCCCATTCTGGTTTTCCTCAGGGCCTTAGGATCGACCTATGTGGGCCAAGGGCTTGACACAATGGAACATGCTGGGGTTACAAAATCAACTCACATTTGCAACAGCCTTGATGCTGACGGTGAGGCATCCTGATCCATTTTCCTCTCATCCCTTTGTATTTTCAACTTCGGACTCAAATAGGACAGAGGTTGAGGAGCCAAGACCTGGGCTGTTTCTATTGGTGGAGATCAGGTGACTCAGCACCTTGGGGTAGTTATCCAGCTTCTCAAGGATGACTCTTTGATTTATGGTGTCATCTCAGGACATTTCCCTGATTAGACCCTGGGATCAGTCAGGCACAGAAATAACAAAGTGTGAGGAGCACAGTTCTCCAAATTGTGACATGACTTGATAGGAGATAGACATTATGCTTTTCTTCAGGAATGTCTGAATTTACTAGACAAAGGCCTGATTTTACTTCTAAGAGAGAAGAATTTGGGGTACTGCCAGGTGTATACAGATAATAGCATGTTTGATAAAAAGACGAGCGTGACTGTCTTTCTTAGCTTGTGTAAATACCTGTGAGAACCTATCAATTTCTGCTCTCTGGATTTTTAATGTGAGGCAAGGGTTACACATGTTTACACTCAAGGAAGATTGTAGCTTTTTCTGAGCTGGAACTGCCATATATCCTTATTACGAATACATAGCTGTTATTCAGGCCTATACTTGAGCCCGAACCAGTGAAAATGAGGGGTTTCTGCATCATCTGCTTGAGACCACATCATGACTCAAGCCTACTTGAGACATGCCATTTGGTCTGAATGTTAGTTTTCTTCTTTCAGTGAAGAGTTAATCTCCTTTTCTTTGATATAACTGGCACTAAAGAGCCTGAATTACTTTGTTCTTTTTAGTGATAAATCTAATTGAGCCTTAATCCTGAAAACAACCTCGGTTTGGCACTTATCCCAAGAGAGATGGAATGTGGGATGGAGGTCAAGCAAAGGGTGATAAATTGAGGAATTATGGATCATACCTTCAGCTCTGTTACTTTAATTGCTTTTAGCATTGCTGTGGAGAAAGACCAAAGCTGAATGACCAAGCACTTAATGAAATAAAGCAAGAACCAAGGGCCCCACAGACAGGAGTAGGCACGCTCTGGTGTGGGGTTTTCTGAGGTCATATCATGTGCTACTCTGTCTTCTTCAGATGTTAGCAGTGGAATAAATACAGTATTGTAGCTGTAGAGGTGCCAAGCCTCTCAAACCAGCTCTGATTCTAGTGAGCATGAGTGATATGAATGGGCTAATACCCAGTTGGGAGTAAGGACAGCCTCTCAGGATGCTTGGGACACTGACATGGGGTTGGTGAAGCAGAGAAAAATGTCCCTGAGGCAGCCACAGAAGATCTGATGGTTCTGCGAGGGCCTCCCAGCGTAGACAAAAAGACCCAGGAAACTTGGCTCTTGGTCATGTTGGAAATGCAGAAAGTTCATCAGGTTGCAATGAGGACAGACGCTGAGACCCTGAAAATCAGATGCCCTTTCCCTAATGCCATGATGACTATGGTGAAAAGAATAAGATAAAGCGGAAAGAGAGAACACAAGAAACTGACTATGTAGTTAACCAAAATTCAGAGTTATAGCCCAAAAGGCTGATTTCTAGGAACTGATAAATCTTCATTGTCTACCAGAAGAAAGTTATACATCCATGCACCTTGGGACTACAAGAGCTCCTGTAAGAGTTCCTACAAGCTCCTATAAGTTTCTCCAACAACTGAAGATGTTATAGAAGAACAAACAAAAATCCAGTAAGATAGGATTGAAAAGGATCCTCAGAAAGAAGCAATGTGACACTTGTTGGGGAGTTGGTTGAGAGATATATTCGTAAGTATAGATGGCATGCTGGAGAGTGAATGGGGAATGAGGACCCGGACCTAGGGGCTGTAGCTGGTAGGAAATTCAGAGATGAGGAAGAAAGAAATGAGATTGGACAATAAATATAACAAGACTTTGGGTCAAGTAAAGAATATGGTTGGAATGTCTATAGGCTAAGGACAAAGCCAACATGGAGAAAGAGAAGGTATCTAGGAGGGGTAGATATGGAATACAGTGACATGTGGGTTGGTTATTGTGAGTAGGGAGAGATCTGCATGGCGCCCTCAGACAGGAAGAAAGTCAAGAAGAATGGTTGCACTGCTCTTTAGATAAAAGGGGTGAAGGGCTGAGGGAAGTAATGATCAATTTTATTTCCAGAAGCATCTCAACTAGACACCCCTGCATGGTCACAATCTCCTTTTGGCAAATCCTTTCAATGGTTCTCTCTCTTCTAGCATTCGAGATCATGACATCTCATAGAAAGTCACTGAAACCTCTCTTAACAATCTCTTACCCTCTCTAGTTCTCCTCTGGTTTCTCATAGAGTCATATCTAGTCTCCACTGGTCTGCATGGCATCTTCACATTATGTGCCATGTGTCTGACTGGCCAATGTCCTCATATGATGCCTCCAGCATTACCCCATAAGCTTCATAATGAAGCAGTGCACAAGGTAAATCAGCCTGCATGTCGCAGCTTTCTAGCCTACCCACCCTGGGACTCCACTTATGCAGAGAGTTAAAAGCACAAGAAAAACCTCTTGCCGCTAGTTTTTTTAAAACATTATTTTGATTTTATTGGTGAAAATCCAGGACACTCTATATTGGTGAGCTATTGGTAACCAAACTCCTTAGTTTCCCATCTGCAAAATTTGCCCATAGAAAACTCCTACACATTCTTTCTGATAAAAGTCAAGTACCTCTTCTGCAGTGTATCCCAGACTCTGGCAAGGGCCATAAATTCCTCCACTCTCTAGAACCCCAGTGCATTTTTTCCATTTTATTTTATTTCTTTTCAGTGCTCCAAAATTCACTGTTTATGTGCCACAACCCAGTGCTCCATGAAATACGTGCCCTCCATAATACCCACGACCAGGCTCACCCATCCCTCTACGCCCCTTCCCTCCAAAACCCTCAGTTTGTTTCTCAGAGTCCACAGTCTCTCATGGTTTGTCTCCTCCTCCGGTTTCCCCCATCTCACTTCTCTGCTCCACCTCCCAATGTCCTCCATGTTATTCCTCTTGCTGCTAATTTTTTAAAAACTCATGTACCTTTTTCCCTTCCTTTACCTCTCTATTTTTTTTTTTTTTTAAATCATGAAAGTTCATACTACTCACAGTTGACCATCTTGGAACTTTCTTGGGCAAGCAAAATATTTAGAACATTATTAAAAAATAAGAAATCTAAGATTGAGCTTGTGGCACCTTATTTCCTTCCCTAGAACCAAGAGATGCTACTATTTGCCTTCTCCTCTTGTAGGAGCTGTGTCCTTTAAAGAAAGAGGACAGTACCAAATGCTTGACAAGTCACTGAATCCCATGAGCAGGAAATGGCCTATTTTTCTTCCCTAAGGTAGAGACTCTGAATCCCATCAGTGTTTAATTTCATAGCAAGAGAAGCTGCTTGGTCTGGATTATAGCTTAAAATCTACAGTAGTTTCGTAGGATGTCTGCTGATTGTACATAAATGAATGAGGTGCATATTTGGAGTCACAATTTTCTCACCTAGACAATTTAGGTACTTATTAATCAAAAGTGAGATTCCAAGTCATTGTTTCATTCACTTATGTACAAACAATAATAATAAGCATCGTGTGGAACCTTTTAGGACCTGAACTTTTATAAAATAAGGATAAAATTAGGATACAGTTCATAGAAAAGGGTCCCTCATTCAATAACGGGAAGAAAATACATTTACATAGCTGTTCCCTACTTAGAGCTTTGGAGTCACAATGAGTTGCTCATTTCCTTCTAAGCTGATCTTCAGTTTTTCCATTAAATGGGAATGATTGTATCCAAGTTTGTCATTTCTCTCTTAGAATGAGCTGTGATCAGGATTCTGAATTCCTAAATCTTATCTGATATATCATCAATGGGATTTGAACTAGAGAGGTTTGTCTAGTTTAATAGTGTTCTTCATGGCTGAATAATATTTTAGCATCAAATTCATGGATAACCAGTCTGGAAACCTGTTTTCCTACTCTTCTAATACTGAAATTTAGAGGAAGGCCTGACCAGTTTGCTCTGTTCCCTCTGTTCCCTCTGCTCTTCCTGGTGCCGCAGGGTAGTTCCAATTAGGTAGCTCTCCATAGCGACCTTACCAAATCTGCTGTGAGAGAGGACAAGAGAAAAAAGGGGAAAATCAATAAAGAGTGTTTGCTCCAGCTCAGTTCCACTGATAATCCCAATTCCTTCTGCTATGATTTCTAGGACTCAGACTGCAGCTCCTCTGGTTGTGCAATGGGAAATGTTTGGCATACAGAGACTGGAACTAAGTAGCTACTCAATCAACAGTGGCTGTATTTATGTCATTGCTATTAATATTTATTAACTGGGTCACAGGCAATGGGAACTCTAGTAAATAGGTCCTTCTCGACTAAAAGCCCAACATGCCAGACCACAGGCATTTTTCTTTATACAGAGGGGTTTGGAAGTTCCACCTGGCTTTGGTTAAGCTGTCATTGATCTCTTAAACAATATGAATGGATGATCTGAGCTCTGGTGTTGCTAGATGGAGACAGTTTGAGAGGACTGGGTTCTGAGCAGCCTCCCCTTCCCCCACATATGTATAAAAGGGAGAGTCTTGGAACCTGGAGGCTGAATGTATCTTATTTTTCTTAAAGATTTTATTTATCTATTTATTTGAGAGCGAGCGAGCACACAAGCCTGGGGAACAGCAGGCGGAGGGAGAAGCAGGCTCCCTGCTGAGCAGGAAGCCCAATGTGGGGCTCGATCCCAGGACCCTGGGATCATGACCTGCGCTGAAGGCAGACGCTTAACCGACTAATCCCCCCAGGTGCCCCTGAATGTGTCTTATTTACACACAGTTTTTACCGCAGAGTGATGCTGCCCTGGACCTTGGGGGTTAATGCTTCTTCCCTAAGGGTCACATTTAGCCAAAAGCGGAAAGTAGGGGTTTGGGGACACACATTCAGACACGTTAATTGGTGTCTGAATCCAAGCCTCCCGTGCCAGTCTCTTAGCAGAGTCCCACCAAGACTGGAGTGTGGATGTTCACTTGTCCACTTCACCTGATTTGATGGGAATACTTACCCGCCCGGAGTCCTAAAAATCCTGTTGGGAGCAGAGCACTGTGTCTTTGTGTCAATGGCAGCACTCTCAGTGACCTTCCACTTGCACCTTTTCAAGGTCATCGGGATACCTTCTCCTACTAACAGGGCAAAGAGTGCTGAACTTGATGGCAGTGCCCCCCAGGAGTCACAAGGACCAGCTGCTGCCACCAGGGTGAATCTGCGGGATTCAAAGCCACCAACGGCACTGTTCACAAGCCTCCTGGCTCTGCCCCAGTTGCAGCCCAACACAGATCAGCTCCAGGCACCTGAGCCGAGCCTGCTGTCTACAGGGGACAGACTGAGAGGTCTGGGCTGGTGCAGACAGCAGCTGTGCTGGGAGGGAAGGATTAAGGTCCCCATGTGGGAAAGGGTCCAGGAGGGAGGTGTTTCCAGGCTGAGGCTGTCGATCAGGCGTCCTATAATAAACTGACCTGTGAGCTGTCCCAGACAGCTCCGGGATCCTTCCACAGAATGAGGCAATAAATACATCGCTGCACCACGAAATGGCCTCTGGGTGGCTATAGAACACTTAATTATTGATTAATCTTCATTAATTAATGAATCTGAACATGAGTGCTACTAAACAGGAAAATGAAGAGCCAGTGTTCCACGAGAGAAGAGAGGAGAGGCCTCACTGTGTCGCCAAGGCAGGGACGACAGCTCAGGGAGTGGACTGCTGCCTGAGGAGGGGCCAGAAGAGCCTTGTTGTAGGTGCTACTGCTGGGGTGGACAGTGATTCCTGGGGGCCAAGACTGGGTGCAATCACCTAGGAGAGCAGAGGAGGAAGAGCCAGAGACTAAGTGGGAAAATAACCAGAGAAACAGCAATTCAGTTCAACATTTATTTACCACCTACTACTTGCCAGGAATTGAGTTGTCAAAGGTGAATAAGAAACAGTCCTGCCTTTCCATCATTCACAGTTTAGTAGAAAAACGGAAGATTTCAAATCAATGCCCAACGTATTTATACTCAGCATTGCCTGGGAAATTCTAGAAAGGTAAGATAGGAGCAGAGGGCACCAAGCAATAACCTGAACTTAGCAAGTGTACCATTAAGTTTAAAGAGGCCTGAAGATATAAGAATAATATTAGTTCAGTACCTTCCTTGAGTTTGGGGGCAACAAGTGAATTACTTGTGAATGCAGTCTCCTCCTTTTCTCTCTGGTGGTGCTGGCTTTATGGCCTGCCGGCTGTTGGCCTTGATGCAAACTGCCTGGTTGATGGCCTTTGGTTTCCTCGTCTGTCTCATGAAGAAAACGATATGCTCCTTATAGGATTGTCGTAAAGAGTGGACATGATTGTGTGGGCGGTATAGAGACCCCGGACTTGTAGGAGTCATTTATAAATAATATAAGAATCATTCATAACTAGTAGAAATTCAAGTTATTATTCTGTTTGGCAGCACAAATCGCAATCCTTTCAACATGTAACTTCCCTGCTCAAAACCCTGCAATATTCATTTCTGACCCCCAGAAGGGATGCACGACATGAGGGGGACAGAGGTGTCTGCACCTACAGTGACACAGACAGATGTCTTGCTTCAGAGCAGGGGGCCTGCCTTCGGCCAGTGTGGGCTTGAACTTGATACTGCCGTGGACTGGCTGTGTGACTTCAGGCAAATTGCTTAACCTTCCTGGACAAACCCACAATTTCCGTATCTGTTCGATGAGGGTAATGATAACGCCTATCTCCTAGGGCTGCAGTGAGGACGACCTATGATTTTGCTTGTAAAGCACAGTGCCTGGCATTGACAAACCTCAAATGTTAAGTGTGAAAATAACTTCAGAAGATTGTTATCAGAGAGGATCACAACTGAGTCCCACTGGGACAAAGTACTATATTACCCGATGGAAAAACACTCTCCTCCTCTCTCCTGCCATCATTCACTCCTGCTTCTTACTGAAAGCGTTGCAGGCACCCTCACCACACACTTCTATTTATTATGTTGGGGTGAGCACTAGACCATCAAGAGAAGCTCTTTTCTCACTTCCAAGCCGCAGCGGTCTAGGAAGGTGCTAGCCCTCAGAATCACAGCACGACTGGCCTCTGTGCATGCTGTCATTACTCTGGAAGCAGAATTACAATGAGCCATCTGAGGACATGGTTCCAAAAGGTTTAGCTTTTTTTGATAGAAGTTCTAGATGAGCAAGACAGCTTGCCTGCCTCCAAGGAGTTTATAGTTTAGATGAGAAGTGATGCCTTGCTAAGTAACTCAAATATCAGGCTGATTGTTTTAGAAGCTAGAACACTGGCATAAGCAAACAGCAGGAGGAGTTTGGAAGAGAAGGGGAGAACCTACCTCTGGGTGATAAGGTGACTCTCCAAGGAGGAAGTGGCAGCTGAGGGATGCTTTGAAGGATAAGTCAGATTTCAGCCAAGCGGGAAGGGGGGTGAGGTAATAGTAAACTGAAGAAATAGTGCCTATATAAGCATAAAGGCATAAGGACATGGGGGAATATTCTAGAAATGCTATGTTAGTAATTTTTAATAAGTGATTTTTATAATCATGCTAGTTGTTCATTTTTGCAATTTCTTTGTTGGTTTGAATATGAGTTACAGTGTCAGTTCCTGGGACTCACGAAGAGATCCAAGGTGTAAAAAACTCTTTTCAGGTCACGGGGGTTATGATAATAGAGATATTCTGATTCTCTACAGGAAGCCATTTTGTAGAGGAAAAATCTCAGCTGGAATTTGGGAATGGCCCTTGAGAAAGATGGCTTTACAGAATTGCTGAGAAAGAATTTTATTAACATATCACTGAGATTCCTTAGCATGTAAGCTGGGATAGATACCATGCAAACAAAAATTAAAAAAAACAACAAAAAAAAAAAAAAGGAAGAAAGAAAAGAAAGGAAAGGTAAGGGAAAAACAAAATCCCAATCCAGTGAAATGCTTCCTCTGTCCCCATGGAAAAGGTGGGAAGTCCTCTGGGAACAGTAGTCAGGTAAAAGGCAGGATGAGCTGGGGGCAGGGCTATCTCCCAGGTTGTAGGTGTTCTCCCCCAAGAAGGGAAATCACACCACACAGCCTCCCCCGTATCCCAAATCCTCCCCATTCCCAGACCACCGAATGCCTGCAGGAAAAGAAATAAAAAAGCCAGGTAGAGTTCAAATCAGAAAAAAATGGAAACCAGATTCTTTGAGGGAAAAACAGAATCAGTGACACAGCTAGAGAAACCTGGAAAGCAGAAATGCTAAATGCGAGTGAACAAGACTCTTGCAGAAGGAAATTAGATATGAGCTGCCAGGTGATACAGCAGCTGAAAGGTCAGTGCTATTTTGGGCTGAATATGAAGAGGCTTCAGGCATCTCAGGACAAAAAAATAATGTACAAACTAGAGAGGGTTCAGAGAAAGGCAATGCGTTGATTAAAAGGATGGCTGTTGGCTTTGTGGTGAGAGATTAAAGGCATGAGGTAGGCAGGAGTAGCCAGGGAGCTTGGTGCCAGTTGTATATGAATAGCACTTTGTGGTGACAAACACACTCAACACCATGTGTATTTCTTATCTCTCACACAGTTGTTCTCTACTTGTAAAATGTGTTCATTCATCCAACCGTCATTTATTGACCACCTGCTTTGTGCCATTTATTGTGCTAGTGAGTCAAAGTTAAATAAGCTACTGCCTCAGTCCTTGAAAAACTCACTGGCCAACAGAGACAAGGACAAGCAGGAAGAGGAATGCCATAGGGTAGGTACTCAACAGGTACCATGAACTCAAAGAAAATGATTTCTGTGCTGTAACAGAGCAGCAAAATCTTAAAGAATAGGCAGTCTTTTAGCTCGATGTTGCAGAATGAATAGGTTTTCTTGAGGAGGAATGGGTGGGTGGGGATGGGAGTACATTCCAAGTAGAGGAAACAGAGTGATTAAATACACAGATTAGGGAGCATGGTCCCATGACACTAAGGTCCGGAGCATGTGGACAGAACAGAAAAGGGAGTTGTAGAAAAGAGACCACAAAAGGAAGGCGTCACATTACAGTATGTTGGAAAGTGCTGATTGACGTGAGCCTCACCAATAAATATCCTTGAAGGTCACAGTAAAGCTCTGTGCTCAACATGGTCAGAAATATAAAAGTGGGCATAACATAGTCTCTGACCTGAAGGAGCCTATCAATCAATCAATAAACACTTGTTGAAGTCTTTTTTTTTTTAATTGTATTTATTTATTTGGCAGAGATCACAAGTAGGCAGAGAGGCAGAGAGAGAGAGGGGGAAGCAGGCTCCCCGCTGAGCAGAAAGCACAATGTGGGGCTCAATCCCAGGACATTGAGATCATGACCTGAGCCAAACTTAACCCACTGAGCCACCAAGGCACCCACTTGTTGAAGTCTTAACATGTCCTAGGTGCTAAACTGGGGATTTGTCTCAAACAAGACAAGCCTCCAAAAACCTTTCAATCGAGATGATGGCAGTAGATAATTATATAAATTATTAAAAATTTTTAGATGCATAGAGTAGCAGCCCACAGAACTACAACATGGCAGTAGTGGGGAGGGAGGAAGGTATAGGGTAAGTTCCTTTTCCAAGTATCTATCAGGGTAAAATCAAACCTCCCCAAATTATAGTTGTTAAAAATAACACCAGAGTTTATCATGATAACTCATGATTCTGTGGTTTGACTCGGTTCAGCTGGGCAGTTCTCGTGTGTAGTTGCTGGTAGATGGCAGCAGGAGCTGGAATCATCTGCAGGCTCAACTGGGATAGACATCCAGAATGCTCCTTTATTTCCAGGTGTGGAGCCTCTGTCTGGGTGGCTGGCACTGGTAGGTGCTACCCAGGCCTCTGTCTCTCTCCACATGGCATCTCCACATGGCCATTTGCACTTCCTCATTAACAGTAGTCTCAGACATCTCACACAGTATTTGTTGTCCCCAGAACATGTGCTCCCAGAATGTTTCCAGAGGCTAAGGGAGAAGCTGCCAGGCTTCTCAAGACCCAACCTTGGGAGTCATGCAGTATCACTTCCAACACATACTATGGGTCAAAATGCAAGTCCTGGGACGACCTGTTCAGAGCCTGAACCTAACAGGCATGGGACACTGGAATCTCGTCTTTGGAGACAAGCTATCATGGCTCCAAATACAGGTAGGATTACAAGGGAGGGGATGGTCGTTGTGGGAAGACTCTAGAGAAGATACTTCACTGAGGAGGTGAAACTTAAATTGGGCCATGGAGAAACTGTGGGTTCCACCTAAGGAGAGAGAGAGCCTGCATGGTAAAATGAGCATATATTCTGAAGAGGAACTGGATTTGAATCTTGTTTCTATCAACCATGCATCTCTGGGGGCAATTCTCACAGAGTAGTTGAAGAGAATATTCATAATATGCCCCCCAAAAGCCTGTACCCTAGCCAGAACTTATTTTAAAAAGAGTTATTATTTTTAATCACAAAAGAGGGTATTCGAGACCAGGTAAAAATGAAAGACACCAGGAATGCCAAGAACAGAATGAGTGACCTACGACATTATGGTAATGATATTCAGAATGAATTAGAGGGGAAAATTTATAGCAAGAGCACAGGTTTCACATGTTTTGCATTTGTCATAAGTCGTATTGCCTGAAATGTATATGTGGATAATGATCTGGCCAGATCCCACCATGGTATGATTAGAGAGCAAAGAAAGACTCTCTTATTCCAAAATGTCATCTTCACTAATATGCCCAAGAGTCTTCTACTCCATCATCATTCTTCTCATTTAAGATATCTTGTCCCCTGGGATCTCCTATCACAATGGAAATACTCTGGAAGAGGTAATACATTAAGATATTATCAATTACTAACAATGTGTTATACCCTTGAGATTACTTTTCAACCTTAATAGTCAAAATATTCTAGGTTACGCAGTGCTAAAAATATTCCCACAATCTTGGTTCCTTTTTAGTACAACTAAACTTACTCACACAAAGTCCTCAACATGTCCAGGCAACTGTCCAGGCCAGCTGTCCTCCATGTGTTGGCTCACACTACTGGCTGCGTGGGTCTTATGGCACCTCCATATCTACTTGTACCTGGTGAACGTCACGGCAGGAGAAGAGAGGAGTCATGCATTGGTGATTGCATGCACCACAGATATTCCCACTTCACTAGCCAAAGCAAATCGCATGGACACACCTAGCGTCAATGGAGGAGAAACGATAACCACTCATATTCCCAGAAGAGGAACAGGGTATCAGTTAAGTGTAATATGCATGAAGCATTGATCAAAAAGGAAATTCAGGGAAAAAAGAAATTAGGCAACAATGAAAAGATTTGGGTAGTGAAGTGGAGTGGAACTCCTAGGTGCAGAGTAGGAGGCAGGTCTGATGAGTCATCACCATGGGTTCTAGGCTACGTAAGTACACAGGGTGGCACTAAGCTCCCAGAAGAAGACAAGGCATCAAAAATAGAGATAGAGTTTCCCATAAAGGAGGAAGAGGAGCACATGCCTCGGCACCAGTCTTGGCCCTCCCACATTTAAACATCAAGTCATTTGTCTTCAACACTAAGTGGTGATGTTCAGCATCCTCAGAAAGCCAACATCTAATGGTAATCCTCCACCAATGGTTAACAAACGGAGAAGACATTCAGTGTCAGCCAACAAAGGAACAGAAATGAAATAGCAGAAAGTGGGCCAGAGTTGGGAGGTTGAAAAAAGAGACAGAAGGTCATGTCTGAGTATCAGGAGACAACATAATGAGAAACTGAAAAAGCAGGGATAATTGGAAACTGCTTTGAACTGATTTTCGTTTGGAGTTCTGAGGTGAAAGAGGGCGGGCTGATGCTTCTCAGGGGAAATAAAAAATTCTCTTTGGGGATGTAGCCTCAAGGGAGAGCCTAACAGTCCTAGTGGAGATCTACCATGCTTGTAATAGAAATATCCTGACTATGGGAGATGGTCATGCCCCTCATCTCAGGGCTGCAGCTCGACTCTGTACCTGAATCCTGAGGGAGCTCTGAGGGCTGGTCTCTGCCTCGCTGATGTGTTGCCCACCATCGTTCACCTTCCAGCAACAATGGATAGTGAGAGGAGAGTAGATGCACAGCTGGCCACTCTTTTGTTTTAACTTTTTGTTTCGGTAAAGTTTTAGATTCACAGAAAACTTGAGAAGAGTATATCCCACTCACAATTTCCCTATCATTTTCATCTTAAAATAGTGCAATGCATTTGCCTCAATTAATGAATCATCCATTAATTACATGATTATTAACTAATGGATGACAGTTTTTAAAAACAGAATCTGTGTATGATTTAGAAATTGGATATGGGCACTGTATATATTTGTAAGTGCATACAAGGGGTTATGAATCAGTTCCGCTTTGCATCTAAAGAGGGCATTTCAGCAACCTTATCTTTGGTAGACAGACAACAACAAAATCACTTACAGAAAGGGTCTCTGGGGCCACAGTGGGTATTATTTCAATCATGCAGTAAAGATCAAGCTCAGGGAGGTGGGATGACACTAAGAAGACAATCAGAAGACTGAGTCTATGATATCACAAGGAAGAAAGGAAGGAAGGAAGGAGGGAAGCAGGGTGGGAAAGAGGGAGGGAGGGAAGCAAGGGAGAGAAGGAGACAGGGAAAAGAGGGAATGAGAGAAGGTGGAAGGAAGGAAGGAAGGAAGGAAGGAAGGAGTGAACCTAGTCACCATTGAGGACTATGTCAGAAGGACTATGTCAGACTGTCTCATCTCTTCTCAGCTGCTGGTTCTGGAGAACTTCAGCCTATAGTCCCTTGGCCTTTCATGAGCTTGGCCATGAATTCACTAGCTTGTTCCCGCAGGTGGCATTTTCAATGACTCATGTACCTGATAGCCTCAGGGGACTGTCTGGGCACTTGTGGATCTTCTAAACTTTAGCTTTCTTCACAAATAGCCAAGACCTTGCCCTCCTGATTTACTTCTTTGGCTCTTCCCTGAAACCTCACTCTGCTTGACTTATGATGTAATGGGCTTTTCCAGATGTCTCACCAAAGAGTCAGACTTTGTCCCGAACTTGAAATAGTACACCTAAGCAGTAGTGTACTATTTCAAGCCAGAGGGGCAATTCTATTATTTTCCTGACTATGGATATTATTGGTTCCAAATATACCTACTGCCGTATCTTACCTATTCCTTGGATAGCCACAGCAGCTGAGCTCAGACCTAAGGTCACTATATCCATTTGGATGCTATCATCTAAGCTGCTGACAGCCTTCCCATGTGTATCAAACTGACTATTGTTGGAAAGTCTACTGTCTTAATACAAGTATCTAGCACCATGGGGTTGACCTGAGTAGATTTGAAAGCCCCATGGGCAGCATATGTGTATGTGTGTGTGTGTGTGTGTGTGTGTGGTGAATGGGCAGGTGTTTCTTGCTGGAGTGCATAAAAAGCCCTCAATAAATGCTTTATTAATTGGTTAGGGAAGGTCATCAATGGGGAGAGACTGTGAGGCAGTAGAGAGAGTTTAGGGAGAAGAGAAAGAACACAGTCCAAAAAAAGCCAGTGTCAGCATAATCTCAAACCCCCCCCATACCCCGCCCCGATTCCTGGGAGATTATCAGACAGAGAGTAAAAGAGACACAAAACAATCACTGGCTTGGAAAAAGTGAAGAGGACGGTCTAACTTTTCCTGAAGTCAAAGGCCTGAGTCACAGCCTGTGACTCAGCATCTGTTCCAAGCAGCCAAATCACTGTTCTAAAACATTAGATTCACCTGTCCTCAAATTCTGTCTGCACCTAGATTTGGACACAAACCACAAGCTCACTCACTTTAAACGTTCATCTTTGATTTCCAGTTTTTAGTCAGGCTCAAGGTTTCTATTTCATTAGTGGAAAAATATGAGAGCCCTCCAGTGGCCAAAAATAAAACCTATAAATTTATACCACCTCTAAGTAAAGCCTCTTCAGCCTTGTGGGGAAAAAAAAAAAAAAAAAAGTTGTCTCTATATTTCAAAGGCAGAGAATTCAGTGTCAGATAAGGTGGAACTTTTATTATCATTCCATTGACTCTCAAATAACTTGAGTAATTCTTACAATAGCCAGAAAGAGGCATAGCATTGGAAACAGAATCAGCGGTGGAACCTTACAATACACAAGAAAAAAAAAGCCTCTTAGTATATTTCCTTAAATGGAGATTTGTTATGTAAAAAAAAAAAAAAAGCAACAACAGAGAAGAGTTATCATTCATCATGGTCCAGTTAAACAACTTATGTTCAGAGGAACCTGGACTCTTCTCTTTGAAGATACAAATCTGTAGTGTGAGGAACTGTTCCTAGATTCCTAATAGGGATTTATATAGATATATGGCTGGACTGTTTTTTTTTCCCCCCTCACTCTGGTTTATCTATGCTGTACAGTTTCTCTTATCCATGCTAATGGAGGGGATCAGTAGTGCAGATAATTGAAAGGTTGTGTGCCAACAAATTGCTTTGTGGTTGCTGCCCAAAACTCCCCAGTGTTGCATGGTTAATGAAAAGTCAAGCAATGGCAGCATTCTTATCACATAGGAGCCCCGTATAATAATAACAGCTATCATTTATTGAACCCTCACTATGTGCCAAATTAAGTGCTTTACATCCAATTATCTCATTTTATCCTCACCTACAGCCCTATGAAATTGGTATATTTTCTTTTTTATGGACGAGCAAATGGAGTCTCAGTGGGTCAAGTAACTTCCAATAGTCATTCTACCCATTTAAGTGGTGAAGCTGTTTCTTAAACCAAGGTTTTTATTAAGGCAAAGCCCATATATGCAGCCATTTTGTCATCCCACCTTTAAATGCCATAATGGATCAACCCATGCTTGGGGTAAATGTTCTGAAAACGTGGGATTTTGAAAATGGATTCAGAACATAGTTCTGCCCTTCATAAAGGACTATTTCCAAGATAGAAATTATTATTCATAGACTTTCTGAATTTGAGTTACTCCCTAAAATTTAATTAACATCAGGATGAAAGAAATGTATCCACATGCAATGGATACATTTTCATCTTTATCTTACTGAGATTCTCTGTAGAATCTGGCTTAGTTATCACCCTCTTCGTGAAAATCTTCCTTATTTCAGGCTTGGTGCCTCATTCGACCCTGGTTCTTCTTTAAACCTGCTTCCAATTTCTTTCATTGTTGTCTCTTCCTGTAATCATCCCTTAAATATTGGTGTTCTTCATGGTGTTTCCCTTTGCCCTCTTCTTGGCTTGCTTTAAGTGTTCCTGCTGTCATCTCAACCAGGACCCAGATGGCAATAGTTTGCTAGGCTTAATATTCAGCCCTGATCCCACTCCCAAGTTCCATATTTCCAACTGCCAACACGTTATTTCCATTTGAATATCCTATGGGCATCTCAAACTCAAACAATTTTGAGTATATTCTTTACATTGGTAAGAAAATTATATTATTACTTAGCAAAGTGCTTTTCTATGTGATTTGCATTACTATAAGCATCAGCATGAAAAAGCAAATAAGTGATAGATGAAAAAAAGTATAAATCTCAAACTTCTTAGCCAAGAGTGCAGTGATTGCCTGATCTAGTTTTTTTCCGTCTTTTTTTGTACCTTCAATTCCTTCCATTCTGACACCATTCCCATCTACCCTCAGATACCTGAAGTTGGTTCTTTAATCTTCCACACCTAAGGGTAGATAAGATTTTGATTCCATACCTGTTTCAATGCATACTGTTTTGTTCATTTTCTTTTTATCTTGTGAACTTTGACTTAACTTATAAAATTCATTCCATATGTTTTCTTTTTGCCCAGGTCTTCCAGGCAAAGTGAATAGTACTTTTATCTGTGATCCTGTAGTGCCTTGTACTTGTTGTTAATATGGAATTTGTATTTTAATGCAGACAGTGATCAGAGTATCTGTCCTCAACCCTATGAGCCATTTGAAGAGAACCAAGATTTATGCTACTTTTCACTTATATTATCAGAGTTTCTTTGTACACACAGGTATGTTGAAAGAGTAAATGATCCATAACCTCTATCTTTGGCATATTCTGGTATAGACAGTGTTTAGAGCAATAGAACTAACTAATTTAATTTCACCCAGATGTCCCATCAGGAAGGGGAAAAAACTTCAGAAATTAATGCCACTCCATATTGCCTAGTAATAAGAGGAGAATGCAAAAGGGGGTTTCCTAAGTAAGCTCTGAGAAGAGATGGAGAAATAGAGGGGTGAGTGAGGAACTAAGACATCAGTCGGGACAAATAATTAAAGCTTCAATGAGAAGGAGATCGGCCCAAAAGATGAGAATCTCACCTTCTTCCCCAGTGATCCAAACCACTCTTTGTTTCCAGCAGGACAACACTATTCTCTCTGCCCCTCTCTTTTGGCCCCTCACTGGCACACATGCTCTCTCTCTCTCTAAAAGAACAAAAGATAAAATAAAACTTTTTTAAAATTTTATATTACATAGTTAAAATTATAATGTTATTTAAATCAAATTAATTAATTTAAAATGATATACAATTTAATAAATAAACATTCAGATATAACTATACCAGAAAATGAAGTAGTGAGATGATTATATCTAAGCATGAACCAGGATAAAAGTAGTACTTACAAATGGGACTTATGCAAAGTGTCTCATACTGATGACTTAAATGTGAGCAGCATTATTGTAGATGATGCGCTTATTTTTTTCTGATACAGTAAACAACTGTGGGTAAAGATACAAATATAATAAAGTATTTCTTTGATTGAACCAGCAGGTATACTCCTAGAAAACACATTATGTATTACTATTGCACATTTATATGGAAAATGGAGTTAAGCTCTAGCCATAGAAAATTATAAAAATGTTTTCCTACCTACCGGGATGTCCTTCAGGATTTCCAAAAGTTGGGCAGAATATGAGACAACTCCTTTTTTTTCTTTTTTTTTTCTTTTTTCCTTTCTTTTCCTTTCTTTTTTTTTCTTTTTTTTTTTTTTTTTTTTTTTAAGATTTATTTATCCATTTGAGAAAGAGAGAGCAGGGGCAAAAGGAGAGATAATCTCAGACATAGTCCCTGCTCAACACAGAGTCTGACATGGGGCTCCATCTCCAGACCCTGAGATCAGGACCTGAGCTGAAATCAAGAGTCCAATGCTTAACCAACTGAGTCACAAAACAACTCTTGATTCTGTCACCTCTATTTATCTCTGAATTCAGCTGCAGCTGCTATAGAGAGCGCCACAAGAGCCTTGCCTCACTTTAGGCCAACAGCGTTCTGATGAGGCACATTCCACGTGTCCTTACTTTCTGCCACGTGGCTTCTCCTATGAAGTGAATGCCAGAAGAATCTTGTTCAGCCAGCACACATGCACAACCGGGAAGTGCAGGAGTGTTTCCATCTCCTGAGTAAACTGTCAACCTGTTGCAAGTGGAGAACACTGGACAAATTTTCCTGCTTCCCCCTTTGTGGGAGACAATTCTGGAAGACAATCTGAACCATTCTCATGAAGTCCTGCAGAAACAAGCTTTAGAGCCCTTGGGTTTTATTAATTCCTGTGGATACTTTAGAGGAAGAAAGCAACCTAGTTAAAGTCTAGGGTTAAAACAAGAAGCAATAATTAAAGCAACCCTCATCTCCTGCATCCATAGGACTGAGTGCCCAAAGTCATGATTGGAATTTTATTGTAAGGATGTGATTGTAAAAGATACGAAGGGTACAGAATGTGCAGCGACAACAGGTCTCTTTCACCAGAGGTGAGAGGTGATAAGAAAGAAGGGGGCACCTAAGACTTGGAATGGGGACATCTGGATGAATGAATGAATCTGAGAGTCTTGAAACTTTATGTACCCTATTTTTATTTGAAACCTCTGAACCAGCAAAAGTTCCCTGATTCCAGCTGGAGATCACCCTTCCTTTGTAAAGGAACCATGCGATACACATTAAGGCAAAATGCTGCAAAAGATGTGGGTGACCATCTTAAAATCTGTCCTTACATAGTCTCATTGCCCCTAAATCCAAAACTAGGACCAGAGCTTAGTATACGCCAAATGAGAAGGTAGAGCCCATGTTCCAGGAGGAAATAGCTTACTCAACCATAAGAATGGAAGTCCTTAAATCAGTGAATATAAACAGAAAGCTGATCTTAAAGGAGTTAGACTTGGGGAGAGAGCAAAATATATGGCTACATAAGCCCTGTAGTTATTTTCCAAATGCATAATTAAAATGTATATACTTAGCAGCTAGCTAAATGTTCACACTGTTTTTCTGGCCTGTGGAGTTCAGAAGCCATTATGGTAAAAAGGGCTAAGGGAAACTCCTGAAATGGAGTAAAACAGACATAATAGCGCATCCTTGCAAGAATTGGAAATGTAAGTGCTATTCTCAAGGACTTAAAGTTTGCAGAGTGTAGTCCTCATCCTATCCCCATTTAGTGCTCTGGTTGGATCTCTGCAAAAACTAGAGGAATTGAAATCAGAAGCAAGGAAGTATGAACATTGCCATAAGTTTCATCATTTGGTAGCCCCAGGAGCAACTGCCATGCCAAATGTGGTATTTTTACTGTAGTGGAAACTTGATGCACCCCCATGAATCTCGCGAATGGGTTCTTCTCTATCTACCAAAAGCTGTTCGAATTTGCCTAGAGACAACATATATACACATTTTTGTTGTGTGCAAGCACTAGGTTAACCCTCCTGCTCTCTACCACAATGTAATATGCAGTGACCTTAACCATCTTGGCATTCCTCAGAGCATCGTGCTAGTCTGCTATGATGATGTTAATTGGACCTTGTGGACAAAAAATGACAAATATTCTAGTATCCATAGACATACATGCCAGACACATACGTGCCACAGGTGTGGGAGGTAAGTTCCAAAAAGTTTAAGGACTTGTCACGTCAGTAAAAATGTCAGGGATCTAAAAGCCTAAAATATGAATGAGCATCCTTTCCATGTACTTTGCACTTTGGGCCTCTTTGGAATCAGAAGTAGCATATGCCATGCCTGCGAATATTGCTTTGACCTAATTATTGAGTGGTTCATGAAGCTGTCAGTTGTGAGGGAAGCATCCCACATCCTCAGGGTTCTGGAGCAGGGCCATGACTTCGGTAGCCAAGAATTGCTGTTCACATGCTCGATCACAGTGGTGAATGGACAATTTCAGCAGCCGTGATCTAATGAGGGCAAGGCAAACTGTGAACCAAGACTACTCAAAAATGAAGACCTGGGTCATCCCACTAAGCAAGAAACTTGTAGCAATTGAAGTATCAGGCAAGAGTGAAGGGAATCTAAAATGTGTGATGGAAGGAAGACATTTTATCCATCAATTAAACTCCCTGGACCACCAATAACATTGGACCAGCAATGAAATTGTAGCTTGTTTCATCGTAATTTGCATATTCAATCTCTTGCAAAGGTTGCAGCCAGCCACTACCCTGAAGATGCATTGATAGATTGGGTTTTATGTAGGCATGAGCAGATCTGGACAATGCGACAGGAGGACTGTGTCAGATGCTTCTGGGCCCCAGCTCACATCATCTCAGCACATGTGTGATTGCAGCCACACGACTGTCACCAGGCAGTTCCACAGAGACTTCAACTAAATTCCTACTGACAGTGCTTCCCTTCAAGAATGCACTGCATTCTTCTAGTTTTTCCAACACCTAGGACACTGGCAGGAACTTGTTTTGCCAGCATGCATTCCCTTCTAAATAGCTGGGAAGTTAATGCCCCCAAGGGAAATCCTGAAATGATGAGGAATGGGAATTGGTGGGTAAATAATTCCACCCTCCTTTCTTCAGCTAGACAATTCTGGAGGGCATTTTTAAGTTTCTCAGGTGGTCCCAGTGGAATTAAGGCCTCATTGCTCACAATGGTGCCCTCAAAAATGTGTCCTTAAGATAGCTTATGTCCTTCCATGTCTCACTTTCTCTGTCCCTCATCTTATTCTTTGTAACCATAGCCTAAGTAAACTCCCTAAAAATAAACTTGGTCATGGGTATGTATATGGGAGAACATAGGTAGAAACACTAACTTGAGTTGCTAACTCCTGGTCTGACATGAAAGAAAGAAATGTTTATTTATGCCCTCATCATCTTGGCCAAAATATGTCAAACTAATACGTCTTTATGTAATATAACTAATATTCTACTATGACTTCCATTCTAGTTATTTCTCTTTTTTTTAAGATTTTATTTATTTATTTGAGAGACAGAACATTAGCAGGGAGAAGGTGGCAGGAAAGAGGGAGAGGGAGAAGCAGACTTACTGCTGAGCAGGGAGCCCAATACAGGGTTCAATCCCAGGACCCTGAGATCATGACCTGAGCCTAAGGCAGACACTTAACTGACAGAGCCCCCCAAGTACCCCATAGTTATTTCTTTCTTGGCATATATTTTTAGTTTCAATTCCTGCATCTAACTGTTCTCTTCTGGCATTTTTTAGTTTAAATTCCAGAAAAACTTTGATTGATTTAGCTCATCCTTTCATACCAGGTCAATCCATAATCTGGATATAGATTGACAGATCTTGTGGAAGAAGGATATTATTGGGTAAATTAACTACTTCCAGAAGTGAGGGTTGGCATGTGGTGAGAAACACAAGGCTATTCCTTCACTCAAGAGCTTTAATGAGGCAGTTTCCCTTAGAAGGAGCTGGGAACCTGGTCAGCCTCAGGACTGACCGAGGCAACAGTCCTCCAAGGCTCCAAATCTTCCCCAAGCAGCTCTTATTCCAATCCCTTCATCTTCATTTCTATGACCACAACACCACCCCATATTTATTAAGTTTTGGTAAATACTACAAAAAACTTGTACAATAGCTTCTTTTCATCCAGCTTCATTATAGTTTTATTCAGTTTTCAGAACTGTGCCATATTAAGCTTTCTATTTTGATCATTCTCCCCTGTTTAAGTACTTACTTAAGTACTGTTTAAGTACTTACTGTAGACATTTCTTGCCTTTATGTCAACTCTAAACCACTAAGTCTAATATTTAAAGACACCTATAAATTACGTTACTGGAATACAAGTTTCTCTTTTTGTTTTTCTTTTTCTTTTCTTTTCTTTCTTTTTTTTTTTTTTAGAAAGAGTGTGCCAGCAGGGGGTTGGCAGAGACAGAAGGAGAGAATTTCAAGCAGACTCCCCACTGAACACAGAGCCCCACAGCCCCGAGATCACAACATGGAAATCATGACCTGAGCTAAAACCAAGAGTCAGTTGGTTGCTTAACTGACTGAGCTACCAGGTGCCCTTGGAATATAAGTTTTTTTTAGGGCAAGACTATATCTTCTGTTCTTTTAAATACCTCCCAAAGTCTCAAACGAGTCCTACACAAACAAGAAGTGTTCACTAAATGCGTTGACTTTAATTTAGCAGATACTTCTGAATCATTCTTATGATTCTTCTATCTTCTTCTATAATCTTCTTAGACACTTAAAGAATACTCCAGTCTGAGAAAACAAATATTTTCTAAGTAAGAAATCAATCTAAGTGACATATAAAGGATGTATAAATTTTTTTTTAGAAGACTGAGAGAGAATTAAATAGATTTTTTATTAACAGAGGATATGTCCACGGAAAAGGTAATCTCAGAATTATTCTTGACTTTTTGCTCAAGTAAAAGACTAATGTATATTGTTACCTAATCAATTTCATTAATTCCTTTGTAATTAATCACTAACATTGACCAAAACAAAATCCATGGAAATTGGTCTGCTGAAAGTTACAACACAATATACCTGAAAAAAAAAATCATTTAATTATATACCATTAACTGATTTTTACTTACTGTAACTTTTTGTTGTAATATTTTTAAACATCCCTATTCTAATAATAAAGATTATAAAACAAATGACTTTCTCTATGTGCAATTAAACGTGGCATTTTTTTATAGTTCAGTACTATTAAGGGCAAGATAATTTAGCCATTGAATTCCTGTAAAAATGGTCTCCACAATTCTACTTGTCATCAGGTCAGGTAGGAAAACTTGCTCCCAGTAGCCGATGAGGCTTCCAATTGCCCTTCAAACATTTTTGAGACCCTCTTAGGTTCTGTTGAAGGATATAGAGTTCCTCCCTAGGGGAAGAACAAAGTTTGTCCATAATATATTGCTCACAAATTTTAGAAGGGAGGGGCCATGGACCCCCTAAAACTCATCCATCAACCCTTGGGTGGGGTCTTGGATTTCAAACCTCTACCTTAAGTGAGGTCTCCAAAGTTATATCATGATCTTAGGGAACATAGCTGTGCATTTGCTCAGCCATCGTAGTTTCCATGGGTCAGATTCTGTGCCAAGTCTTGGGGAAATAGATAAATAAAGTGCATTTCTTTTTTTTTTTAAGATTTTATTTATTTATTTGTCAGAGAGAGAGAGGGAGAGAGAGCGAGCACAGGCAGACAGAATGGCAGGCAGAGGCAGAGGGAGAAGCAGGTTCCCTGACGATCAAGGAGCCCGATGTGGGACTCAATCCCAGGACGCTGGGATCATGACCTGAGTCGAAGGCAGCCGCTCAACAAACTGAGCCACCCAGGCGTCCCAAAGTGCATTTCTTCCACTAAGAGCATGTACAAAGTGGCATGGGTAGACTAAAATGAGCAGAGTGCAATGAGGTGTTCTAGATACTATGACAGCAGTGCACCAAGGAGAAACTATATTGTGTAATATTACAAGTGGAATATGGAGTCAGACTGGCTGGGATTGAATCCCGCCTTGGTCTTTTAAAACTAATCTGATTTTGTGCAATAATTTAAGTGCTTTTCCCCCCAGTTCCTTCTTCAGTACATTGCAGGTGATTGTATGTGTGATTCTTAAGTGTCTTGTGAGGATTAAATGGCTTGATGTATGTAAATCATTTAGGACAGTGCCTGAACCACAGTGTGGACTCAAGAAATTAACACTATTAAATTAAGATTATAAATTATAATTATTATCCTCACTGGGGAAGGGTACACTCAGTTGGAAAAGCCCCCCCTATGTGAGGGAAAGAGAGGAAGTGCCTAAGGTGGGGGAGGCAGGAGAGGGAGTAGAGTGAGAAGCAGCAAACTTCATGCACTCTTACTGGTCCTGAGGAGCTCTGAGACTCTGGAGGTCTACTGGAGCTCAATCATCAAACATTCTCAGGGAGACTCAGATGTGTGGGATTTTTCTCTATGAAGTTTCCATTACTCTAATAAATATCTGCATCGGGTGTTGCTGTGTAAGCAAAGTAAGTGATGTGCACAAGGTCACATGGAGGAGTGCCCACAGAAAGACAAGGAACCTCCTCATTCTTGCATGGTTTCTTCTGCACACCAGATGGACTTAAAAATGAAAATTCATTTATTTGATTTATTCAATGAAGCACACATCCTTTTGAGATGACAAAAATTATCTTGGACAGACATTAGAGTAGAATTTTTTTTCTAAGGCAAAGAGCCACCACTTGCAATATAATAAGAAAGTCATTGGAATTATTACCATGACATGATAGGAGAATACCAACTATTTGCTGTTTACTTGAATTTCTCCAGTGACAAGTCTGTTCATTTAAAAAAAAATTAGTCCATGTCTCTTTAGTTTTATTAATGAATAAATTTATGGTTTTCATATAACATTAAACATTTTTTTTACCTAATAGTTCTAATATAGGCTCTAATTCCTGGACTTCAATTTTTCAAATGTTTTCTTATCTAAACCAAGCCAAAAGTTTCAGGCATGCTTCTTGCTCCTTTATCTTAAATCTTTCTTTTGAGAATTGAGTGAGACAAGGTATGTAAACTACCTATCATAATGCTTGATTTAAAAGGAGGCTTATTAATAATAGTACCAACAATTAACTAGTATTACTATTCCCATGATATGTTTACTGTAACAACAACAGATTTTTTTATTACAAGCATCAAAAATGTTTATAGATACAATGGATGAGCTAGACTTGACCATGGACAGAAGAGACAAGAGGTACAATCTCATGGCCAGCGTGGAAAACTCATTCCCTTAAAAATCCTCCTTTCATGTTTGCTTCATATTTTTTGAAATTCCACCATTATAATTTCAGGCTTGATTGAATATTTAATATCATAGCTATCTATAGCTATCTATAGCTTCCTCTGGCTCTGCCACCTAAGACAAGTAATGTAAGCTGTAACGGTCTTTCTCACCTGAACATGAAAAACATCCAAAGAGATTCCATCAGGGTTGCAGATACAAAGACTAAAGACACAGGGTGTCTAGTACAATGAAAGTTGAACATTTAGACCACACTGACTCAGGGAGAGGGTTCATGCTATGTCTGTCCCCCACTCTGTTCCTCCAATCCTGGTGATCTCGTAGACTTCAGGGTTGAACTAGCTATCTACCAGCTAAGAATGTCAACTTTTCCAGGGTAAATAACCATTCTGAGAGGCTGGCTGCTCTGCATAACTGCCTACAAGATCTCTTCACTTGGAATAGTCTTCCATGAGCCTCTCAGGAAGCATCAATATCTCCTTTATGGGTCCCATGACACATTGCCCATCTCTGCTATAGCACTAACCATGATGAATTATAATGGTCTGTTTACTGGTCTATCTTCTCCACTGGACTGGGAGTGCCTTGGAAACAAGAACTATGTCTCTTATTCATTCATTCCCTCATCAACTGTGTGGTTCATATTTAGATCGCAGGGAACAGAACCGTGCTTGGCCACAGAACGTGGCTGGTGAGTGTTTGTTGAACGAATGAATAAATAAATGTTGAAGTAAATAAGTAAATGAATGACAAAAATAAAGTGGCTGCAACACCAAAGACAAATGTCTACTTGGCAAGGAGATCCAGGCTGGTCCTGGTTGCTGATAATCAGAAACTGCCATCAGAGGCAAATGTATAACTGTCTCTCTTCCGGAACATTGTGTAGCAGGGTTCAGAAAAAGGCAATGTGATGAGAGTGAGATTAAGCAGTTTGATAACATCAGTGTCCAATCACCATTTCTCATGGTGGACTGAATGATGAATGTAGGCATGTCAGGCACCTATCGAAATTCCTGGAGCACCTGTCTCCTGGCTTCCAGGGTAGCTCTTCCCTTGTATCTCTGAGCAGAATTGAGGAAATGCATTTCAACCTCAACTTTATCCAGCAGCTCCAGAAACTGGTTTTATTTCTTGGAATTTTCCATTAGAGGTTTGTTTCATTGCCCTTCCTTTGACCTCTTGAGTAGCTGGAACTGGTTTGGAGTGTTGTTTGACCAGATCATTAACAGGTCCATAGGTGTAATGGAGTGAAATATGCTTGGAGCTTTTAAAAAGTATGTTTTGTAGGGAAGAACAAGTATTTTCCATTTCAAGCCAATATCAGAAAATGAACCTGCAGGCTAAGAAATGGCTAAGGGGTCTGGCTCATGCTCTCTTAGAGGCAAAAGCAAAGAAGAATCCTGGCTTTTCCAAAAAGATTTGCATTTCTTTAAGCATCCTGTTGATATCAGGGATAGGAGACAATCATAGACTACTAAAGGAGATGGAAACTTGGTATCTAATTCACCTTTTTAGGTTACAGTTGTTGAAATTGAATCCAGGAGATTTTAAGTGACTTGATCAAGATCATTCAACTACACGATTGTAGAACCTATAGTAGAAAAAGTCTCATAGATTCTTCCCCTATTCTTCCCCCTTCTTTGCTTTGTTTTGTTTTGTTTTGAACTATGCCACATAGTGATCAAAAATTTATTATGTTCTGACCTATATGGAACTTGCAAATCTGTTCAATATTTAACAAAACTGTTTGAGTACTATGTGTAAGACATTATGTTCAACATCATGGAGGATTCAAGGATGACCTGGACCTCACTCTTCATGAAACATATAGTCTACTCTCTAAAAAGATAACACAATAGTTTCAGAAATGGTCTGTAGTGTAGAATAAATAAAAAGAAAGGTTTCTCGGGGACCTGGAAACTGAACCCTCTGTTGTGTGCTATGACAGGATCTGAGTGTGCATTGCCAGCTATCCTTTTGGTAACCATCTTCATAGGCATCCATGGAATCTCCTTTCTGGGTTGTCAGCAAAATGCACATTTCCTCACCAGTCTCACATTTTCCTTTCCTTAGAACTGTCATCCCATATTTCTCCAAGGGCCTCTGGCTTCACTCACCCAAATCTCAAATAAAATCCCTTGTGATCATCATTGATAAGTGGGAGATGCTGTCCTCGCATTAAGTGGGATCTTTTATATATGGATTCAGCAAGGATTTGAGCTACAGGGATAAGTAAAGCTTGGGTCGGGAGTTGGTAATTGGCCTGAAGGTATATTTTGTTTGACCTAGCTAATGTGGACTCCTATCGTTTTTGAAATCTGAACTAGTTGCCAATATATAACTACTGGGAAATTGTGCCTACTACTTTGGGTTTCCAGACTTCACAGAAAAACTAGAAATCCTGCCCATATGAGGTCTACCTTTCCACATGGCAATGATTTCTAGTAGCTACCACTTCTTTAGACAGAGGATGTAGTTTCTAGCTTGCCAGAGACCCCATCACTTGATCCTGCTTCTGCAAAGCAGGGGCCCCATGCAGGATACCATTTATCACCCACCCACCTCACTAGTTTATGTCAATATTTAGTTTTATAGGTGTCCTTAAGTTACCCAGCCCAAGGCTTTTTACAGGACTTCTCCACTTGACAACTATGGTGAGGAATGCTAAAACCCTAGGAGCGAGAAATAAGTACGCACTTGTCTTTTGGTTTCCACATTACTGTGCTGCTGTTGAAGCAAGTCCCGATAATATACAATAACAGTAATTTCAGCTACATTGAAATACCGATATTAGCCTTTAACTTTAATTCAGAGTAAACTGAATTTTCTAAGTGAAAATATTTTTCACTGCAATAATTTGCATTTTAAATTAAAATCTACCAGTAAGTGTTAGAGCTATAAGGAACTTTGCGTATGACTTACACTACCTCCTTTGTCTTATGGATTATAGAACTAAAATTCAAAGGAAGGAGTGGCTTATCCGTGGTCATATAGACAGTGCCAGAGTTGGTATGGAGCACAGGTCTTTCAGTTCTAAAACATTCTTCTTTGTCTTTACTGTGTTATATTTGTTACTTGAGAAGGACTTAATGTAGGAGATATCAAAAAAAAGTTAGAATGATTCTTACCTACCCTTAAAGAGTCGAATCCTTCTCTATGGAGTTTCAAAATAAAACTCATTGAAGAAGCCAACACAGGACTGTATTTCATTCTGCCTATTGTATAAAAGATATATATTATGGGGGATACTAGAAAAAGTCCTTAACTGAAATCCATGCAGATTCAGCTGCATAAAGTTTTCACTTTTTTTTTTCCTTCTTTTTGAAGGTTGCAAGGTGGAATATAAGGGATTATCAAAATATATTTGGGTGGGGGAGAAGTAGAATCCAAGAGCAAAGAGAACAGCATTACGCATACTAAAGCAAGCACCGGGAGAGAAGGGAAGTGTTTCCAGCTGAGGACAGCCATATAAGCCCCCAGGTGGAATATGACCACAGGAATCTAGGCACAGTTTCCCTCAACATCAGGAGGTATTACATGAGTTACATCAAACATCCTGTAGAGAGAAAGATCTCTCACTATGGGCAGTGGGGCTTGACATAAAACTTAACTGAGTTAGTGAATCATATTTACCCATTTTTCACTCTGGTATATAGGAATGTCAGGTTAGGAGAGGCCCATTGTAGTAAGAGGGATAGAGTTGGGTGGTGTGTTCTGTGGCTCTTGGTGTTTGATATGGTAGCAGAGCCCATGACCTTTAGATAGTTTATGAGGGAAAGAAGGATGCTATCCAAGATTCCAGGAAAAGTCTGTCTCAAGGATACAGCAGTTTGCCAGGGATTTATCCAAGCAGTAAAGAATTTATTTTTAAACTCTAGTCTTGTAGGATACAAAAAGGCTAAGTATGGAGACCAAGGCAGAAGGCAGGTCATGCAAACTGTTTGAACAGAAATGAGGAGGTCACAACTGAGGAGGTATAAATAGCTAAAAGTCAAGGAACACAGACCATTTATTAGAACTTATTAATCAGGTTCCAGAATCTTATTCTATAACCATCAGCTAAGATCAAATTCTACTAGCTGATGGGTGTAGACAGGTAATGTACCTCCAGCTCTGGTCATGATCACCTCCCAACCTGAGCTAGTCTGGAAACGACATGAGTGGCTGTCCTTGGGAGAGCCTGGGAAAACCAGGCCTGGCAAATAGAAATGCTAATGATTTCATACGTGGTTCTATGACTTAGAAAAAAATAAAAATTCTCAAATCAGTGAAATGTTTATTGTACACATTATAATAAATCCAAAGGGAATAAAAATCTAAATTAAGCATTATCTCATATGTTTCTCTTTTAACAAGAGGATATACATTTAAATAATTTAATTTTTTTTCATTTGTGTGACGCATCTGCCACTGATCTTACATTCTTATTTCTGAAAGCATTAGCAAATTACACAGGAACATTAAATATTTCAATCACTATTCTTCATCTTTTGAAAAACAATTCTACATTGTTGTGGAAGAAAGAACAGTCTTAAAAAAATCACTTTATCAGCTCTGGGGTTTTGCATTATAATTTGAAAGCATTCGGAATAAGAACAGAGAATGAGAGCATGCACACTTAAATTTTGAATGAGATCTCTGCTCTTCGGAAACAAGCACACAGAAACTAATTGATATTCTAGTTTCCTTGTGCTTAATTCCACATGTTGAACAACGCAGTGGCTCCTGCCTTCTGTAAATTTGAAATATATAAGAAGATCATTTGATTTTAGTTTTGCTCTGGGACTCCTCTCTTCCCACAAGACACTGAGAAAGAAACACACACATCTCAATCGCCTACAAAGGATTATCTACTTTCAGTGGGTACATGACAAATCTTAAAGAGATAGGGCAAAGCTGGCTTGCTTCCCATATATTAATAAAAACAACAACCATCCTTGATATCGATGTGGTCTTTATAATTTACATGGTGTTTTCATATCCAGTTGCTCATTTCATTGCCACAAAATCCCTGTGAGGTCAGTAGGGCAAGAATGAGCATCACTATTTTATACCTACATTAATTGAGACACAAAGAGGTACAAACCATGCACAAATCTGCACTGCTGGCACATACACAGACGTAAAACTAGAGTCAAGACCTTTGGAATGCTATGTGTGTGTGTGCGTGTGTGTGCGTGTGTGCACGTGTGTGCCTATTCCCCTTTATCCCTTAGATCCCAACAGGAAATGAGAGGGAAATAATTTTTTTGTTTATTTCAGCTACCCCAGGAAAGGCTTCTGATACAAGATTCCCTTCTCTGCCTTCTAAAAAACAATGGACAGACTCACCAGAAAGAACGTTAAAGCCAAAGACAGCTTTTTGCTTAGGCGGAAGTGAGTTATGGGAAGGAGAGAACTAGGAGAGGTGCAGAGCAGGGGAAGGAGGGTGGGGGCCAGTAGGAAAGTATTGAGCAGCTATGGAAGAATTAAGGGGAGACACAATGGAGAATATACTAGATTTTTTTTTTCCCTTCAGAATGAGACTTTGCAGTGCGGCTTTGCTTTCTTGGATGGAAGTCCCTGAGCATCAATTCAATCCATTTCAACATGTATTTATTGAATACAAACCATGTGTTCAGTCATGAACATGGCATCATGGGGGACATAAAAGAAGAACATATTACACAGTCTCCACAATATAAAGGAGCATGCAATCTTGCAGAGAGGAGGGGAGATGGTGGCAATATATGTGAAGCAGTTGGAGGAAAATCTAAATATGATGTAAAACAAAGAGTTAATCCAAAGCCTCCAAATGTATGGGACAAGCAAGGACATGCTGGGGTATCAGACGAAGGAGAGATTGGTATTCACGGAATTTTTAAGGAAAGCCTTGGTGGAGAAAATGGAGCCAAATTAAATTAAAAAAGTATGGAAGCATTGAGTTAAAACTGGCAGGTAATACAGATGACTGGGTCCAGCTTGGCCCCCCAAACCAGAATCCTCTACAAAGTTTTAGGCAGCCAGGCCTCTAGTCAACTTGAACAGTTCCAGATACAGATTCTTGCTTCTAGGAGAGACATTGGACTGTGTCTTAGGACTGTCTCATAAACTTCCTTTTAGAAAGCACCTCCCTAATTTTGGCTGAATTCCACCTCCTTCTTTCTCTCATTCTTGGGCTCTGACTGTCCTCTCTAGTTCTGGAGCCACATGGAAAGATCCTAGTTTGTCTTCCGCAGAAGAAACTTTCAAGCATTTGAAGATCCCCAAGCCTCCTCCTTTTCCAATCTGAACAACTCAAGTTGTTCTGTCAGCTGTTAATTCCAAATCTTTGAGGTGGGTTGGAGAAGAGGAGGACTGAGAGATGTGGTCTTCCTTAGTCAGCTGGCAGCCTCTTCCCTGGGATGGAAATCTGGAAGAGGCCAGGTATTAGTGGGAATATTCTGAGGGCCCAGGGGATAGACAGATGTCTCTCAGTTTTAGCTTGCTGCTTTCATACGATCCAGTTGCGGGGTTTGCCTGTGCCTACCTTTTCTGTGATTCTTATATTCTCTTTTGATAGGTTAACCAGAGGTTGAAAGGGTCGACCTGAATAAATAACTCATGTATGGGACGCTTACAGCAGAATCTGGAATATATCCTTCCGTTTTGAGGGCGCAGAAGCGCTTTTAACATTGAATATATACTTTCAGATGTAAGCCTTTGATTCCTGATGCTCAGAGCAATATTCTGCACTCATGCACAGACACAACTTGTCCAGGATCGTTGCACACAGAGCAAGGTTGATGCCAGACCTGGTAACTAGAAAGATCTGAAGACATCACTTGATCCAACTCATCTCCTTTATTTATAGATATGGAGAGTAATATATCCAGTGTTTTGTCCTAGAAACTGTAGAGAATATGCTTCGTGTGGGTTTATCAATCCCCGTCAAATATCTCTAATGCTTCCTAAAGTTGGACTCCATTTTTAGACTGAAGTGATCAGAGTATTTTGTCCAATAAAGCCCCCTAGAGATCCATTCAGAGGCCTATGATATGCCAGACAGGAAGCCATTATATGTGCCTGGTTAGATGCGGGGCTTGTGGTAGTGTTTTTCAAATTGCTTTTAGGAACCCGTTATTGATTCACTACAAGCACTGAGTCAGCAGGATGGGAGGCACTGAGTTAGACAAGGTCTCACACTGTGAGAAGGACTGGTTGAGTCCAGATATCAGGGTGACTGGACCCCTGATTGATTTTATCCTCACTAAAACTTAGTTAACCAAACATTATTTATTTCCTCATGTGAAATATTACAGAGACCACAGTACCAACTCTGAAGCATTCCAAAAACAAATCAAAACAGAATCCAGTCAAAGTTTTACATCTAACTTTCAGTCCACAAGAACTATAAGGAATAGAGAAATGAAGTCAGTGACACTAGAAACAGACAAATCCAGAATGTGGAACATTCTGGCCAAATTTCTTCGACAAGTCAATCTGTATGTTAATAACAGGAAAACGTAAATAAAAAAGGGAGGACACTAGGTAGTTCTGGACTGAAAGAAATTTAAAAGGTATTTATGAATATAATAAATAAAACAAGGGATCTTGTTCTCATCTGACTGAACAAGCCAACTATAAAAAATCATATTTTAGACAAATGGAACATTTAAATATGAAATGGATTTTAAATGATACTTGGGAATAACTTTGTTAATTTTGTTAGATGTGATAATATTTGGATTATGTAAAACAATATTACCTTTGAAATGCAAACTATAACATTTAGGAAAAAAATGAAGTCTAGCATTTGATTCAAATTGTTCTAACAAAAGATAAAGAAATAAAGAAAGAAGGATGGGAAAGACAAATGAAACAAAAATGGTGACACTTATTGAAGCTGGAGGATTGCAGGCTCTGCTTCTTCTGTAACTATAGATATTTTTACAATGAAACTTAAAAAAAAAATTCAGGGTGGCAAAGAGGATACTTTTTAAGACTGAACATCGCATAGTTCAGATCAGTGACACTTAGCAAAGTGATTGAGCAGTGACATTAAAAACATTCTGAGGGCATTTCGAGTGACCAGTGATGATGGCTGTTTGGCTTATGAGACATAGTGAGAATTTTTTTTTATTGTAAGTTGAGAAAATTGAAAATTCATTTATTAGAAGGCATGCTGATTTTTTCGGAGAGGAGGAATTCCAGCTGTCATTATAGGGATGCTTTTGTTCCTATTCCCACCTCTTGCCTGGAATAGCTTAATGGCTCCTAATAAAAAGATGTTATCATTCAATCACACCAGTTTAGGAATGAAAATTTTAAAGTTAAAAGAAAAAAAAAACAAAATGAACAGGAGATTAACAGGAAATGAGAACATTATCTTAAAACCATTTGTTGTTTGTGGCCTCATTTTGTTCTTTGGAACCCTACCATGCAGTGCCAGACATAAGAGGGACAAACCATTGAAATGGGGGTGAGCACAGGGGCATCCTAATGGCCATAGTAAATTGACTCTCATTGTCCAGCCCTTACTCCAACTGGTGCCAATTTGAGCACTTTTTTTTTTTTATTTTATTTATTTATTTGACAGGCAGAGATCACAAGTAGGCAGAGAGGCAGGGAGAGAGAGAGAAAGGAGGAAGCAGGCTCCCTGCTGAGCAGAGAGCTCGATGCGGGGCTCCATCCCAGGACCCTGAGATCATGACCCAAGCCGAAGGCAGAGGCTTTAACCCACTGAGCCACCCAGGTGCCCCTGAACACTTTTTTTTTTTTTTTTTTTTGCTTGCCAGATGATCACATCTCACAGGCATAGCCAATCCTAATCAACCGCCTTTTTGCTGGCTGCTCATTTAGTTGAGGGCTATTGGGAAAATGGGCTGCCACCACAAGGCATGAATTGCTTCTCTCTCCTTGTCAATGGTTTGTGATACCTGTCTGCTTTATGAGCAAGCAGGAAATTCTCTACCCGCTAAGTGATAGTGTTCATAGAAATCTCCTTTTGTTTCATCTAAGAAAATATATTAAGGGGGTCATTATTTCTTTGAGCAGAAAAGTCAAGAGTGGGTCCTGTTGACATGAAAATTCATCAAACACAATCATAGCATCACTTACTGGCTTCTTGGTCATGCTATAAGTTAGGCTGAAACTTTGACTGCTCCCACCAGCTGACCAGTCTTAATATTCGACTATTGGAAAGCCAAGGGAAGACCATTCTTCACTCGGTCACTTATTTCTAAGAACTCTTCAACTACCATGAACAGTGCTAGGTGCTGGGGACTTGATTGTGGAAAGGTCAAGCATGGTTCTAACTACCAAAGAAGCAACAATCTAGGAAAAGGCAGAGTTTTTCTTAAAAACACAATGATGATGTTTGATGTTGGATGAGAAGATGAGGGAAGACCTCTTCCAGAAAGGACATTTTACATTGAGATCTAAAAGATAAGGGGGTGTAGTGAAATGGAGAAGATGTAGGGTGATAGTGAAGCCATTTATTAGGATAGGGAGAACTATAGCGGAGCAAGAGGTATAGGTCCACTCCCTAGTGTCAGGCATGCCCCAAATATTATCAAATTGCTATATTAAAATAACTAAAAAGTTGCAAGTTATAAGTTTTGTTTGCTTTTAAAAAATAGAATATGTAGATTAAGTATAAAATATGAAAATACCCAGAATTTTTAACTTTAGCTGGAATGGATTTGATCTATCTGATTTTTCATATGGGTTCACAGATTGACAGTAATTTAACATAACCTCTCCTTTCATTTATTTCTTGTAGCTCCTGCTGCCTTTTCTGTTCACTGTGTGCCTAGCACATGTTACACAATGATTCAGTGAGGACGTTAAGATAACCTTCTGTTCACTCATGTTGAGTGTGTGTGTGTGTGTGTGTGCACATGTGTGTGTATTTGCTAATAATTCCATGAATGACATCAATTAGAATGAAAGCTGGTATGCGTCATCTAGAACATCTAAATAATAGTAACGTACATGAGAGAGAGGCTTATTTTTCTCTCACATAAAAGAATTCTAAAGATAGACAATCCAAGGCTGGGATGACAGCTTCGAAGCAGCCAGGGACAAGAATTCTTCCACCAGTTGGTTCTCACTTCCTTACCACGTGCCTTTCATCCTCAAAGCCAACACGAGGTCCAGCTGACTACTACAGCTCCAGCCATCTTGACAGAATTTGAGACCCAGGAAGGAGGAAGGGGAAGGGGCACTGACCAGTTGACTCAGCTGCTTTAGTCCCCTTGTAGAGAGATTCATCGGAAGACCTAGCAAATGACTTCCTACACCTCTCTAGCAATCATTATCTGTGCTGGTGGCTAGGAAAGATAGGCTTGCTGATTATTTATTTACCTATTTATTTATTCTTTCATTTTTCTGAGTGCACTGCTGTTCTTGCTAAGTGGGAATTCTGTTACTCGGAATGGAAGGAAGAGTGATTGTTCTATAGGAAACAGGCAGACTCTATCACCACAGCTCTCATTTGATGGACACTCACCACGCGTTGTACACTGTCCCAGAGAATTTAATAATGTTCTCTTTATTAAATTGCACAGCATTCTTGTAAGGCAACTTTCACATTATCCCCATTCTGCAGATGTTACAACCCAAGATTTTTAGAGGCACCGTGCAGACGCAGCCTGGCCAAGTAAAACAGGGCTGCAGGCAAATATTGTTGATTTTCACACAAAAATGTTTCTTGACTTTATATTTCTTTATGCATCTCTGTCCAAGCCCTCTGTAATCTACAAAATCCAAAGTTCCAGTGAGAGGAACCCTTTACTACCTGTGGCTTTTTCCCCCACTCCTGTGAGATCTGCACCTTGCATGTAAGATGTGGTAAAAGGCAGATTTACTCTCCAGATATTGGTTTAAAGCCAGGACAGAGGGTGCCAAGGTGACTCAGTTGGTGAAGAGTCTGTCTTTGGCTCAGGTCATGATCCCAAGATCCTATGATCGAGCCCTGGGTCAGGCTCCCTGCTTCTCTCTCTCCCTGCCAACCTCCACCCCCTCCACTGTGCTCTTTCTTTCTCTCTCTCTCTCTCTCTCAAATAAATACATACAAAAAATATTTAAATAAACAAATAAGTAAATCCAGAACAGAGTGAAGTAGACTATCCTCACCCACAGATATTTCTACCAGCCTTCTTACCACTCAGGGTCAGCATCCCCATGTCAAGCCCATCTGCACGGAAATCTCAGACAGGACAGAGAAGTTTGTGCTTCTACATTATCTGCCAGAGGGCTGGCTGCTTCCAGCTGTTTCCTCTGTCCAGGGAGAGGCAACTCTGGAAGAAACAAAAGGTAGTCCCTCTTGTTTCCACAGTGTCAGAGGGCAAATATGGGGAATGTGGATGGTGGGAAATAAAACAGAGCCCAATTTCCTGGCAAAGTTTTAAGTTGTGCCTATCTCATAAACAAGACCTCCTAAATCCAACCCTTCTACAGAGAAATAACCACTAATGACGCAAAATAGGTTCATTTCCAAATGACTTCATATCCTGGTACTTTCTCACTAAAGGGACAGTCTTATGGATCTAGGCAACTTCCACTTTTTTTTTTTTTTTAAACAAAAATGCTCGAACAACGTTAGCTATGAATGAGAAGAAGCAAAGTGTATTTACTCAGGATAATATTTGTTCAGTCCTTGCATGTTACTGTGTGGAGGAAAAAGAAGAAACTACAAATGCAACGATGTATACAGATGGCTTCTGTCATCAAACACTCCCACAGTGATACAGATAGAAACATTGGATCTGGGAAAAACAAAATCAGAAAACCCTCGCAGTGTGAGATTAAGAGGATCTGCAGTCTGTGTGAAAACCTTCTTATGGACTACTTGACTCATTTCAATCTCCTCAAGAGAAGCAGTTATAAAGACAGTTCGTAGGGATAAAATTAGCAAGGGTTCTGTCCTTCCGTTCTCTCTTGCTGTTGCATACTGTCTCCCCTTCCTCTGTGGCATGCCTAATGCAAGCTGGTAAGGGGATAACATTTATTATCCACCTCCTGGGATGGTTGTCAAATCTTAAATGAGATAGACCATATAAAGCGCCCTGTATAGATACATCATTTTCAAAAATCGGTGTTTTGTAAAAAAAAAAAAAAAATTGTTTAAATTCCTTCTGGTATCGCATTGAATCCAGTAAGGTGGCTATTTTGAAACCACACCTTCTTGGACCCTGCATTTTTATGAGGAGGAACTACAGGAACAGTCTGGGGGCAGGCGGGGTAGAGGAATGGTGACATGTTATGCACACGGACTTCTCATTAAAAGCCATTTTGGGGGGGGGAAAAAACTATGGTCAGCAAATCTATGATTTTAATGTAAGCTTTATGAATGTAGCCCTGTACGTGTTTCAGTCACCTTGGACTTTAGTGCCCATAACTGTGCTTCTAAGAAAGTAGGGGGCCCAGGATACACATGCCAAAAGAAAGACTAAAAAGGAGCCCTAGGTGACAGCTCTGGGACACAGTGTAGAACTCTTTTTAATTTCTCATAGTGTAAAAAAAAAAAAAAAAATCAACCGAGTTTTTAAAAACCCGATATACACATTTCACTACATTTCCATGCCTTTTATTTTGTATTTTTTTTTCATTTTTGTGTCTTTTAGAACAAATGAGCCATTCACTTTCTAATTCTTTGAAGAAATATTTAGTGAACTACTACAATATCCCACTGCTAGGCACTAGGAGTGTAGAGATCTTTGTCTACAAATTGCTCAGAGTCAAAAAGAAAAAATAAGGCACCGATATCATGATCAACAGAAGGCAGCATGCTATAAGGAAAAAGCAAACAGTTGCTAAAGAAGGAGACATTCAATTCACATAAAGGTGCTCAGAAAAGGCATCCCAAACGAGAGAACACTTAATCTGGGTTATAAAGGATAAAGAGGGTTTTCCCATTCACTATGTCCTCAAGGCAGATTACTTAATCTGTCATGAAAATAAATCTGTGGCTTCACTAGTGCTTTATAATAAGGTTTGTCATATGTAAAAGATAACAGGAAGTGTGATGGAGACAACTGTACTGAACTCCTAGAATTCTGGGATAACACACGCACCTGCTGGTCGTGTTCAATCCTTGCTGGCAAGGTATGGCTAGAAAGCAGTGGGCTAATTGTAATCATCACGACAATCCAGCCAGACATTATTTCCTTAAAGCAATCAATGATTGCCTGAGACGTGCTGAGCTCTGTGGAAGTAGATGAACAAAGATCTATTAAATCGTCCTGGCTGCTCCCCCTGGAGGCCACATTCAGATCAGACTGGGTCATGCTCTGTGCCTTTGCTCTGGACCTAGTATAGTCAACCCAGTGAGAGACAGAGAGGCATGACCAGGACGGCTCTGATTCCCTTTCTCAGAGTTTTGCATAGAAAACTCCCTACAACCTTGATCAGCAGGATTCTATTTCTCCCTTGGTTCTGAAGTAACTGTTGCCCAATTTATTTTAAATGAAAAAATACTCAGGTAGAAATATAAAAATATGCACATCTTTAAATTTTGCCTTTCCGAAGCTACTTGCTTCTCAGTAAGGAAGTTTTGATGTGGGATTTCCTTTTAATAAAATGCAGAAGTGTTTACAAATACTATGCAAAAATTGTGCTTATGTGATCATTCTTACATTGCTTTACTGCTTAGTTTTCTTGGCTTGTCTTAATACGCAAAATCTTCTGTCCCTTTACCACCTGCCCAAGTACTTGCCATCCTGAATCACCCATTCTAGCCTTGGAAGAAGAAGATTTAACTCTAGCACAGGTTGGGAGGAACTTCTTCACTCTGTTCACTTAAGGTTCATTCATGGACTTCCTAGGATTCTTTGTCATGTTCCTAGCAAAACAAGACCACACACACACACACACACACACACACACACACACACACACCATCTAATTTACTTGCAGAATGGCTTGGGTTAGATTTGTTCTCTTACTGGTTTCCAGGACTCAGCAATTGTCCAAGTTAATTCAAGTTTCTGGAAGAGTGATTTTATTCCTTTGATGCTTAGAGGAAGGCACAGCCGAGTTGGCACCACCAGAAAGTAGAGTAATATGTTGAAAACCAAGTCTCTCATTCCCAAAGTGAAGGAGTTACGTAGCTGCCACTGCCTCAAAACAAGGCAGAATTGTCCAGAATCTGGATAAACTTGGCTCAACCTACCTATATTTTACTTCTCTCCCCAAAATCTCCCACACAATTATCATGGTTTCTGCAGGTGAACTGAAGTCTTGCCTAATATAAAATTACATAAAATACATCATTAACAGAGGCAGTTTGGAGAAAATAAGAGACCTAGCTAGTTTCCTTGCTAAAACCTAAGAACTCCTCTCTATTAAAACAAATTGGGGACCATTCTTCAATCACTCATTCAACAAATGTTATTGACCACTTTCTGTATTCACTAAGGAGTGTCTTTCTGATTGTAATCAATCCCCCCCCTTTTTTTTAAGATTTTATTTATTTATTTGACAGACAGAGATCACAAGTAGGCAGAGAGACAGGCAGAGAGAGAAGAAGGGAAGCAGGCTCCCCGCTGAGCAGACAGCCCCCGACTCGGGGCTTGATCCCAGGATGCTGGGATCATGACCCAGGGCCGAAGGCAGAGGCTTTAACCCACTGAGCCACCGAGGCGCCCCAATCATTCCCTTTTCTACTGGTTTGCCACATTGTGGCCTTCCCATCAACAATCAGAGGGCCCCTTCAGAGGAGAAATTGCAAACAGACACCTCATTGAATTATCTGACTCAGAGATTAGTTTTGTTTTGCTCACTTAAATTTCTTTCAATCGAATCTGTTTCTAAAACACTACACTTGGGCCATTTCACATGAACAACAATATCTGTGTTTTCATGTTCCATTGAAAAACCAAAACCTCCAGAAATGCTGGACATGTCTCCCTATGGCAGTGGTGGTTACAGTCTCCCACCGATGGTCTCCATGAGGTGGATCCCTTGCTCTCCCATCTGCCACAGTGGTTGGTATCAACCGTCAAGAGACTTCCTAAAGCATTTGAGTTTATGATACTTGCTCATTTCATCCAAGAAACTCCTGCCTGTGAAGAAGAGGCAGGAAATGTAGGGAAACCAGAAGGAATAAAGGAAATGAAAGAAAAAGAAAAAAAAAAAAAACAAGAGAAATAGTTAACCAGGGAGAAGTACAGGGTCAAACTCTACCCTATTCATTATTGTTTGAGGTTTAGCACCTCCAACAAACTCCAAGCAAGGAGATATCTTGTCCTCAAAGACTTCACTTGGAGATCTAATAACAGCCATTTGGAACCATTGAAGAATCAATTCCATCATCTCACTGTCAGACAAACCACTGGAGGCAGTAATGATTTTCTCAAGATGTATGCTCCAGGCAAAGTTGTGATATAGGTCAAATTTGACTTGAGCTAGTAGTGGACAGAATTTCCTGATTTCCTGGTGTTCACTACTTTGTGTAATCCCTTTCCCTGGAGTGTGAGAGAGAGCTGTGGCTTGCTCTTAACAAAGAGAACATGGCCAAAGTGTGGGTACATCAATCCTATGATTGCATTTTGATACATAAGACTTGGTCTTAGCAAATTGGAGCTAACAAAACTCTCTTGTGAACTTGATAAAGTAAACCATCACATCAGAGGAGCCCAGGTGCAAGAAACTGTGGTTGGCCTCTGACTTCTGAGAATAGTCTCCAAGAAAGAGCCAGCAAAACTTAGGGCCTTCAGTCATATAGTCACAAGGAAATAAATCCTGCCAACAATGTGAATGAACAAGGAAGTTAATTCTTCCCCCACTTGAGCCTCCAGATGAGAACAGCCTGGCTGATACCTTGCTTCCAGCCTTGTCAGAGCATAAACAGAGGATTCAGCTAAGTTGTTCCCAGATTTCTGACTCACAGCTGTTCCCAGATTTCCTAAGTGAGATAATAAATATGTGTTTATTACCACTAAGTTTACGGTCATTTTAACATACAGCATCAGAAAATGAATACAGTGCCTTCTGCCTTCCATTTACTCTCTCTTTTGCCATGGCTCCTCTTGCATCTGTCTAGTGTCTACATGAATTACTCATCTTCCCAGTAACCCCATCCCTGTCCCTTACAATGTCACCACACAATGTATTCTTCAATATACTTTATTGTTTGAAGTGCTGCCTCAACCCTTCCCCCTTTCCATTTAATCTCTACATGCTTATACATTTACCAAAATGCACCTGTCCCCACTCTTTTGTGTAGTACTTTTTATTGTTTCTGTAACAAATTACCACACATTTGCTGGCTTAAAACAACATAATTTATTATTGTATAGTTCTATAGGTAAGAAATACAAAATGGGTTTCACTGGACTAAAACTAAGGTTGTGTCAGGGCTATATTCCTTTCCAGAAGCTTTAGGGGAGAATCTACTGCCTTGCCTTTTCCAGCTTCTATGGGGCACCCATGTTTCTTGGCTTATGACCCCATTCCTCCTGCATTATTGGCCTGGGTCCTCCTCACATTGCTATTTTTCTTCTGCCTCCCTCTTCCAATTACAAGGGCCATTGTGATTTTATTGAACCCACTTAGGGAATTCAGGATAATCTCTTTATCTCAAAGTCAGCTGATGAACAATCATAATTCTATCTGAAACCTTTCCTCCCCTTTGTCAGGTAGCCATATAAGATCTGGGATTCAGGATGTGAACAATATTGTGGGGATGGGGCGTTATTTTTCTGCCCCCCACACTTTGTGAAAACTGTAAATTTTGAAAAAAAAATCTGTAGGATTCATTGAAGCCCTAGTGCTAATAATTGATTGTGGGTTAACCTTCCCAGGGGAATTTATGCCCTAAGGAGACTTCTTCAAAATCACAGAACTTTAGTATCTAAGGAATGTCTCCTACAGGGGGAATCTTCTGGCACTGGGGCAAGTTTGTGAGAGATATATTTTAAGCAAGGGGGCATTTAATGGTTCACAAATCACATCATAAAAATGACTGCTTACCCTGCCTTGTTGTAAAAATATTTCACATTGAGGTCTTCATGATCCTCACCAGTATTAATGTACTGTCATAGTCTGAAGAGGTTAGTGGTGGGCTCCAGTGATGAGGTAGTTAGATGAGAAACCAGGGACTATACTGCCCTGGGGAGGGAGGAAATGGCTGTGAACCATTCAGCTGTTGTAACACCCAAGTGGCAGTCAAATTCAGAGGCTCAGTTTTGTGACTCCCCAGCGGGTAGAAATTATCCCAATGGGAGTTCCAAATTTTCTAATAAATCTCCAAATGAAATTAATTTTAATGGCTTTCCTTAGCCTTAATTGTATCGTTACTATTATTGTATATGCTTCTTTTATGAGGTTGATGAAAAAATACTTTTAGAGAAAGCAACGGGCAAAAGAGGGATATGATAGTTCTGAAATATTTGGAAATGAATTGTCTATATTTCTTTTTATTTGTATTGCTGAGATTAAAAATAGGGCAATTGTCTATATAGGCAGATTCTGAGATAGGGCCAAGAACCATAAAATCTGAGTTTTTCTCCTCAAAATGCTTCTTTTCCAATAGACACAGAGTCAAGAAACATACACACTTATACACACTAAATATATATATATATATATATATATACATATATGTATGTATATATGTATATATATATATATATATATATATATATTTTTTTTTTTTAATCTGTGTTCCCCTGGCCTCTAATTCATAGTTCTGAGAACTGTCCTGTAGGTCATTCACTGTTTCAACTGGTTCATTTCTTTTCTTTACTTTTTTTTTTTTTTTTTTTTTTTAAATCTGGCCATGGTTGTCAAGAGGAAATTAATCTTTTGCAGCCAAATGAAATTTGGGCTTCCCAGCACTAGCCACTAATGAAAAATGCATTAATGGCAAGCATCAGAAAAACCCCTGGCTCTCAGTACCAGAGGGTACATTTAAATAATTCTATGAATATAGATCAATAAAACTAATTTACTTATAGCCTTTGTGTGCAGTATTCAAATCTGAATAAAAGTCATTTGTATTACAATGTTTTGTATTAATTTGAGGTATCTATTGTTTTACATATTAAATTAATCTTGTTCTTTAGACAGAACTTCATAGATGATATTAAAATATGAGGTCTGGGATTTGATACTAGTAATGGTGTGATTTCATAATTCAGCCTGGTTTGCCTGGATGTCATTTGAAAGGCTGGAGAGGTCCCAGAGGGCCAGCTCTCAGAAGCCAGGGTTAAGCTAGAGAGAGAGCAGAGGCCTTTAATATTCAAGCATGTAGCATACCCACAGCAGTGCCCCAAGGCCCACTGGGAGTGTGGGGGTTTGGAATGGGAGCCTGTGGAGTGGGGATGTGGGAACTGCGTTCATAAGCACCCGAGTGTTCAGAGCATGGTTGGATGGCTGTGAATGTGATTATCTTGATGCCAGTGCTGGGACCAAGACATTACTTCCTGTTTCAGGGAAGACCATTATTTATCACCATCAAGTATTTATTTACTTAATGCCTTCTCTTTACTAGATGCATAGACACTAAGAAGAAATGGCCCAAAATGAGATACTAGGAGCTTAAAATGGACACAGGCCAATCACTAGGCATGTGTGATTCAATGAGATTGGTAGGTATTGCTCTAGGAACAAGTACTTGGTGCCCTGAGACCCACCCTTAATACTCCTCAGCATCCCAGTGTTTTTCTGGACTTACTTGGTCATGGAATCCTTTAAGAAAACACACACACACACACACACACACACACACACACACACAGCTCTTCACATCCCTTTAAACTCTGTTCGTATATAATTATGGATATAAAGCAATGACACAGTTATCCAAGAGGCAGCAAAAAGGATTAGACATTCAACCAAATCCTATCACCTGCAAATAAAGCAAGCTAAATTACCTCTCCTTCTCTGACCCCTGAGGCACTACCTTTCTGGACTTCTCCTTGCTCTACACCTTCTGGGTCTTCTCAATCCTTGAGCCAAATCCTGCAGGGACTTCCTTGAATGGTAGTTGTGCCATGACCAGGAGCTCAAAATAAACAAATAGGAACTTCTGGAGGACCAGTGGTCACAATACTTTCAGTTATTTTTGCTTGAAATAGTGTAGGGATTGTTATTAGTCAGCTAATCTTTCTATGCATCATCTTCTACAGGAATACAATTGTTTCACTGCCTCTCTCTCACTCAGTTTTAGTTATGATAAAAACCGTAAATTAAAGCGTTTTGTAAAATGCAGGGTTTTCAACACACTTAAAGCATTATTATTATTATTATTATTATTATTATTGCCGAGAAAACATTAAGAGAAGAAAGGGCTCCTCTCAGCCCACTGTTCTTCTAGGATTCTTCAGACAGTGGAGAAGATGGGAAGCTGGGACCTCCATGCCTTTCTCACCTCCACATCCTGGGGATTAGTCAAGGCAGTCTAGGGAATTGCATTAGAAGAGGCGAGAGCAAGCGTCTTTGCTCTCTCTTCTTAGTGGCATGAGAAATCACACTGTGGCTTCTCAGAGCCTCAGTTTGCTTTTCTGTGATGTGAGGAAATTAGTGATTGCCAGGCTTACCTCACAGAATTATCAAGAGGACTAAAATTTAAGATGAGATAATGTGTGTGCAAGAGACTTGTTTTGTGTCCTAGCATATAGTCTTATCCTGGGGAATGTTTCATGTGCACTTGAGAAAAAATGTGTAATCTGCTTCTGTTGGTTAGAGTGTTCTATGAACATTTGATGGTTCTCATATGTTGATAGTTTTGTCTGAGTCTTCTGTTTTCTTATTCATCTAATGTTTAGTTCCATCTGGCATTGAAAGTGAGGTCTACAGCTATTAATGAAGTCCCCAATCATTACTGTTAAAATTGTTTCTCCTTTGGATTCTGTCAATTTTTGCTTCATGTATTTGGGGTACTGTTGTTAGGTGTGAATGTGCTTATAATAGTTCTAACTCCCTAATTTTATCATTAAAAATTGTCTCTCTTTAGCAACTTTTTTGTTTCAAAGCCTATTTAGTCAAATATTTTGTCATTCTTTTACTCCCAACTTTTTTTTGTATCTTTGAATGTAAAGTATGTCTCCTATAGACCCCACAAGTAGGATCTTGTGTTTTTTAGGCGTCTGATAATCTTATCTTTTGATTGGATTGTTTAATCCATTCACAGGTAAAATAAAAGATGCAGTTGGATGTGAGTCTGTGAGGTGACTTACTGGTTTCTACAAATTTTATGTTTTTGTTTTTTGTCTCCTATGTTCTTCCTTCTTTATTTTGCATTAATAAATATTTTCTAGTATAATATCCTAATTCCCTTAATGATTTTTTTAAACTTTTTTTTTTTTTTTCTGTCATCCTATACTTTCTCACAGACAGCAATTACCGGGGTGTTGCGTTTTTTTTGGTTTTTTTTTTTTTGTTTTTTTGTTTTTCCCCATCCATTCTGATGATCTCTTTTAATTGCAGTGTTTAAGCCATTCACATCTAATGTAATTAGGAATACAGTTGGTTTTCTGTTTTCCTAATTTCTATTTTTCAGTTTGTTTTCTATTTTCCTAACCTGTTATTTGTTCCTCTTTTCCTGTGTTCTTATCTTCTTTGAAAAACTTGGGTATATTATGGGAATTTTTCTCTCCTATATTGGCTTATTGGTTACACTTCTTTTATTTTTTCTTGTGGTTGCTCCAGGGTTTATAATATATAGTTGTAGCTTATCAAATTATATTGTACCTCTTTGTGTATACCATAAGAATCTTATAATAGTATATTTTAATTTATCCTCTTCCAGCCCTTAACTTTTATAGAGCTTACTCTGATGTGAATTATAAACCTTATAAAATTATAAAATTCATTATTATTTTCAGTTTATGTAGTCAGTTATCTTTTGAAGTGATTAAGATGAGTTGAAACGCTTTCTGTATTTATTCACATGTTAACATGTCCAGTGCTATTTATTTTTTGTATAGACGTGAGCTGCTTCTGATATTTTCCTTCTGCTTAAAGAAGTTTTTTTAACCTTTCTTGAGGTACAGATTGATTGATGATGGGTTCTCTTATCTTTCATTTATCTTATAACATCTTTATTTTTCTATCTTTATTGAAAGATATTTTTACTCAGTAGAGAATTCAGAATTGATTTTTTGGTGACAGTATCATACTGCCTTGATGACTACAGCTTTGTAATTTAGCTTGAAATCCAGAATCATGTTGTCTCCAGTTTTGTTTTTCTTTTTTCAGAATTGCTTTGACTGTTTGGAGTCTTTTGTGGCTTCATACAAACTTTAGGATTGTTTGTTCTAGTCTTGTGGTGGTATATATATGCTGGTGGTATATGTATATGTGTGTGTGTGTGTGTGTGTGTGTGTGTAATGGAATGAACACATATTATAATGGAATATTACTCGGCCATCAAAAAGAATGAAATCTTATCATTTGCAATGATATGGACAGAGCTAGAGTGTATTAAGCTAAGTGATAAAGGTCAGTCAGAGAAAGACAAGGACTATATAATCTCACTCATATGTGGAATTTAAGAAAGAAAATAGATGAGCATATGGGAAGGGGGAAAAGAAAAGAAGGAGAGAGGAAAGCAAGCCATAAGTAGCTCTCAATGATATTGAACAAACTGAGGGTTGATGGAGGGGAGATTGGTGGGAGATGGGCTAGCTGGGTAAAGGGTGTTAAGGAGGACACTTGTTGTGGTGAGCACTGGGTGTTATATGTAAGTGATGAATCACTGAATTCTATTCCAGAAACCAATACCTCACTGTAGAGTTACTAAGAAAATTTTAAATTAATAATAAATAAATAAACTGATTTTTTAAAAAATCTTACAATTCCTAAAAAATAAAACCTCCTTTTCTCCTGGCTTGCATTATTTCTTACAAAAAGTTAGCTATCATTCTTATCACTATTATTCTGTCCACTTTGTACATATGTATCTTTTTTCCTCTGGCTGTTTTTAATATTATTTTGACATTTAATTCATTTTATTTTTCTCTTTCTCCTTGGTTTTTAACCACTTACTTGTTTGATGTGAATTTTTAAAAAGTTGATACTGTCTGAGCTTTGTCAAAGTTTTACAGATTTGAGTTTATAGTTTTCATCAAGTTTGTAAAGGTTCTGGCCATTATTTTTTCACTTATCTTTCTGTCCCCTCTCTCTTCTGCTTTTAGGAATACACTTGCATGTATTTTGAATAATTTGATACTGTCACACAGTTACTGGGCCCTGTTCTTTTTATCTTTTTTGTTTCTTTTCCTCTCTGGGCTTCATGTTAATTTATTTCACTATGCATTTTTTCTCCACTAACATTTCCTTCTGCAATGCCTCCTATGATGTTAATCCATTACATTTAATGCACTTTTAATTTCTAAATTATATTTTTTACCTCTAGGATTTTCATTTGAGCCATTCTTGTACATTTCCACTTTCTTCCTATCATGGTCATATTTTACTTTAACAGATGAAGCTTATTTATGATACCTGTTTTAATATCTTGTATTGCTTACTCCCATTATTTTTTTTTCTGAATCTGTTTCTATTGATTATTTCCTTGTATGATCATATTGTTTTGCTTGTATGCATGCCTTGTCTTCTTGTTTGGATGCCAGACATTGTGAATTTTAGGTTTTTAGTGCTGGATTTTGTTGTTGTTGCTCTTCCTTTAAATAGTTTAAGACTTTATCCTAGAAGGCAGTTAATTTACCTAATATTAGTTTGATCCTTTTGAGTCTTACTTTTACACTTTGTTAAGGCAGGCCAAGGGCATTCTTTAGTTTAGAGCTAATTTATTCCCACTAACAAGGCAATACCTTTGTGAGTACTCTGCCAAATGATCCATGTTTTTTGAGGTCTTTCCACTCTGGCTCTTAGAAACACAAGCTATTCCCTACTCTCTGTGTGCTTTGGGAATTGTTCAACTACTATTTGCCCATGGTTCTTTGGTTCTTTTTTTTCCCTCATGTGTCCACCAATTACTACTCAATGACTCGAAGAGACCCCTCTGCAGATTTCCAGAGCTGTCCCTGTAAAATTCCTTCTTCTCTGATACTCTATTCCAAAAGTTCTAGCCACTTGAGCTTCCCTGAAAGACTACCAGGTTCTATTTGGGTTCTTCTACTCTATCCTATGTCCTGGAAACTCCAGGTGGTAAGGTGGGGCAACATAGAGCTTCTGTTGTTTGTTTCTCATATATCAGGGATCACAGTCCTGCACTGTCTATTGTCCAATGGCTAAAAAAGTTGTTTCATATATTTTTTCTAGTTTTCTGCTTTTTTAAGTTGGAAAGGTAAATACATTCTCTATTACTATATCATAGCTGGGTGTGAATTTCCATATTTTTATTTCTGATATAAATACCTTAGGCAAAGTAATTCACCTCTTGGTTCCCTCTTTTATAAATTGGAAATAATATTTCATAGGATTATTGTAAATAATATGCAGCTATGAGATAAATAATCATGTATTTTTCTTTCTTTTGATAATCAAGAGATACAGTACTCCTCTTTACTTATCCAAATCACTTCTTATTCTGGCTAGAGTCAATAAAAGCATATTTTTTTCCTTCCTTAACAATGGCCCTGCCAAGCCTCACCTAAAGGGACCTCTCTTTTCCTTTAAATATTTCAGCAATTATTGTCTGTACAATTTGTTCAGTAATTAATCATAGATGCCCTTTAATAACACAGCTTCTGTTATCTTGAAATGCTATTTAAATTCTTTATTGTTGGATATTATCTAATGCTTACAAGTGTCTCTACCCAACAAGACATATGCTTCTGTGAGGACATGTGACTCATCATAAATATATTAATATTCCCTATAGCTCCTGAATCAGTGCCTAGAACATAGTAGGAGTAAAATTATTAATTTAGTTTTAATAATACGTGGTCAAGGTAGCTATTTTTTCCCTGATTTTCCCCCACCCCTTTAACTTTTCTCTATGTCATCTTTAAGAACTTAAAATTTTATCCTAAAAGAAGCATCATGTTAATAATATGAAATTTACACATAGCTCATGGGAAAGATTCCCCATTCCCTCTTTAAATTACACTAAATGATCAACTTTTGATCTTTTCTCTCTGAGCCCCATTCTTTGGCATTCTTCAAAGAAAATAATGGATAATGCAAAGAACATAGGACACAGGAGAAGAATATATGAGAACACATATGCCACTTAAAGGACATATAAGTTCTCACGAATGAAGAGTCATGTCCAGCTTGACTCTGTACCTTGCATGGAGCATGGGGTCTGGCATTTCCATTCATACAATATGAGACTCCCAAATCAAGAGGTTAAACATCAGGGAGATAAACATCTATGTTTACAATTTCTTGGTTATGGTCAAAGCTAAATCATGTGCTCAGTGTGGGTTGTAGCATTTATTGTGTCAAACTCTATTAATATTAAAGAAAGCTTTTTTCCTCCCCCAAAACGCATCATTATCCCATAAACTTGAAACCCTAATGGAAAGCCAAATACTTCAGAAGTCATCCAGAACATACTTTGGAGGGACAATTGTTATCTGATTTTGCTTTCTTTATGTGGATTTGGAAACCTATTTCATCTCAGTGACTACCTCAGAAATTAGATGTTTGCTAGTCATATGATGGCTGGTATGACTGAAAACTCCTGCACAGTTGCTCAAATCTGAAATACTTCTTCATTCTTATGGCCCTGGTGCAAAATCCAGGTACATATAATCATAATCTGATTACAATTATATAGGAGATTAGTGAAGTTTATGGAATCAAAATCCATTGTTCTAAACTTTAAGGCTGGTTCAAGTCTCTTCCTTTGAAGTAAACAAAAATGAGAGCAATGTTCTTTCTGATGCTTAGAACCTGAGGCATTATGTGGAAAAGAAATCTGAGTACCATGAATCATCAGCAGAATGAGAATGAAAACAGGAAATGTTTATTCCTGTCTCATTGTCTCACCAGATCTACATAATCTTCTGCTAAGGAAAACTATCAAGTACACTGAATATCTCATTTCATCTGGTCAGTCAAGAATGTCCCTTTCTTCTGTCTCAGGTACTCAAGACCATTTGGCTTTTCCCCTTCTTGCCTATGACTTAGCATCTAATGAGGGAAAGTTTTAGGTGCCTGGGTGGCTCCATCAGTTAAGCATCTACCTTTGGTTCAGGTCATGATCCCAAGGTTCTGGGATGGAGTTCTGCATTGGACTCCCAGCTTACCAGGGACTCTGCTTCTTCCTCTGCCCCAGCCCCTCCCCATACACACACATACTCTCTCTCTCTCTCTCAAAAATAAAATAATAAAATCTGTAAATCAGGCAACATTTAAAAAAAGAATTAATTCACCAATTATTCAGCTTTCCTCCTTACTCCTTCCTTAACATGGACAAAAACCTCACCAAAAGCCTAGAGTCTAGAATGGAGTTCTTCTAACATTACAAATAAAAATTTAGGGTCACAGAGGTTTTTTCCTAGTTGATATCCCCAAGTCACTACAGCCACTGCCCACTCCCACTTCTCTTGAGGGTAGTCCATCAGGGTGCTCCATGAGCATTGGTCGCCAGAGTTCTCTTTCAGGAGGCATGGAAAACCAAGCAGAAATGGTTCATTTCACACCAACACAGCCAGAAGGGAGCCTGCTATTCCACATTTTTCATTCAAAGTAGCAGTCTTTATAATAAAGCTTATCCTGGTGTCCTCCTCCATGTCTTCGTTTGTATGATGGCTCCTTTGTCCTTTCCTTGACCTGTTCTCTGGGATAAATGACCACAGACTAGGATAGCTACTTCCTGTGTGAGTTAATCGGCTTCACAGGGGAAAGAGGAGAAGGCAGAGCTGTGTCTGGTTGCATCCTCCTCTACCTTCATTTTTCACTAGCATTGAACTCTTAGCTGCCTCTGGCTTCCCAAGGGTAAGTAAGCCCTGCTTTCCCTACCTGATCCAGCCTCCCTTCCCTGGCCCTTCAGCTCCCCATTAACACAGGGAGCCCCTCATGTTTCAGGAAGTTTGTGAGAGCAGTTGGAGAGGTGAATTGTGCTTCCTGACAAGTATGCAAAGCATTCCATGATATACTGGATCTGGAAGCCCTTATTATAGGAGATTTACTAGTCTGTTCTAAGGTTGCACTCCAGGTTGAAATTGGCTGACAAGGTCTCAACTTTGGTAGGATTTATTCCTCCATATTAAATTATTTTTTTAATTAGTTCAATGCCCCAGTCATTTCTAAACCAAAGAAATGTGAAATAAATAAGTTCCTGAAGTAAAAAAGGAAACAGACTGTAGTTTGAGTAAATTATTCCATTTATGCAAAAACATCTGCAGCCCCCAAGTCCTTAAGCCCTGCCACACATTGGCTTAACGGGAGCCACCTAAACCTAGATATTCACAAATTAATTCTGACTGCTACCAGTCTTCTTGATCTCTGCTTATATTTCCACACTTCCCCCTCTCTTTTAGGCAAGCATGAAGTGCATGTAGAATCTTGGGCAGGAAGGGAGAAACTGGGCCTTTTCATCTTATCTGAAATCCTTTCCACATCCTTGGTTCAGTGAGTAGATGAGCGTGGGAGAGGTCGGTGGAGGGTGTCTGTGCCTGGCAGATTGTGGGAAGGAGGTATTATTGCCCGCGCACATGCACACACAGACATACACAAACCCCAGATGGTAACTAGATGAGGAAAAGGAGCCAACAACACCATGAGTTATTTTGGGAACAAAACTAGGAATCTGCATATGGCTAGATTTTTCATTCCTAAATGTTGCTCTTGCATATGACAAGCTCCTTGGTGGGGTGGAAGCCAGTCCGTTGATCAATTAAAATCAATTTCCTAGCATCTAATGCTCTGGAGGTAAATAGAAGGAGGTATGCTATCCTTTTAAAAGGACCATGATACTGCAAAAGTCCCAGAAGGGGCCATCATTTTCTCCCCAGATCCTCTTCCCAAGATAGATATGCAAGGACCAGTAATGGCAGAAAACAGCTAAAAATCAAGTAAAATTGCTGAAAGGTAGCAGTTTCTTTCAGGATCTGGTGGCTGATTGGCTGTGTTGATTATGAGATTTTGCTGGGGAGAAAAACTCGTGTTTTTGCTTTGCTTTGTGCCACATTCACCAGCTGCACCCTGAACTGCACTGGTCAACAGATTCACAGTCTCACTGCTGTTCAGTGGAGGGCGTGGGGTGAGTGTAAATGGCACAACACAGAAATTCTTTATGACTCCAGTGACCACTGCACAACTCCAAACACAATACTGTGTAAAGAGTAATTTATTAATATCCTTATATACACACAATATTATTATCCATGAGTGAAATATGTAAGAAGACTACCACTTATCTCTTTTTCTCTCACTCCATCTTTCCAATCCATCAGCAAACATCTCTTGAGGGCACTTTGGAAGGAGTGCTGTGAATTTCAGGAGTAATCTTACCTTTCAATGGCAATATTTGTCTGAAATGCAATGGAAAACTTTTTTTTTTGTACTGTTGTTTGAAAGACTTGCTGCTTCCATGACTTGGGAACAGACTTTCAAACTAAGAAATAGTTAGGTTTTTTTCCTCTTTAGCAAGAGAGAGAATACCACTGAAATAATGTGCCAAAATCTGTGCCAGGAACCGGGCACATAAAAGTGATGAAGACACAGTCACTGATCTCAAAGAGCCCACAGTCTAGAGATGAAGACAGGCACATAAATAATAATTACAAGGCAGTGTATTAAGTGGTTTACCAGATGCACACATTTGATGCTATAGGAGCACAGGGGAATGAGTCATGAATCAGAGTAGGGGGTACAGTAATGGTTCCTGCCCAGTTCTATAAACCTCAGAGTGAGGTTTAGCTGAGTGCTTGCATAATAAACTCTCACTGACCTTCTGTAAAACTTTGGGATGTCATGGCATGAACAAGACTTTGCATATTCTTTACAACAATGTCACAGCATGCATCTATTGCTTTATCTGGCAGGTGTATCTTTTTCTTTTGAGAAAGTACCTGCTTTGGACAGGGAAGTTTTGATTCCCTACTCTTCGGATGTGTGTTTCTACTAAGTGTAGTCCATCAGAACACTCTACTTACTGAGTCCCATGACTCCTCAGGTTGAAACCATGAGAAGTTAGGCTGCCCTTCTTGAGTAGGACTTTAAATTCAAGCCAATGGATATGTTTTCAACTTTTGGAGAAAGTCAATCTAAGAGAATGGGACAGGGACAAAAAGAAACAAATGAGAAAGAAGACAGAGAAAGAAGCCCAGGCTCTGATTACTCCTGAGGGCCCACTGCTCTCTACACTCCCTGCTGTATGATGTTGGAGCTGAATCACTACACGTTTTGCCTTAATTTAAGTAGATGTTCACCTTTTGTATTCAACAATAATTTAGATGACCAGGGGAATAAACACTAGAATTTCTCCAGAATCTCTTAAAACTTTGTATGCCATCAAACCACTTATTCTACAAGTGAAATCTGTTTCTGCAGACTTCTGTTACCTGGTATAATGTCTTATGTTCCAGAGTAGTCCAAGATTCCCAGAATGCCCCTACTCCAGGCTGTATTAAGCTCCAGCAGATCACAACCAAGTCCTTGGCTGAGAATGCTTTAGAGTTCATTAGGAATTGATGGGAATGTACTGTCTCATGAACTGTAAGCACATGTACCCTCCTCTGAAATGTGGACCAGAGATTGAATGTAACAACCTACTCCAAATTTGTGGCTCTACCATAGAAATGGAACTTTCTCTCTAGCAATGACAGTAGACAGGTAGCTGAGGCAACTAACTGAAAAAAGGTTGGGAAATTGGGGCTGGTCTTATTCACCAGAGGTTCAAGCAAACCTGCCCAGGGCTAAGCTCATCATTCACTCTCCTCTCTTCTAGTAGTTTTCATTTCAGGTGGTGGTACCACAATACCCTCAGTCACACAAACTAAGAAATGAGGACTTTTTCACAGGTGGAGTTTTCTTCCTCAGCCCTGGCGTCTAACTACTCAACATCCCTATTAATTTTACCCCTCAAGTATTGCTTCTTTCTGTCTTTAGTACAAAAGCCCTGGTTTTGATACACATTATATTTTACCAAGTTGAGTTCGACATCCTTTTAACTGATTTACTTGCTTCCTTTTTTTTTTTTTTTGTCCTTCTCTGCCCACTCTCTCACATAGCTGTCAGAGTGATTTGTCTGAAATACAAATATGATCCTGTTACTTTCCTGTCAATAATTGTGTAGGAGAGTCCTATCACCTTAGGAGACCTAGTGGTGAGTTGGCCAGTTCTCTCTTAAGGGTGTTTGGTCCCTGGTCTGCTTCTGCCTACCTTTCTGCCTCCATACCTTGCCACTCTCTGCCCTAAGTTCCCACTCCCTCTGTGCTGGTCTTCTACCATTTCCTTCTCATGTTATTCTTTCTCCTTGAATATTCTCTGCTCAGGCTAGGGTTAAGATATTCAGAGGCCATAGATATAGAAAAAATTAGAGTGGCCTCTGTAAAATTCAGAATTTAGTAATATTAAAATATAAAATATGTTAACGCTGTGCTGATTTCACTCTAATGATTCCTCCCCCTACCCCATTATATCTAATATCCAAAGAAAGTTTGGTAACATCTGGGGTATATTATAGTCCGGATTACATGGTAGAATAGGAGCTCCTAGTGGGTTTTCAAACACTGAGTAGATGGGACCTCTCAAGTCACAGCTTGCATGTCTTGCCCTTTCTCTTAGTAATAGACCCACATGTCTTCCCCTGAAAATAATTTTCAATTCACTTGGTAAAGGAGGGTAGAAGCAGCCTATGTGTGGAGGCTTCCTGATAATGCCATCGCCTGCCTAGAAGGATAGCTTGATTTTTTTTTCCCCAAGCAATTACTTAAATGGTGTTTTGGCCTCTTTTTCTCTGAAGCAGGACATAACCTTTATTGACATTGTGGCTGCTGCCACATCTGTTACGCTGACAGAGAGAAGGAACTGGCCTGATCCTTATGATGGATTTGGTGTTGTCAAACCTTCAGCACAATTTGTCATGGAGCAAAAGGAAGCCTGTTGCTGGTGGAAGGTTCCCAATCCCTGAAATATGGTGTGGGGGGGAGGGCTGTGCCCTCCTCCTGCCATCAAAGTCCTCCTGCCCCCAAGATGTGAACCAGAGAGAGACTCAGACTCCATTTCTGCAAGAGTATCTCACCTTTACCAGCTGTTGAACACAGGAACTGGAAGCAGCTCACAATACATTGAGAAGACAATGTCCCCTGTACCTGTGTTGAAGCTCTATAAATCTATCTCCCAGGGACAAATAAACACAAGAGGAAAATGATGGGGAGAAGTACCTGGGCAAAACCTCCTGAACAGAGGGAGCCATGGGTGGAGATCTATGTCAGTCCATGAACATCGTATGACAGGGTTTGCAAGTTCACCAAGAGTATTGTGTAGAACTAGCCCTGTCTGTGCCCGCACTTAGGCCATCTCTACTCCAGGACAGAGTACTTTATGACTTAACAATTTTAACCAGACTCGGCGTTCAAAGGAGAGAGACTGCAGCTACAGACCATACTGAACTGAGGTCCTCTGGAGGTAATAAAACACTGAGGAGATGCTATCTCATGGATTTGGAGCATGTCATTCCCTTGAAAGTCAAGGAGACAGCTGATTTAAAGTTTCCAGCTAGGTCACAGAAAAGTCAGTGGCGGCTGCTTCCAGCTGAGTTCAGAGTTTGAATATTTATGGTGTCAATCTGAAATCCAGATAACCACAACTAATATAAATCCATTAACTCCCCCTCCATGAGAAAAGCTTTTTGGCTGCTAATGCCTTGATTGCTAGGTTGCTGCAGGACTGGTGTGTGGATTTCTTGCTTTGGGGCTTCCTTTTTCTTTTTCTTTTCTGTCTCTATCTCTCCCTCCTTCCCTCCCTTTCTCTGTGCATCTCTCTTTCCACACCAACCCTCCCTAGTGACTATGGACAGTCGTGCCAAGCTTCTGTGAGCTGGTTGAGGAAACTCCCCAGGAAAATCAGGCCGGGGCAGCAATGCTGGGAATGTTTTGTCTCCTCAGCATCTATTGCTAAAATGTTCTATTTTTGACAATCCATGTGAGAACCCACCATGCTGGATTATTCAGACTTTCAACATTTACATAGAGAATGTGTATTATCCAGGTCACCAGATGATTGCTCCTGAAATCCCTTGGCTTGCTTGTTCCCTCTGTGAATAGTATTTTTGCCCATCAAATAATAAACTTATCTTCTTTGTTCTCAACCACCCTAGAATGTAGTAAATGGGAATGTCCAGTGGTCCTATAAAACAAAACTTGGCCCTGTATCCATTATGTGACCCTCTCACATATACGGTCTTATTGGAGCTTTACAATAGGCATGTGAGGTGAAGATTGTTCTGCCCCTATTTTGGATTAGGAGACTGCTATTTAGCTGTCAACTGAGGGTCACATAGTCACATTAGGGATTTTAGATGCTTATCCAGAACAACACTTCAATGTTGTTGATAATTGAGGGTCCTCACTCATAGAAGACCCCTGAGTGACCTTGTTTGGACACCTTGACAAAGAAAACAAAGCAGAAACTGGAAAAAGCAAAGTCTTACCAGAAAACAAAGCCTATTATAGTACACATCAGGTGGATGGAGAACCCGCGCAGTGCACGTTCCAGTTTTACCACTCCTTACCCCGCCTTCTTTACTTTACAAATACTATTGTGATCTTGGAGATGGTGAAACTCAACAATTCCTCAATTCCTTATTATCGTCACTATAATATATTGGCCCTGGGTTAGATACTCAAATGTGAATGGAAACAGAAGGGCACCCTCACATCAGGAAAATTATAGCTATAGACAAAATAATATAGGCCTACTTGAAACTTCTGGATAATGAATAAATCATGAAAATGTTATAAGTTCAAACAATTAAACACACTCACAAACATCTTGACATATGGCATGTAAAGTCCCTTAAAAGCACTGATTCTCAAGCTTTAGCTTAGAACAGCAGTTTTCAACATTCTGTGCATGATGATTACACCCTGGGCATTTTTTAAAATACAGATTTCTGGGCTCTAACCCCAGACTTTATGATTGAACTTATGTGGGGTAAAGCCGGGGCAGCAGAATTTTTTAAAGTGCCCCCAGATGATTTTAATATGATGATTTAATATCCAGGATTAAGAAGAAACATGTTTAGAAATTCTGATCTGGTAGGTTCAAGAACTCAAGCTCCTCAAAAGACTTTTTTTTTTTTTTAAAGATTTTATTTATTTATTTGTCAGAGAGAGAGAGAGAGAGTGAGCACAGGCAGACAGAGTGGCAGAGGCAGAAGCAGGCTCCCTGTGGAGCAAGGAGCCTGATGCGGGACTCGATCCCAGGACGCTGGGATCATGACCTGATCTGAAGCCAGCTGCTTAACCCACTGAGCCACCCAGGCGCCCCTTCTCAAAAGACTTTTGTGCAAGCCACTAAGAAGTACTTCCATGGCACATATTTGCCAGACACTGTTTGAAGTGCTTCACATACATTAACTCATTTATTCCTCCTAATAATTCTATGAGAAAAGTACTTCTATTATTCCCATTTTATAGGCAAAGAAACTGAGATACAAAAGCATAAGGTCACATAAGCCTGAGTCAGAGACCTCGTTAGTAACAAATCAGGGATTCAAACTCAGGGTACCAGAGACCTGCTCTAAGTCGTTACAACATAATCCTTCTGTGGAGTCTGGGGTCACCCATTTAGATATTTTAATTTCAGAACCTCTTAAAGAGCATTGGGGGACTCTGTCTCTTGGATCTGTGTATTTCCATTCTGGGGGATTTCTATTGACTTGGATGCAAAGGGATCAGTGAAAAGTATTAGAATAGACTCCCCTTTGTCTGGACTCAGTCTCAGAGTCTCAGGGAAGAGATTTTTTTTTGAAGTTTATAATCTATTTATGCAGCCCCAGTGCCTTTTTTTTTTTTTTTCCCTAAATGAAAAGCAAACTTGTGAAGTTAAAGCAGATTTGTTTTCAGTGATATGTCACTTCCTGCTCTTAAGGCCAGGAGACCTTTTAAAAGCTTATTTTAAATCTCAAGTTGCTTCTCAAGCAGTTAGTATGTCTTATAAGGGAACATTAAGATGAGTCCAGGCCAAATAAATCACTAAAGTATCAATTGCATAACCTTCAGAAGAATGCCCTCTTCCTTCAGAATGGAAAGAAATGGGTCTCTGGAATTTGCTTTGCTTTGCAAGCCTTGTATGTCTAAAAAGGTGTCTGAAGTATTTTTCAAACCCTAACTGGTTTTGTACTCATTCACTAATAACAATAGTGAATGACTATAAGAATCTAAGTCACCTTTTCATTTTTCCCCATAAGATAATGTCACTCAAGAAAATACAAACCACTCCCATCTCTTTATGGGAGAGTCAGAGCAAGAAGAAACAGACTTAAGCAGAACCAAAGCTTTTGGCAATTGTCAATGATGTAGTTAGTGGCTACAGTGTGCCTGACTCGGCACCAGATCCCGTGAGGTTGCCCATAAGACAGAGTTCTGACATGATCTGTTGGTATAACTCACTTTCCACTTCTAGGGGGAGTTCCATTCTAGCCTCTGGGAACATTTCCTACCTGAAGTGGGCTCACATAAAGGGCTACTGGGCTTATGGTACAATGGTCAGTCTGTTCAGCCTTTTTACTTGCTATTCATTTGCAAATTCACTTCAGTTTAAAAAAAAAAAAAAAGATTTGTGGCATCTTCACTCCCCAGAGTCATGCTGCTCTCCACTCCATTCCACAATCCTTCTAGGTTATCATTTCCAAGGAATGTGGACAGTTTGTCACACTTTTCTTATGACTGTCCAGGATTTAGTACTGGAAGTATTGTGTTTCCTTGGACTGTCCAGGTTTTAGTACTAAAAAGTACTATGTCCCAGGAAATTCTTCCACGCTGGACAAACTAGAATGGTTTGTCATCCTACCCTCAACACATTCCCAAAACTTATCCTATCTTTGAACCTCACGTTGGAAGTGAAGCTTTGTAGATCAGAAGGTTCAGAAGGGCACTTAGTCTTTAAGGCACCAATGGGGAATCTAGGGAAGGACCAGATATCTATAAGCACCGGCCAATGAATACAGGATTATCTTTTTTTAATCCCATAGCACTATCTTCTTATGTAAATTACGGCTTCTTTTCAGTCTTAAAACCAGTTCTTGCGATGACAAAATTATTGTCTGCATCACTAATGCTGAACTGGGACAAATGAGAATGACTCACCTTAGACCAACAGGGTACATCCAAACACTCCCATGCTCCATCAAATGGCCAGGTCCAAATGCACACATAATCGGTTGGAGTAGATGTTTTCAGGTTTTGTGATGGGTGAGGGGTGCTATACTCTTCCTTCTAAGGCAGTATTCTCCTGCAAAGGAAGCATAGGTTGGAGGTTATACAGGGAGTCTTTCCTTGTCAAAAAGAATGGAAGGCCATTTATGCCTTTTTGTGTCTCATAAATCACTTGCTTCCATACTTGAAAACCTGAAGTCAAAATGCTCAGCCAGAATTGAGAGATGGTCACTTTGCCTTTGGCAGCATGATACCAGAGTCATTTACAGAGCAGGTACCAACAGCCCTGCTGACTGTGTGTCATGCCATCCATCATGAGAAACTAAACCAACAAGGCGTGAAGAGATGGTTGTGGGAACTCTTGTCAAAGGGGTCAGACCACTTCATCAAGGAAGCAGGACAATATTTAGGATAGCAGGCCAATGGGAAGGGTTACTCAGGGCAGATTTTTAAGACTGCTTTCCCATAAAAATCTCAGGAGACAGAAGTTCACCTTTACTTTTGGGCACCAAACTATATTTGAGAAAGTACTCTCACTACTGAAAATACACTAATTCATTCTTCTGGTCCTTTTTAATTCTTCTCCTTGTTGTAAACTATGGAAATGAATACGAAGTGAATTTGAGAAGTAGTCTTACTTTAGCTACTCAGATTTTATGAAAGTTGTACATTGTGAAGTGGACTTACACACTGCTCCAGTCCATGATATTATGGTCCCACTGTCTGAACATTTCCTGTCACATCCTCCAGGCATGCGCAAGGAAACAGAAATGGAGAACACTGCTCATATAACATTGGAACTTTAGGGTTGGGGAGAACTCAAAGTTACCGTCCAACTGCTATAACCCCTAACTTTACAAAGGAGAAATATAAGGGTCAGAGAAGAGAAGCAATAAGCTAAAACGGTAATGTCAATTAGTGGTGGGGACAAAACCAGAATTACAGCATTGTGTTCCTTTAGCAACAACATCTTTTGGTTCTAATGAGTCCAGAATGAATGCATGAAAGCTCAAAATACAGAACCTCACAGGAAAACCAATTTTTAAATTTCAGTCAGCATGCAGTGGTTTTTGTTTTTGTTGTTGTTGTTGTTGTTGTTGTTGTTGTTGTTTTTATAGAACCCATGCCTGGTACATTCTTAGGAGCTCAAAAATTTATCTGTTAAGTAAGATGATAAAATTGATGTAGGAAGAGTATAAAACTACCATGATTACCATATTGTACTTAGAAAAGCTGGTCTATAAGTAAGAATAGCTAACATTGATAGGAAACTTGCTGTGTCCAGCACTATTTACAAAGCTTTAACTTATTTAGTTATTATTATGACTGGACAAGATTTAATCCTCATTGTACAGGTGAGGAAACTGAATGATAAAAATGTGAAGCAACATTCCAGCTTATAAGAGACTCATTTCAGATCTAAAGACACATGCAAATTGAATATGAAGAGTTGGAGTAATATTTGTCATGCAAATGGAAATGAAAAGAAAACCAGGGTAGCAATATTTATATCAGACAAAATAGACTTTAAAACAAAGACTGTAACAAGTGACAAAAAAGGACACTATGTACTCATAAAAGGGGTAATCCTATAAGAAGCTATAATAATTATAAATATTTATGCACCTGACATAGGAGCATCCAATATAAAGTAGCTAATAACAAACACAAAAGAACTAATTGATAGTAATATTAGGGTACTTTAACACCTCATTTATGTCAATGGATAGATCATCCAAACAAAAAATCATTAAGAAGCAATGACTTTGAAAGACACATTGGACCAGGTGGATCTAACAGATACACTCAAAACATTCCATCCTAAAGCAGCAGAATTCTGTCCAAGTGCACACAGAACATTCTCCAGAATAGATTACATATTAGACCATAAAACAAGTCTCAACAAATTCAAAAATGTTGAAGTTACATCATGCAGCTTTTCTGAGCACAACACTATGAAACTAGAAATCAACCACAAGAAAAAAATCTGAAAAGAATACAAATATGTGGAAGTTAAATAACATGCTACTAAACAATGAATGGGTCAACAAAGAAATCAAAGAGAAAATTTTAAAAATATATGGAAACAAATGAAAATGAAAACACAGTGGTCCAAAATTTTGGGGATGCAGCAAAAGCTGTTCTAAGAGGGAAGTTTATAGTCTGTCTCAAGAAACAAGAAAAATCTCAAATAAACAACCTATCCTTACATCTAAAGGAGCTAGAAAAAGAAGAACAAACAAAATCCAAAACCAGTAGAAGGAGGAAGAAAGGAAATACTTGATAGTAGAGGAGAAATAAATGAAATGAAAACTAAAAAAACAGTAAAATAGAGCAATGAAACCAGGAGCTGATTCTTGGAAAATATCAACAAAATTGATAAGCCTTTAGCCAGACTCAGAGAAAGAGAAAGAGAGAGTGAGACTCAAACAAAATCAGAAATGAAAGAAGAGAAATAACAACTGACACCACAGAAATACAAAGAATTATAAAAGATTATTATGAAAAACTGTATGCCAACAGATTGGACAATCTAGAAGCAATGGATAAACTTCCAGAAACATATAACCTCCCAAAAATGAATCAGAAAGGAACAGGAAATTTGAGCATACAGATTACCAGCAATTGAAACAAATCAAAAATCAAAAACCTCCCCAAAAACAAATGTCCGGGACCAGAAATTTCCACAGATGAACCCTACCAAACATTTAAAGAAGAGTTAATGTCAAAGAGGAAGGCCAAGATGGCCGAGAAGTAGGATATACTGTTTCAACCAGTCCCCTAAAGTAACCTAAATATCTACCAGAACACTCTGAACCCCCATGAAATCAGCCTGAGATGTAAGATTATACAATTCTGGATCTCTATGGGGGCAGAAGACAGTAGTGGAGAGGGTGTATCTTGCCTGAATTGTGGTTGATATATTCATCTATACATCCCCTCAACCACCTTTCACCAAAATAACTAGGAGGCAGAACACCCAACAGGAAAAATTCAGACTGTGCTCTCCGCCACAGAACTATTGGATATGGTCATAAAACAGTATGTCAGAAAGGGAATTCAGGGTAACAATTATCCAGGCAATGGCTAGGTTGGAGAAGACCATTAGTGACAACATAGACTCCCTAAGTGTAGAAGTGAGAGTCAATCTGGTAGAAGTTAAAAATGCTGTCAGTGAGATCCAATCTAATCTAAATACTCTAACAACTAGGGTAACCATGGCAGAAGATAGAATTAGTGATCTAGAAGACAAACTGATAGAAAAGAAGGATCAGGAGGAGGTTTGGAACAAATAGCTTAGAAGCCATGAAAATAAATAAATGATGCCATGAAGTGTTCCAACATCAGAATTATTGGGATCCCTGAGGAGGTGGAGAAAGAAAGAAGACTAGAAGATACAGTTGAACAAATCCTGGATGAAAATTTTCCCAGTCTGGGGAATGGAACAGTGTTCATGTCCTAGAGGCAGAAAGGACACCCCCTAAGATCAATGAGTCTAGAAAGACATCCAGACACTTAATTGTGAAACTCATGAATCATAATATCAGACAAGATCTTAAGGACAGCTAGGGGGAAGCAATTCCTTACATACAGAGGAAGAACCATCAGAATAATGTCAGACCTGTTCACAGAAACCTGGCAAGCTAGAAAGGGTTGGCAAGACATATTCAGGGAACTAAATAAGAACATGCAACCAAGAATACTTTATTCAACCAGGCTGACATTCAAAATGGATGGAGAGATAAAGAGCTTCCAAGACCTGCAAGGCTTAAAAGGGTATGTGACCACCAAGCTGGCACTACAAGAAATATTAAGGGGGGGGGGGTTATAAAAGAAGAAAGAACTCATGAGTGACATAGAACAGAAATTTACAATCTATAGAAACAAGGACTTCACAAGCAGCATGGTATCAATAAAGACTTATCTTTCAATAATCACTCTCAACATGAACAGTCTAAATGCTCCCATAAAATGTCACAGGGTTGGAGACTGGATAAAAATTACAGGAACCATCCATATGCTGTCTATAGGAGACATATTTGGAATCTAAAGATACATCCAGACTGAAAGTGAAGGGATGGAGAACCATCTTTCATGCCAACAGGCCTCAAAAGAAAGCTGGGGTAGCAATTCTCATATCAGATAAATTAGATTTTAAGCTAAAGACTGTAGTCAGAGATACAGAAGGACACTACATCACTCCTAAAGGATCTATCCACCAAGAAGATCTAACAATTGTAAATATTTATGCCCCGAATATGGGAGCAGCCAACTACATAAGACAACTGTTAATCAAAATAAAGAGTCATATTGATATGAATACATTAATTGTGGGGGATTTTAACATGCCACTCTCAGTAATAGACAGATCATCCAAGCAGAAAATCAATAAAGAAACAAGAGCTTTAAATGACACATTAGACCAGATGAACCTCATAGATATATACTGAACATTCCACCCTAAAACAACAGAATACTCATTCTTCTCGAGCACATATGGAAATTTCTCCAGAATAGACCACATATTGGTTCACAAATCAGGGTTCAACTGATACCAAAAGAATGAGATTATTCCCTGCATATTCTCAGACCACAATGCTTTGAAACAGGAACTCAACCATAAGAAAAAGTTTGGAAGGAATTCAAACACTTGGAAGCTAAAGACCATACTGCTCGAGAATGTTTGAATCAACCAGAAAATCAAAGAAGAACTTAAGCCATTCATGGATACCAAAGAAAATGAAGACACAGTGATCCAAAACCTATGGGATACAGCAAAGGTAGTCCTAAGGGGAAAATGCATAGTCATCCAAGCCTCATTCAAAAAAAAATTGAAAAATCCCAAATACACAAGCTCTCTTTGCACCTTAAAGAACTGGAAAATCAACAACAAATTAAGCCAACCCCACTCACAAGAAGGGAAAAAATCAAGATTAGAGCAGAGATCAATGAGTTAGAAACCAGAGATACAGTAGAACACATCAACAAAACTAGAAGCTGGTTCTTTGAAAGTATCAATAAGATCGATAAACCACTGGTCAAACTAATCCAAAAGAAAAGAGGACCCAAATTAATAAAATTATGAATGAAGAGAGATCACGACTAACACCAAGGAAACAAGAACAATCATCAGAAATTATTATCAACTGTTATATGCCAATATGTTAAGCAACCTAAAAGAAATGGATGCCTTCCTGGAAACCTATAAACTTCCAAGACTGAAATAGGAAGAAATTGGGAGCCTGAATAGACTAATATCTAGTAATGAGATTGAAGAAGTGATCAAAAACCTCCCAAAAAACAAGAGCCCAGGACCTGACAGATTCCCCAGGGAATTCTACCAAATATTCAAAGAAGAAATACTACATATTCTCCTGAAGCTGTTTTGAAAAATAAAACTTCCAGACTCTTTCTATGAAGCCAGCATTACCCTGATCCCCAAACCAGGCAAAGACCCTGTCAAAAAGGAAAATTCAGACCATTATCCCTGAAAAATATGGATGTAAAGATTCTCAACAAGATCCTAGCTATTAAAACCCAACAGTACATTGAAAAAAAAAATATCCACCTTGACCAGGTGGGATTTATCCCTGGGATGCAAGGGTTGTTCAACATTCACAAATCAATCAATGTGATAGAACAAATCAATAAGAGAAGAGAGGAGAACCACATGGTCCTCTCAAATGATGCAGAAAAAGCATTTGACAAAATACAGCAATGGTTCCTGATTAAAACTCTTCAAAGTAGAGGGATAGAGGGAACATTTCTCAACTTCATAAAATCTATCTATGAAAACCCCACAGTGAATATCATTCTCAATGGGGAAAAACTGACAGTCTTCCTTTGAGATCAGGAACACAGAATGCCCACTCTTGCCACTGTTGTTCAACATAGTACTAGAAGTCCTAGCAATAGCAATCAGACAACAAAAAGAAATAAATCAGCAAAGAAGAAGTCAAACTCTCTCTCTTCACAGATGACATGGTACTTTATATGGAAAATCCAAAAAACTCCACCCCCAAACTACTAGAACTCATACAGCAATTCAGTAATGTGGCAGGATACAAAAATCAATGTACAGAAATCAGTTGCTTTCTTTTACACTAACAATGAAAATATAGAAAGGGAAATTAGAGAATTGATTCCATTTACTATAGCACCAAGAACCATAAGGGACTTTGGAATAAACCTAACCAAAGAGGTAAAGGATCTGTACTTGAGGAACTAGAGAACACTCATGAAAGAAATTGAAGAAGACATAAAAAATGGAAAAAGCACTCCATGCTCATGGATCGGAAGAATAAACATTGTTAAAATGTCTATACTGCCCAGAGCAACCTATACTTTCAATGCCATCCTGATCAAAATTCCACCAGCATTTTTCAAAACGTTGGAACAAACAATCCTAAAATTTGTATGGAACCAGAAGAGATCCCAAATTCCAAAGGAAATGTTGAAAAGAAAAACAAAACTGGGGTCATCACATTGCCTGATTTCAAGCTTTACAACAAAGCACTGATCACCAAGACTGCATGGTACTGGCACAGAAACAGACACATAGAGCAGTGGAACAGAGTAGAGAGTCCAGATACGGACCTGCAATTCTAAGATCAAATAATCTTCAACAAAGCAGGAAAAAAATATCCAGTGGAAAAAAGACAGTCTCTTTAATAAATGATGTTGGGAAAATTGCAAGAATATAGAAGAATGAAACCCGGCCATTCTCTTACACCATACACAAAGATAAACTTGAAATGGATAAAATACCTCAACATGAGGCAGGAGTCTATCAAAATCATAGAGGAGAACATAGGCAGTAACCTCTTTGACATCAGGCACAGCAACTTCTTTCAAGACATGTCTCCAAAGACAAAGGAAACAAAAGCGAAAATGAACTTTTGGGACTTCATCAAGATAAAAAGCTTCTGCACAGCAAAGGAAGCAGTTAACAAAACAAAGAGGAAACCCACAGAATGGGAGAAGATATTCGCAAATGACACTACAGACAAAGGGCTGATATCCAAGATCTTTAAAGAACTCCTCAAACTCAACACTCAAAAAACAGATAATCACGTCAAAAAATGAGCAGAAGATATGAACAGACACTTCTCCAAAGAAGACATACAAATGGCTTAACAGACACATGAAAGTATATTCATCATCATTAGCCATCAGAGAGATTCGAATCAAAACCACATTGAGATACCACCTTACACGAGTTAGAATGGCCAAAATTAACAAGACAGTAAACGAATGTGGAAGAGGATGCGGAGAAAGGGGAACCCTCTTACACTGTTGGTGGGAATGCAAATTGGTGCAGCCAGTTTGGAAAACAGTGTGGAGATTCCTTAAGGAATTAAAAGTAGAGCTACCCTATGACCCTGCAATTGCACTACTGGGTATTTACCCCAGAGATACAGATGTGTTTTGTTTAGAAGGGCCATATGTACCCCAATATTCATAGTGGCAATGGCTGCAATCACCAAACTGTGGAAAGAGCCAAGTTGCCCTTCACCAGGTGAATGGGTATAGAAGATATGGTCCATACACACAATGGAATATTACACCTCCTTCCAAAAGGATGAACACCCAACTTTTTTATCAACATAGATGGGACTGGAGAAGATTCTGCTGAGAGAAATAAGTCAAACAGAAAGAGTCAATTATCATATGGTTTCATTTACTTGTGGAGTATAAGGAATAACATGGGGACATTAGGAGAGGGAAAGGAAAAGTGATTTGGGGAAAATTGGAGGGGGGGATGAAGCATGAGAGACTGTGGACTCAGAAACAAACTGAGGATTTGGGAGAGTAGAGGGATGAGGGATGGGTGAGCTTGGTGATGGGTGCGTATTGTGGGTATGCAACGAGGGCAGTATTGCATGGAGCACTGGGTGTGGTGCATAAACAATGAATCTTGGAACACTGAAAAATAAAATTATTTAAAAAAAGAAGAGTTAATGTCTATTATTCTCAAACTATTTCAAAAAATTAAAGAGGAACTAAAGCTTCTGAATTCATTGTATGAGGCCAGCATTATCCTGATTCCAAAACCATATAAAGACACTACAAAAAAAGAAAGCTATAGGCCAATATTTCTGATGAACATAGACACAAAAATCCTCAGCAAAAAATTAGAAAACAAAATCCAACAATCCATTAAAAAAAATCATTCACTACGATCACGTGAGATTTCATATTCATAAAATCACATATTTTCATAGTTTCATATTCATAAATCACATCAACAAAAGGGTAAAAAAAATCACATGATAATTTCAATAGATGCAGAAAAAAATTTGATAAAGTACAACGTCCATTCATGATAAGAACCAGAAACAAAGTAGGTTTACAGGGAACATACTTCAACCATAATAAAGGCCATGCAAGAAAACCCCACAGCTAACATCTATTCAATAGGGAAAAAAACTGAGAGATTTCACCCTAAGATCAAGAACAAGACAAGGATATTCACACTCACCACTTTTATTCAACATAATACTGGGAATCCTAGCTATAGTAATCAGATAAGAAAGAGAAATAAAATGCACCTAAACTGGTTAAGAAGAAGTAAAACTGTCACTATTTGCCGATGATATAATACGGTATATAGAAAACTCTAAGGACTTCACCAAAAAACTACTAGAACTGATAAATGAATTCAGTAAGGTCACAGAATACAAAATCAATATACAGAAATCCATTGCATTTCTATACACTAATAAGGAAATAGCAGAATGAGAAATTAAGAAAACAACCCAATTTACAATCATATGAAAAATAATAAAATACTTTGGAATAAACTTAACCAAGGAGGTGAAAGACATGTATTCTGAAAACCATAGAACATTTATGAAAGAAATTAAAAATGATACAAACAAATAGAAAAATAACCAATGCTCAAGGATTAAGAGAACAAATACCATTAAAATGTCCATAATACCCCATAATACCCAAAACAATCTACAGATTTAATGCAATTCTTATCAAACTACAATAGCATTTTTCATAGAACTACAGCAAACAATTCTACAAACATCAGGTGCATGTATCACAAGGGAAAGGTATTTTTAATCATCATAAACCACACTGTACTTCTCATCTTGGTGTTCGTGTCTTGCCCCTGCCAAAATAGAGCACTGCACCTAGCCATAAGGATATTTTCAAGTTGCAGTGCCAAGTGCACCATGGACAACAGTTATCTCCTCTTGTTGCCATTTCCTTAGCACCAGGAAAGACTCCTTGGATAGACCAGGAGTTGGGGGAGGGGGCAGGTGGAATGTTGTTCTCACCTTAACAGACACCATCTTTTACCTACATAGTTTGTACTTATGCTTATTGTTAGTGTGACCATATAAATAATCACCATCGTTTAAGAAATTAAGTGACCTCTTCATCACTTCCTCATGAATACTGTTCAGTGCCATTGTGCTTAAGGTAATGGGACAGCTTAAAGACTGCTAGTTAAAATTATCAGATGGGTTTATTAAAGGTCAGGCAGGGAGCAATCAGCTTGGAATGATGGAGATGTGTTTACAAAATATAAATGGAACTCTGATAGGAGTCCAATACGATCCAATGAAAAAAATATATATATAGTTCTTATATCATTCTTAAAGTTGATTTTCCAAAGAGTTAATCCTGTGTTCTCTTATTTAACAATAGAGGGTTCTTGAGAGATCAAATACATCTCTGACACAGATCAAGGATCTAAACCAAAAGTTTGTGTCTGATTCTACCTGCATGCAAAGTGCAGTGAAAAGACATTTCTTTGGGCTCTCTTCAGTGGGGCATATCTTGTTTTTAGCAAGTCTCATATATTAGATTTCCAGAGTTTTTTTCTCTAAATCAAAGATCAGAGAAACTGGAGGCTAAAGAGCCAGGGGCCACCAACCAATGGAGAATATGACAAGAAAAGGCCAGGTGGAAACACCGTACCTAAACTTTTGTCACCCTCTCTCTTACTGATTATTTGTATGAATGTGGACAACTTAGGTTTTAAGGCTTTAATCCCTACAGTAAGGTTAGAATAAAATATCTTCCTGGATGAAGATCACAATCTTTTGAGCTCTCTTTCAGTTTTAGGAGCTATCGATTTATGAAGCAGCTCTGAAATGGCGGTGACATCCTTCCAGAATGACGCCATGGAAGGACCTCTCAATAGAACAGAATTCTTCTGCAGATAACTGGGTGGTCTTTGAGAAAGTCACCTCACATGTCTGTGCTTCTGTTTCTTATTTTTCTTAGAAGGGTGGTTTTCTAGTTAAAACCTTTTTCATTCTAAAAAACTCTTGTACATATTCTCAATACTTAAAATCTTAAAAGTAAAGCTGGTCTGGTGAAAGTGGGGTTTACAAGCTCGAAGCTCCATGGATCCACTCTTCTAAACAGAGCTGCTAAATGGTTCAGAGTAAACAGTCTATTATTTCACCTTCATCAAGCTGATTTGCATATGGTGTTGGTCAGCCATAATTTATTATATAAAATGAGACACACCTGAGTTCAGTGCAAATCTCCTGAAAAATGTTTTTCACAAGACAAAACATGGTGCCCTTTCCAAACCCAACTCAAAGATTTCCAAAACCCATGTGCTGAATTCCAGGGCATTTTATCCTTTCCTTAAGGAGGGCCTTAAGGGCACTCAGTCCTCTCCATGACCCAACTCTGTTCTATCTCAGGGAAGAAAGGTATCTCTCTCTGCTAGATAAACTTTTCCTCACAGGATTTATGACCACCAACTCTCAGGCCTGCAGGTCAATGTACAAATGAAAAAGAAGGTTCCCTAGGGGAACTGCTAACAATTTAATGAGACAATCAGGATTTTGGCCCTGAGGTTAAATGCCTTTGAAGATTTCTGGTTATTTCTCAGGGAAAATGCTTCTAGCTGTGGCTATGACTATCACTACTATAGCAACCTAAATTCAAATCTCATTGTTCCTAATGAATGACATAACAACTCTTGGCAAGTCTTTTTCCTCTTTCTGGAGGCTCAGCTTTCCCACATGTGAAGGAGATTGGCTCCCTACGGGCTACACTGACAGGCTCCAGAGATTAAGAAGATAAACACAAGTAAAGTGCAAGTTCTTTAATAAAGGAGTATACAGAAATATCAAGTTCTGTCATGATTCGCAGAGGAATTTGCCCCAAACAAAGGTTCCTGGGGACTTGTGAAGGCTTAGCGGTGTATACTGAAGGAGGGGTAAGGGCCAAGCCTTCTGGTTGCTATATAAGATTCCACTGTTATCAAGTCAACATTTCACAGAATAAAGGGACAGGGCCACCTTCCCCGAATTGATGACCAAGTCATTCCTCTGATACTTACATGGTGAGAGTGGAATGTTAAGTGCTTTTTAATAGTTACTAAGCACATGAGAGCTTATATCATGGTCCTTTTGTCTATTACCAAGTCCCTAGTAAATAAGGATGGCATTGAAGTTAGATGCAGAAAACTATTGAGCTCAAATTTCCCTTCTCCACCTAGGAGCTTTAGGACGAAACCACAAGAAAACTAATCCTTTGGGGAAGAAAGATAAGTTGAAATGGACAGGCCCTTGCTCAACTGCTCATGGACTTGTTTTTTTCAGAGCTGCTTTGCTGAGACCAGACTCTTCAAAGCATTTAGAACATCACACTCCTCTCACCCTGAGCTACCACAACAGTTAACCATAGAGATGGCCCCCAGTGAGGCTTACTAATCACTTAGTACTGAAGTTAGCTTTTCTGGTGGTGGGGGGTGGGGGGGATAATTTGGCAAGACAGACCCATGCATGTATTTACTAAGAACTAAAAATTACATATTACAGAATTATTGTATCCTGTAAATAAGCTTGCAGATATGTTTCACATGACCCAGGCCCATAGAGACATTATCAGGCTTCTACATTTCCCCCAATCTTCTTATATCTCATAGTGGGATGGAATTGACATATCTGATAGAAACACACTCTGGTTCCTTAAACAATATAACTGAGTAAATGTTTTACTGCCTGCATTTTATTGGCTTAATCTCCTCCCCATCTCAACCCATGCATTGTCCATGCCTGAAAAGCACAGTAATAACAGATGTTCCTAGCCCTGCATCTGAGGAATAGCAATATCTTAAAGGATCTTTTGAATTTCTAAAGAAAGATTATCTTGTGTTAGATTCATTCTTGATTTTATATATTTTATGGTCTATAAGGGTGAGCAAACTACAGCTCATTGGCCAAATCTGGCCTGCCATCTGTTTTTGTAAATAACATCTTATTGAAATATATCTATATCCATTCACTTATGTGTGTCTATATGGCTGCTTTTGCACTACAGTGGTAGAAGTGAGTGGTGATAGAGACCATGTGCAATACAAAGCCTAAAATATTGACTATGTGGACATTTCCCAAAAGTTTGCCAAGCCCTGGCCCATATTAATTTGGAAATTAGCATTCTTAACATGATCTGTGTAATAAGCAATCGTGTGCCAAATCTTGCTTAGCTCATGAGAGCTGATTTTACACATCTCTTCTCACCTATGTATTCAGTGATGTCATGTTGGCCCCTAGAAATTAACCATGGCCAGATTGTTTACCCACTGAAACCACCAAGTACTACCAAAAAGAATTTTTTTCTGCAAAAAGCTGGTTGTTACAACACTTAACCAGCACATCATTGGTAATAGCTCTTCATTAGTAAGAACCCCCATTTATATTAGATAATAAATGTGTTGACATTGAACAGAGATCTCATTAGCAACGTGAACTCAATCTATGTTTAAAAACTTCACTAGAATTTAAAGTATTTAATTTTGCTAATTACAAAACTAATTCAGTATAATATGGAACTCTTAGAAAACCATACTTATAAGCTTATCACCATGCATACTATGAAAGAAATTCTGATGACTTTCTTTCATCCATGCTATATAATTGCATTTCAAAGTATGAGAATATACTATTTGTAACATTTGTAATTTTGTTTTGATAGAGCATTTTTTTTCATGTTGATAAATATTCTTCTGTACCATCATTTTACTCATCTGTTATTTCATATCATAATTCAATCAAGTATGTCTCTATTGTAGTATATTAAAAAGTTCATGATGGAAACCACTATAAATACATATATATTTATAATTCTGCAGATTTCTTTTTTTTTAAGATTTTATTTATTTATTTGAGAGAGAGAGAGTGAGTGAATGAGAGAGAGAGCATGAGAAGGGAGAGGTCAGACGTAGAAGCAGACTCCCTGCCAAGCAGGGATCCCAATGTGGGACTCGATCCCAGGACTCCAACATCATGACCTGAGCTGAAGGCAGTTGCTTAACCAACTGAGCCACCCAGACGCCCCATGCAGATTTCTTTAAGATAAATTCTATAGCCTCATTTCATTAAAGCCCAAGAATTAAAGTTGAAACTTGCTTTATTTTTCATTTTTCCAAGCCTCTCTCAAATATTCATTCACTAACACATTTAAAATAAGATTATTACATATCAGATACTTTCCTAAAAGTTAGAAATAGAGCAATAAAAATACTAAATTTTAAAAAATTTGCTCTCCTGGAGCTTTCCTACTAAATACAATAGGTGTTATAAAAAGAAATTTGAGGGGCCACTGATCTCAGGGCCCTGGGATTGAGCTTTACATCAGGTTCCCTGCTTCTCACTCTGTCCTTCCTGTTGCTTGTGCACTCTCTTCCTCTCTCAGATAAATAAATAAAATCTTTAAAAGAAAAAGAAATTTGATCAATTCATAATTCAGTTTTATCCAGTACTAATTCATTGAGTAAGTAACTACTATATATCAGACACTTTTTAAAAAATGTTTTATTCATTTATTTATTTATTTAAGACAACATGAGCAGGGGGAAGGGCAAAGGGAGAGGGAGGGAGAGGACCCCCAACAGACTCCCTGTTGAGCACCAAGCCCTATATGGGGCTTAACACGGGGTTCAATTCCAGGACCCTGAGATCATGACCTGAAGCAAAGTCAGACATTTAACTGAATGAGCTACCAAGGCAACCCTATAAGGCAGTCTTAAGAAACTAAAATATCATGTTTAATTGCACTGGTACTAACAGCTTAGTAGGGAAAACAGCAACAATCATCATAGATATATGATACATATATATGTGTGTGTTTATTTGTTTATTTATTTATTTATTTAAGAAATCCTGGTTGCAAGTAAATCCAGAGTAAACCAGCTTAGTTAAAAGGAGAATGTATTATGTGCATAAAAATGTATTTTGAGGAAAACTCAATTATAGAAATATAACGAGGCATTAAAGAAAATAATGCAACTAGGGGCTCCAACTCTGTCAGAATCTTCTCTTTCTCTTGTTCCTTTCCCTTTGTCTCTCCTCTTTGTTCCTTACAAGCAAACTTGTGCTTTCTTCTCCCACCAATGATAAACACAAGTCCTGATAGATATATTTGTATCTTATATTTTAGCATTCAAGAATGATTGTGACTGCCAAACCCATAAACTCCAGTTCAAATACTGGTAGGCACAGTGTAGTGTCCATATGTAGCTATGTGGAAGGAAAGGAGCAGATGGGAAATCCCTAGAAGTGCCAAGCACAATGGGCATACTTACCCATCTCTCCATACCTTCTGGTATTCTGGATGGCTTAATTTGGCATCAGTAATATCTAGCCTATACCTTCCCCCTTATTAAGTTCAGGAGGAAGTTCCCCTGTGGCATTCTAGCATCCACTCATGCATTGTCACTCACTTGGGTCAGGAGAGCAAAAGCAGTGTATAGTTTGATATAATGGGAAGGCCTTATATGTTTTGAGGTCAGAAGCTTTGGGTTCAAGTTCTATTCCACCACATATGAACCCAATAACTTGAGCAAGTTGCTTAACCTCTCTGGGTGTACATTTCCTGCTCTATCAAAAAAGGAGGAGGTAAGTTTTCAATACAACTGTGTATACCTACTAGACCCTCATTTTACATAGAAACAACTATAAGCTGTAGGAGCAAAAAGATATAAAATAATGATATGGAGATATATTGAGTGAACAAAAGCAAACAGATTCTGAAGAGAAGACATTTTGAAAGGAGCTGTGTGGAGTGATTTTGCTGTTTTTATAAGCTATAGCCTTATGATTGGCCAGAGTCAGTACTGTGATGGGCAGCTAGAACCTCAATAGAAATCCAGCAGTCTTTCTGAGCTGAAGAACCAGAGACCAGAGTTTAGGACAAGCACATGAAAGTGGGAGGGCAATTCAGAAAAGAGAGACCCAGAGAGGAAAACCCCCAAATTCTGCATACAAGGTTTTCTCAAATATCTGGCTATTCTCTGAGATTTGTGCAGGAAACCGACTCAAAGCAGCTTGGCCAAAGGCTGAATTCAGATGGGAATACCTATTCAAAACACAAAATTTGAATCTGAGCCCAACCAATTGAAATGCCTGCTAAAGCAAAAACATTAACACTTTTCAAAGGAATGTAACAGAAACTAGAGTCTATACAACATAACTCTCACAAAGTCTGGGGTACAATTCAAGTTAATTGTTATACACAGGACTAGGAAAATGTGACCTAGTCTCAGGTAAAAATACAAATAACTAAAACTGACTATGAGGTAATGCATATATTTAAACTAGGAAATAATTTTTTAAGTAGCTATTGCAACTATGCTCAATAGTGTAAAGAAAAAATACACTAACAATGATGCGTTTGAAAGGAAATCTTTGAAAACAAATAGAAACTGGATAGAAATTCCAAAATTAGAAAGTAGAATATCTAAAATCAAACATTCACTGGATAGACTTATAACTGGAATGAGGATGAAAGAAGAGCAAGTTCATTGAAATGAAGAGAGAAAAAAAGAAATTATTAAATCTCAAGAAGAAAGTTATTAAATCTCAAGAAGAAAATTATTGGGATGTAGAAGGGAGTAGAGCCTTAGTAGAGACCTGTGGGAAAATGTCAAAAGATCTAATATATTTTTACTTGTCATTCCAGAAGGAAAGGAGACAAAGAATGAAGCAGAAAATATTTTAGAGAATACATGTAGAAAACTTCCTATTTTGATGGAAGACATTATATTCTCAAATTCAAGATGCAACAAATCCCAAGAAAAATACATATAAAAAATCTTGCCTGGTAACATCATAGTCAGACTGAATAAAGCCATAGATATAGAGAAAAGCTTTCTAGCAGCCAGAGAAAAAGAGCACATTTCACTTGGGAAGAACTATGATTCTTATTATTTCTAACCTCTAATTAGAAACTATGAAGACCAAAAAAACAATGGAAGGGAATGGAACAACATTTATAATGTGGTATAACTGAAAACAAAACAAGCAAAATAAATCCTGCAAAAACTACCCAAAAATCTATATGTAGCAAAAATACTGGTTAAGGAAAAGGGGGAAATAGACATTTTCAGATGATAGAAAGTATAATTGTTTTGATCAGATCTGCTTTACATGGAAAGCAAAAGGACATTCATCAGATTGAAGAGAAATAATAGAAGGAAATGAAAAACTAAATATCTCTGTAAATATAAAAGACATTTTTTTTCTTGTAATTTTATTGAATTATGAGAAATATCAAATTTTTCATTGAACAAAATTGCCATCTGGGGATTATAGAGTACATAGATTTAATATCTGTAACAAATACAGAATTAGGAATTGGAGAGATGATAGACTTCCAGTTACAGATTCTATACAGGCAATCATATAATATAAATTCCAATTAGACTAAGAAAAATAAAATATGTATATTATATATGCATATAATAAATATAATATAATATTATAATATACATATAATATGTATATTATATGTATATTATAATAGTAGAAACCACTAAAAGCAAATAACTAGTAATGAAAACAGGATTAGTGGGAATTAGTAGGATCCTAATAGATAACAACCATTAATTTTGGACATAATAAAGAAAGAATCTATCCAAAATCACTAGAAAATGAACCAAAAGAGGAAGCTTCTTTTGGGGTATCCATGCTCAGAAGAGTATAGCTGTTTTGAGTTGTCCGTTTTTGCTGCTTTCAGCATGAAGGCAGGGACTATCAAAATGGTGTAAGTGCTGAAGGTACCAATGGAAAAATAATTGGAGGAATTCTCTGGGTAATTAGAGTATCAAATCTGGGAAACTACAGCAATGTAAGTGGAGTGGGATATCCTTCAAAGAAAAAGCAGAGAGGGATTTCTGGATTCTATCTGAACAATCTTCTGCTTACCATTGAACAATATATGCATGAAGCATAGACACAGAAACTCAGCTAAAGAGAGAATATTTGAATTGAAATTGAAACTATCATTTCAGGAACAGCAGTTTGTGTCCAACCAAGTTATGTGTCTATTAAAATAACCGAGTCTCATTGGAGAAAAATAATAGAATCTAGATTTTCAACAACTTAATATTCATTACCTTATATATGCACTGGAACCTATCTGCAGGAGAAAAGACAAAAAAACTGAGACTAATTCTTAAATGATCCAGATGTTAAAATTAGCAAAGGTTTCACATAGTTACTAAAATAATTTTCAATGAAGTAAAAGAAAATAAGTTTGTGTATGTGAAAAAAAAAGAAATGTCAGCAGATAAAAGTGAAACAATAAAATAGAACCAAATGAAAATTCTAGAATGAGAAATATATATATAATAAATATAACATATAATAAATATATAACATATTTATTATATATCATATTATATTATATATACATATTTTTAAATCACTGAATAGAGATGATAGGGGAAATTTCAGTTAATGTTAAACCAGATTAATAGAAATCATGCAACATGAAGAACATTGAGAATAAATATACATAAAAAATAGAATTTCAAGGAATTGTTAGATAATTTCATGTGGTCTAAAATATGTATAATGAGTCCCAGAAGGAGAGAAGAAATAGAATAGGGCCAGAAAGCTATTTCAGAAAATAATAGCTAATTGTTTCCAAAATTTGATTCAGGACTAAAATTTACTAATTCAAGATATATAATGACTACAAAGCAAAATACATATGAAAAAGGTCATGAGTACGCATATCGTAGTCAACCATAAAAAACAAAGAAGAGCAAATCTTGAAAGCATCACAAGAAAAATTAAACATGAAGGAAGACAACAAATCAATTAATGGCTAACTTTTGATCAGAACTTATGTAGGCCAGAAGATAATGAAATAATGTTTTCAAAATGCTGAAAGAAAAAACATCAACCCAAAATTCCATACATAGCAAAAATATTCCTTGAAAAAAGAAGGAAAAATAAAGACATTTTAGAACCTGCACTACAAGGAATACTGAAAGCATTCTTCAGACTGAATAAAAATAGTGATCCAAGAAAGAAATAACAATTACCTCCTTGGTATTAATAGAACTTTACACCCCTACGACTGTAGAACACACATTCTTTTCAAGTGTGCATGATACACAAAACAAGATAGACTGTACACTGTACCATAAAACAGTCTTTTTGATCTAAAAAGTTTGAAATAGGGTGCCTGGGTGGCTCAGTCAGTTAAGCATCTGCCTTTAGCTCAGATCATGATCCTAGGGTGCTAGGATAGAGCCCCGCCTCAGACTCCCTGCTCTGTGAGGAGCCTGCTTCTTCTGCCTCTCCCATGCCACTCTGTGTGCATTCTCTCTCTGTCAAATAAATAAATAAAATCTTAAATAAATAGATAGATAGATAATAAAGTTAAATTAAAAATTTGAAATAATATAGAGAATATTTTCTGACCACAGTGAAATTAATCTAAAAATTAATAAAGAAAAATATCTATAAAATCCCAGAGCATTTGGATATTAAACAACACACTCCTAAATAACTCATGGACAAAAGAAATAAAATGAAATATTATAAAAGTTTCCAACTGAATAATAATACAAATGCCATATGTCAAAGTACAAAAGCAAATGCACTGCTTACAAGAAAATATTTGAAAAATAAGAACAAAATTGGAGGATAAATACTACCTGACTTCAAGATTTCTACAAAGCCAACATAATCATGATAGTATGGTATTGGCATAAAGTTTGAAAAATGAATTAATGGACTAAAATAGCTGGCCCAGAAATAGCCTTATAGTTATGTGGCATATGATTTTTAATAACGCACCAAAATGGTGGGGAAAGAAAAGTCTTTTTAATAAATGGTGCTAGAATAACAGAGTATCTATGTGAAAAAATGAATCTCACAATGTACACAAAAATAAATTCATTATAGATTTTAATACAACTGTAGAATCTTAAGGCTTTTAGGTAAAACTTGGGTTTTGACAAAGGTTTGTTAAGCCAGTACAGTAGTCTGATGAGTTAGACTTCAAAATTGAAATTTTTCATCATCCCTAAAGTTACCATTAAAGAAAAGGAACAGACAACAATAGACTGGGGAAAAATATTTACAATAAAACAATCTGATGAAGCATTGTATCCAGAGTATATAAAAACACATGCTGACCTAGAAGTCTTAAATAAAAAACAACAATGTTAAGACCAAATGTTGGCACAGATGTAGAGTACCTTCAACTTCATTCACTGCTGGTGGAGATGTAAAATTGTTCAATCAGGTTGGAAAAATACTGACAGTTTCTTATCAAACTGAAAATATGCTTATTTTATGACCCAGCAATGTTATTCCTCTGTATTTATGGGAGAATATGATGACAAAAGCCTTGTAATGAATATTCACCATAGCTTTATTTCTAATAGTTAAACAAGTAGAAACAGTTCAGATGCTCAAAAATAGAATTGATAAATAACTGAAATATTAATGCAATATAATATAACTCAGCAATAAAAATCAAGAAATTCTGATACACACAATTCTATTTGTTTTCTATTAGTACCATAAAAATGACCACAGAGTTAGCAGTTTAAAGCAATACAAATTTATTCCCATATAGTTCTTTAGGTCAGAGTTTCAGAAAGGGTTTTGCTCAGCTAAAATCCAGGAGTCAGCAGGACTATGTTTCTTTCTGGAGACTCTTGGGAAAAATCCATTTTCTTAATCACTCAATTTGTTGGCAGAATTCATTTCCTTGCAGTTGTAGGACTGAGGTCCCAATGTTTTTGCTGGCTATCAGCTGAGGGTCTTTGGCAGTTTCTAGGGAACACCCATGTAACTTGGCTCATGGTCCCTGTATTAGTTTGCTAGGGTTGATGTTAAAAAAAAAAAAAAAAAAAAAAAACTAGAAACAGATGGGTCAGAACAACAGGAATTTATTGTCTCACTGTTCTGGAGACCAGAAGTCCAAAATCAAGGTGTTGTCAGGGCTGTGCTCCCTGTGAAGGCACAGGAAGAATCTCTTCTAGGTCTCCTTCCTCACTTCTAGTAGCTTCTTGGCTTGTGCCAGCATTAACTCCAGCCTTCATATGACTTCTCACTGTGTGCATGTATGTCTCCTCACATGGCCTTTGTCATGACACTAGTCATGATGAATTTACTCCAACATGACCTCATCTTAACTAATTACATCTGCAGTAGTCCAATTTCCAAATATGGTCATATTTTGAGGTACTAGGATTTCAACATATGGAGTTTTGAGTGAAAAAATTCAACACATAACAGACCTCTTTCTCTATCTTCAAAGTGAACAAAGGTGGGTTAAGTCCCTCTCATGTTTCAAGTTTATCCTACCTCTTCTTCCATCTTATCTCCCTGATGAATTCCTCTGCCTTTCTTCCTCTTCCACTTTTAAGGGCCGATATGATTACAATGGATTATCCAAGATACTCTTCCTACAAGGGTAATTAAATCTGTTAATTCTATTTGTAAACCTTTTGTAATATAACATAGCATATATTCACAGGTTCCAACAAAGGATGGATATCTTTAGGGTAGAACTGTTTTTCCTATCATATCAGTGTCCACTGTAATATTCCTTCAACCTTATTTGTAGTATGTTTAAAAAAAAAAGAGGAGTAAAATAATATCTACCTTATCTAACAATAGTCTCATGGTGAGTTTCAAGTGAAGTAAGTAAACAATATTATAAAGTGGTATTTAGATAAAATTCATCAACATTCTTACACTTAATATCTTTTTCTAAAAATTTTTAGGAGGTATTTATTGAGTAAGCAGATCCATGAATAGATTCAAAGTAAATCTATGATTTGAATTTTACCTTCCCTAATCTCATCATTTCCAACAGTCTTGGATACAATCTATTGTATATAACTTTTTAGTCCTTAAAAACTCCAACTCTCTCAGCTACTGGGCAGTACTAGTCATTGTCCTGGGAACACACTTTCTTCACTTCCTTGGCTTTTCAAATCATGCTTCTATCATCCCATTCTTTCGTTCTACCATACTGCTCTTGAAATTCAGAAACTCCTATTTATCCTTCAGATTATTAAACTTTGGTCCATACTTCCTCCAAACCCTAAATTAAAATAGATATCCTTGTTGTGAAATTTGTAATTGTTGAATAGATAAATGAGTTATTGACTTTCTTTATTCTCATACTTTCTCCTAAATATACTTTTTAGTTCTCTTTTTTCCCATACTTTATTCTAGAGCTTACAAAAGGAGGAACATTGTCTGTCTTTTTCACCAATATATATACAGTGCTTATCACAGGACCTGGTAGGTACTGGGTGCTTAATAAATCCGTACAGCATGAATAAATGAATGAATGAATAAATGAGGAAAGTCAACATTATCTTAGGATCAGAATTCAACTCTGTGGCCTCCCACAGCTTGTTCCATTCTTGCACATTTTCTGATATTCTGGATCAGTCTTTCCTTTGATGTACTTAGTTCACATCTTCTGCCTTAGCCAACTTCCTGAAATACTGTATTTGGAGCAGGAATCTGTTTCCTGCCTGATCCATTCAACCCTGTCTCATCTCAACTTCTTGCTTGATAAATAGAAGATATCTATCAGAACCATCTGACACAGCCAGATTTCTGGTTCTGGACCTTTCTTAATGTTGAATTTCCTCGCACTTTATTCTTTCTAGGATAACTTAAAAAAATAACAACAAGCAAAAGCAAGACCTACACATTGCCATCCAGAGATAAGATATCTTTATCAGGGTTTTTATTTATTATTAACCTTTTCCCTTAGACATTTCAACTCCTTCACATTATAGCCTATTTTATCCTATTATAGTAATTGTCCACTGAATAAATAAAAAAAATCACAGGATTGTCCCTAATATAAACACAATGAATATGTGCTAGAGACAGATGTAAGCCCTAGCAGAGCAGCTGCAACTCACAGAGAACAACATGGGGTAGGGAAGTGCCAGGGAGACCCAGTTTTAGGAAATGACTGACAAAACCACAAATGATCATTGCGGGGTAATCATGGCTCAGGGGCTGCTCCACACAATTGTTGGTGTGGCTGACTATGAAGACGTGATTATAGCACAGCAAAGTCCATGCAGCTGGACTCACAATAGAGTGGAATTCTTTGCAGAAAATTGGTGAACCACTGCCAGATTTTAGGTCCAAGGTAAATGAGAACAGAAAGAATAAATTTATTCTCTGTTTAGACTCTCATGTAAGCAGACTAACCACATTTCTATTGCTGAGGCTGAGAATTACACACTTTGGATGAAAGTTCAGACCTCTGGTTCCCATGTGCCTTCCAGTTCAAATATACCTTGTGGGAGAAATGGGGTGGCCCCCACCTAGAATTCTGAAGTAAAGAATCCCCCAGTAACAGAGCGTCTGACCCTGCATCAAACCTTAGTATCTCCAGCCTACTTTGGAACCTATCTCTAGCCTGTGAATATACTGGGGTAATTAAAAAAAAAAAAAAAAAAAGGTGTGTGGGTGGAGGGGACTAGACTTGGGAGGAATAAATGCCTTGGAAGTGTTCTTCTATAGCACTTTAGCATTTAGACATCAATTCTTCATCTTGGGGCCCATTAATTTTGAGAATATTCTTCCTCAAAGTGTAGTCCATGGCTCAACTGTTTCAGAATTATCTACAATTTCTAGAATGTTTAGATTCGGATTCCTTTTAGACCCAGTGAACTCTGATTTTAGGTCATAGGGCATGTGATTCTTCATTTTATTTTTTTTAAGATTTTTATTTATTTATTTGACAGAGGTCACAAGTAGGCAGAGAGGCAGGCAGAGAGAGAGAGGAGGAAGCAGGCTCCCTGCTGGGCAGAGAGCCCGATGCGGGGCTCGATCCCAGGACCCTGGGATCATGACCTGAGCCAAAGGCAGAGGCTTTAACCCACTGAGCCACCTAGGTGCCCCAGATTCTTCATCTTAATAAGCACTCTAAAGTGTTTCAAGGGCATGTTGAAGTCTGAAAAGCCTTACTGAATGACGTTCATTGACAGTTTTCAAGGGTGCCTTGAATGGTCCCCAAATGTTTTAAACCATCAGATTATACCATCTTCTGAAGAATAATCTGGTTTTGTTCACTCACATACATGTTAACTATAACCTTTCCCTATAGAATTAAAAGATAACCATGAACCAATTTTCAGATAATCCAGATCTAAAATGTTCACTGTGTATGAAAGCCACAGGGAAAAACTCTTCAGTCTTTGCCTTAATCATTTTCTTCCTTAATCTCCCTTCTTTTGCCTTCCTATAGTTGGATAAGTAGATGTTCCCAGGCTCAACTCCCATTTAAGTCTGAACCATCCTTCCAAGGATAGACAATATACAAGAAGTCCCAGGCACCTGGGTGGTTCAGTGGGTTAAGCCGCTGCCTTCGGCTCAGGTCATGATCTCAGGGTTCTGGGATAGGGTCCCACAGGGAGCCTGCTTCCTTCTCTCTCTCTCTCTGCCTGCCTCTCCATCTACTTGTGATCTCTCTCTGTCAAATAAATAAATAAAATCTTAAAAAAAAAAAAAAAAGAAGAAGTCCCAGAATTTCATCTAGATGCACCTGGAATAGGTTTTGCCACCAAAAGACCTATTATCTTGGGAATCAGATTTGAGCAATAGGTACCTTTGTAAAAATCAAAGTTACATTTTCTACATATCTTTTTTTCTACTTCTATATGGGCATTTTACTATACAACAAATATAATTCTTATACCACAAAATCAGCTAAGGATAAATGTTCAGTTGCTTTATTTTCTTTAAATTAAATCTGCACTCCAAGCTCTTAGTCCTCTGAGATAGAAATTAAATTTAGCTATTGTTGCATTTGTTCAAATATCCAAGACTGTACAAAGATCCCGGGATATCTTACCCAGAAGACTATATTAGTCAAGAGTCCTCCACTTATTAGATAAACCAATTAGCACTGAGATATTCATTGGCCCAGCCTGCATGGTCATACTGAGTTCAGTACTTGAGCTACTTCCATGCCTTTTTTGGGGACAGGACACTCTTCTGAAGCTGAGAACCCTGGTGTTATAGAGCCATCTTCTTCTCATGAATCATGTGAAACCTAAAGGTACTGTTACCTCCTTATAGTACCTCAAAGGATACAGGCAAAGGTTATCACGATTTTTAAGACTCCAGACCATTCTTTGGCCCCTTTCTGGGTCTAAGAATTTTAATTTCCCTTTTTTTTCCATTACTCTTTACCTTTGTCTGAATGTTTGTGTCTCCTCAAAATTCATGTGCTAAAATATTAACAAGCAAGCTGATGGTATTGAGTGCAGAGTTCTCATAAATGAAAGTAGTGTCAAGGGAGGGGGAAAATTCTCTTGCCCTTTCTGCCATGTGAGGACACAGCAAAAAGATGGCTATCTATGAAGTAGGAATAGGTCCTTTCTAATATAAACCTGCTGGCCCCTTTAATGTGGCTTTGCAGACTCCAGAAATGTGAAAAATAAATTTCTGTTGTTTATAAATCCCTTAGTCTGTGGTTTTCTGTTATAAGAACTAAGACACTCCTCATCCTTACCTCCTTATCCTCCATTTCCTCTGCAGATTCTTGTCTATCCCTCTAAGGAGTCAAATTAAAAACAAGACAACATGAGAAGAGTGATTATTACAGGCAACTTTTACTCTTGGCTTGCCATATAAATGTCCCTAACTAAAGGAAAATAAAAATCCTGAAAACCTTCTAGAACTAGGGGGAAGAAGAAAATAGACGAAATAAAATATAAAATTTTAAATTAAAAAAAAATTATTCCTCTAATTCTATATCATTCTCTGGGACCCTATTCTATTAGAGTCTGCTCTTATCCCCAATTTATTAATGAGGACCTACCCTCCTATCTTTTCTATCAAGTCTATTTAGTCTAAATTGAATTTGAATCTTATAATCATAGATTGCCATGCATGAACCAGTCACTCAGGGTATGACCTCACCCTCCAAGTTGAGTATTGCCAGCATACTCCTTGGGGAAACAGTTCTCTATGTCTTATATTTCTGCACATCATGTAAGCAGAGATACTAATTATCTTCTTTCTGGACTGTCTTTTCAAGGATGTTTGTATAGCGAACAGTCTTGGAAGATCAAGATAGTATCTCCCGTTGGAATTAAATAACAGGTTTATGTACTATACAGTATTGTAAAGACAATGTCTCCTTCTGCAATAAAGGGCAAGTTTCCTTACAACCTTGTAAGAGAGAAAGAGTGCTTTTCTCTGGAGTAATGGAAGGGCATGCTTAGGTCCCTACGCTCAGAATTTCTCTCCTGCTACTCTCCTCTGTATGTGCAAGTAACACTTGTTCCTCTTTGCATTACACTGTGGAAACTGAGCATCAGGGAACTCAGCACAAATCCTTACACTCTGGCTACTATTATTGCACTAAATAATAGTCTTTTATCTCTGACCCAAGCATCTTGTGTCTTCTGCAAGCATCCCTGAAATTTTGGCAAGTAGGATGTAATCATAGGACCTGTACAATTCTTTGCACTCCTGTGCCCTGCGTGCTGGTTGGGACCTCAGCCCTCAATCCAATAGCAATATTTATCCCAAACAAGTCTGACTTTGCTAAATTTCTTACACACTCAGTATGGGATCAGCCAACAGACTCTTTAAGGGTCAGAACCAGACTCCCACAGATCCATACCCCAAACCTCAGTGCTAACTGTTCCCAAGTGCTTCTTGTCCTCTCAAGACCTTCATGCTGAGGTTCTAGAATGCAAGTACCTCAGCCAGCCTGCATTTTGAGAAGTTTCAATTAATATTAACTGCATAAATAGTAACTATACATACATATTTTTTCATACCTACTAAATATCATAGAGTTAAAGGCCTTATTGCAAATTAAATATCTATTTCCTTCTTTTTTAGGGAGCAGGTAATTATGCATTAGGATGGAGAGGTTAGGGGGCATTTTTTTTTTTCACAGATTATTTTCTAAACTCAAGTTCTACTTTCTCTCCTTTCTAATTTTTTTTTTTTTTCTGTTTATCTCCAGGTTCTCCTCCTCCTCTCTTCATGTTTTATAATCTGAATGGGTCATTAATCATAATAGCCCTCTTCCTGCTCATGCACAAAACTCTAACAACCCTATGAAAGGAGTCATAAGTATATTCTATGGCTCAGGGCATTTCCCAGCCTGCAGCTTCTTTCTGCCTTCCCCACTGAAACACTTTAGTTGAAGGGTGGCTCACAGGCTTTTATCCCTCAGTCATTTGGATACACACATATACACACACATGTACATACAAATATGTACACATATGAATTACACACAAAATGGAACCTTAATATGCATATATATTTTAAATAATAACAAGATTTGTGTACCCCAAATCTAGCTTTAAAATAGGATATTATCGATGATTAAAAACTTCCTTTTGAGTCTTTCCAATCTCATCTGCTCTACAGTTAATTGCAATTTAAAATCACTGCCTGTTTGTTGTTTTTATTTATAGTTTTGATTTATCTTTACATATTCCTAAACTTTATATGGTTTTAGCTTTCATGGTTTTGGAGTTTATATGAATGGAATTATATGTATTATTCTGTGACTTTTTTTCTTACAATGTTTACGGTGATAATTATTTCTGTTATTGCATATGTGGACATGGTTTATTCATTTTTACTTAATGATTAGATTTTCGTACTCTCTCCACCACCTTTGGACCATTGACTCTATTGCTTTTTCTGCCTGACATTGGTCCCAGACAGTGATACACACATCACCCTCATCATTATGCTCTGTGGATCTGGGGCTAGTCCTTTCTTCCTACTATTTGGCCCAAATACCCAGGATATGCCACCCAACCTTGGGTCCTAACCTTGAAACTCATATCTTCCTGTGAGAGCCATGAAAGATCTTAGTTATCTACCAGCTCAATAAGATCATGGCTGCTTTCTGTAACATCTGCACATAATGGAAGAGTGTACAAAAACTGCTTATGGTTCCTCCAATTCTTTCTCCATCTCCCCCACAGCAGGATGTAGAAGTCACTGAGGGTCAAACTCCACAACACAGCAGAACTACCCATCAAGGTTTAGCTTAGTTCAGCCCAGCACCGTAGTCCAAATGAGGCCAAAAACCAGATAATAGAGTCAACCTGTAAAATGGAAAACAGACTCGATGAGTTAAAAAAAAAATACACCTTATGAAACTTGTTTCAAAGATCTAAAATGCATCCTAATATGAAATCAGATAATAGGGGTGGTATTATACGAATCTCTCAGATGAAAAGACTTTTCCCCTCCAGTCTCTCTCTGATTCCTTTCAACCTCATTGACTCCCTTCTCCCATCCTTCTCACATACCACGTGCACAAAGCAGCAGGTTTTTAGCGTGAACCCATTAGAGCTATAGACATAAACTAAAGTCCTCTCGGCCTCTCTTTTCCCTACTTTTTCTGTTGAATTTTACAGGATTTGGTATGAGACAGATTGCATTGGTTTTCCATGCAGGCAATTGTTGGTCCATTTAGGCTAAGAAACTGATGGGATGGAGAGGCTTGGGAATGTCAAGAGGGAGGGACTGGCATTGGTGAATTGGGTAAGGACAATGCCAACAGAATTTTGGCAGTTTTGCTGAATTTTGAAAACATATGCAAGATTAGATTAAAATACTCTTCAAACTAGCGAAAGCTGGGGCCAGCTTGTCTCTGGTAGAATGTTCAGGCTGGCTGGCACTTCTGACTCTGAATTCCTATTTAAGTGTCAAGTCTGACCTTTACTTAGTTTATTTCAGTTCTGTTTAATTCTGCAAAATTTACTGAAGCCAATTTTAGCCAGACTACTGCACACAAAGATCCTAAGGAATGTATCATTTAGTATTAAGATTATTTTTGAGCATTAAGAAAAAATTCCAAAGTAAGGAAACAATGGATCCTTAGCGCTTCTTCCTACTATGCAGTTTTTTCATCTTACTTTTGTAGTCATACACAGCAATAATGATGGGGTCAGAGAGAAGGAATGAAGGAAGAAAGACAGGAAAAAGAATAACAAAAGTAAAAAAAAAAAAAAAGGAAAGAGAGAGAGAAGAGTAAGAGTTGTAGGTGTTTCACACTGATTAGTATTATGAATCCAACTTCTAACAAAAGTCAGTATGATGCAAGGCGATGCCCACAGAGTAGGAGTTTAAAGATCCTTCTTAACTTGGGTAAGCAATTTCATCTCTCTGAATTTTAGTTTTCTTTCTTTTTTTTCTTAAAGATTTTATTTATTTATTTGAGAGAGAGAGAGAGAGAGTATGAGAGGGGAGAAGGTCAGAGGGAGAAGCAGACACCCCGTGGAGCTTGGGAGCCCAATGTGGGACTTGATCCTGGGACTCCAGGATCATGACCTGAGCTGAAGGCAATTGCTTAACCAACTGAGCCACCCAGGTCCCCTGAATTTTAGTTTTCTTAACAGTAAAATGACATGGTATGATCTTATATTTCAAGGACCACTAAGAATTTTTAAATGTCCTTTATCTACCCAAAATTTATATTTGAAACTAATTTAGAGTCATGTCTGTATTTTTTTTTTTTTTTTTGTAGTGATCCTCTTCTCCAGGGCCCCTTCCTCAATGAACATCCTGAGACTTGGAGAGATACAAGCATCTTTTCTCAAAGGATCAAGACAAGAGTCAGAATTTTATGTCATACTTCAGAGTCTTCATAGTCTGAACTAACGGTGGTTCTGACTTGGTTTGCTGAACTGTGGCAAGATAAAAAGGACAAGATCAGGAAAAAAAAAAAAACAAGGTAAAGATCATAATGATGTAAAATATCTTTGCAAGACTGTCTTTCTGTGACCTTGATGCACCTTCACTTCTGTTGACATAATTGCTCCAGTATTGATTAAGGGGCAGTTGCTCTATCCTGAACAAATTACTCATTTTTCACCTGCTGGAAGCACTGCCACATATGTGTCTTTCCATCCTTATACTGTACAAAAGTGCCAGAAAGGGGCTAGTGTTGGGCCTACCTGAAAGACCTTATCAACAAGAAATCTTGACACACATCCCCGCCAAAAGCTCTTTTGAAGACTGGAGATTACACATCTTTGCTTCATTAAGCCTCCATTTGAGTTAGAGGTGGTCCTAGGCAGCACTGGGCAGAAGTAAAGAAGTTTAGCTGGCTGTCTCTCACCAACTTGGAGGAGCCCCACAGGCTGTATATCACACACCTCATTCCTAGCAGATCTTCTCCCAAGCCAGCTGTCACAATCTGGTCTCTAAGGGATGTTGCTCTTCGAATAGCATCCAAAGGAAGTTAAGCTTTCAAATTCCTGAAAGATGACTTTCAGTGTGGAAATTTAACCATCATGAAGTTTTATTTATTTTTTCTGTTTGTTTCTTTAGAAATGAGAGGAGGGCTAGGGAAGATATTTCTATGGAGTTCCTACATTTTAAAGCAGCTTGTATCATTTTTTTTTCTTCAAAATTCCACAAATTAAAACTATATATTCTTATTCTAATCAGTCCTGTGGTGATGAGTTTCTTACCTAAGATAGAAGAGAACTAGATTTCAACTTTTAGTACTGCCTTATAACGTAAGTGAATGAGTATGTTTTTGGACTCAGATCTGCGTTCCAGTCCCACCTTTGCTGCTTACTGGCTATACCACTTTGGGTGAGTTCATCATACTTCTATTCAAGTCCAAGCATCAGCTCTTTGTAACCCTCTCCAAGATGCTTAAACTCTCAGAGACTTGATTTCTCTGTGAATAACATGAGGACAGTAATGTCATAAGCCATTATGACATTGGGTCTTTGTGTGGATATTCAGGATGGGCTATTTCATAACATAATCTTGACCCACTGATTTGTGGACACACACACAAAAGGTGCTCCAAATTGGAGTAACTGTTGTTAACAAATTTGTTAATGGAGAGAGATATAAGGGTTATTTCAAAGTCTTGTGTTTACAACTCCTCAGTGTCTAAGTTATTAGCTTATGTATAAAAGTCTTACTCACTATCTCAAGTTGGTAGCTAAGCGCTTTATCAATTCTGTAGGAGCCTCTGCATACCACATTTTGTTAAGAGATGTAGTTGAGATTTGACTTAATCAATTGATCCAGTAATCTGGTTCCCCCTCACCCACCAACTGAATATACAGATTATTGTAGAAATATCACTGGTGAATTCTAACACATAATAATGAAATTTCCAGACCAGTTGTCCAATAACAAATATACCCAAATTATGATGAGTGTATATGTATATGTATATGTATATGTATATATATGTATAGTTACTATTTATACAGCGAGCATAGGTGAGATCCAGAATCTTGCTGAAAATATAGAGAAAATGAAAATATATGCTTCAATTATTAACTAAATTGAAAAAGGTCAACTTTCAGTGTCAGATGTTGGAGGTCAAATGAAAACTCTTAAATAGGAAAGTAACAACCCTTCTCATCACCTAATAACACATAACTCAACGTTATAAACCAAGAAACAAGAGACTGAGGAATAAGATATTATCACTTCCAGTTGATACCAATAAGGCATTGGAGTAATTTATTCATTGGAGGAATTTATTAGCTGCTCCAATCAGTACTGACTTGGGAATTTTTATATATGAGAGACTTAAAAGTGGAAGTGGAGGAGAGAAAGAGTTGGCTGATAGGAAATATAAAAGAATATTTACAAACATGTTTTTATAAGACTGAGGAAGACTGTGGGAAGCTAATACCTCTCCTAGGATTTCTCTTCTTGGTGTCACCTCTAGTCAACTCACGTCCACCTCTAGTTCAAAGCTACCATCAATGTGATCTTACACTGTGAAGACCAACAAGGAAGATTCTTCTGGATGGAATATTAGATCCCACTCATAGAGGAAACATGTTTTATTTATCATCCCTACAATGTACTTAATACGTATGAACAGTATATTCATGCATATGTTATTTCAACAACATTTATGAAGCATCTACTCTGTGTCAGGCACATTTTAGAAGCTGATGTTACAAAGATAAATCAAATATTGCATCTCCCCTTAGATAGTATGTAGCTTAGTGAGAGAGCCATGTAAGCAGATATCCTATAATTGAGTCAGGGCTGTGACAGAGAATTACCCACATTGCCATCAAGTGGAAAATTGAGTGCCAGTTGAAAGAAAAAATAAAGAAAAATATAATTTTAAAAAGTATGATGTAGGGACACCTGGGTGGCTCAGTGGGTTAAAGCCTCTGCCTTCAGCTCAGGTCATGATCCCAGGGTCCTAGGATCGAGCCTGCTTCCTCCTCTCTTTCTCTGCCTGCCTCTCTGCCTACTTGTGATTTCTGTCTGTCAAATAAATAAATAAAATCTTTAAAAATAAAAAAAGTGAGATGTAAATACCTTTTAAATGTAAATAATACCTTTTTTTGCAAATTAAAAACATACTTCACAACAATTACTCATTACATAGTACTAACTTTCTATTATAAATCTTATAGATGTATTAAACTTACTCAGAAAATATGTCCTTCAGATAAAGCAAAAGAAGTGAGTTCTCATTTAACTTGTTGTTCATTCATCTATTCGGTTGTTTATTACTTAACATCTTTTACTGCAGGTACTAGACTAGGCTTCCTAATTGTTTTATAATTAATCTTAGAAAAATCATTTAAAGGCAATTAGAACTTTCACATCTGTATTTTAATATTATCATGTTTTTCATTGAAATTGTTATGAAGATTAAGGGTTATAGAGTAAACATAGGAAATCTACGTTTATATTACAGCAACTTGGAAAATTATATATACAAGAACAGAATGCCCAGAAGTCTTCTGATTTCCCTTAATTCATGAGCCTTTCATTTCTCTACTCATTGTTTTTATAAAGTTCCCTGACACTGATTCTCAATTTATTACAGACTTCCTTATTACAGAGGAACTTCCAGGTTCCACTTGGAATGTAGAAAAAAGGTAATTAATATTGCTTCCATCTTAACAATAAGAAATATTTTTAATATTAATTTAATATTTAATTTTTTTAAGAAAGATAAAATCCTAACTTTTCTTGAGGCCACCAAATTGCTGAGGTCACAGGATAATTAACTTGCTTGACATTGAAAGACAGGTAGATACCTCCAAGGAAAGTCAGGACCTCAGTACTTGCTTCCCACTAGCAGAGCACAGGCAAAAGACCCTTAGCCACCACATGAACTGCTCAGAAGAAATCAACTTAAATTTTTTAGCCAACTGTTTACAGTCAGGTATGGGCTGAAGAAAGATTGTTGTGCCACTCACAGGCTCTTCTCCATGAACCTCACTCAGTGCTCACAAGAAAAATTGGGGCAGGCTGAATGATATAATGAATCAATAATGCCAACTGTTTTAAATTTAATTCAATAACCATTTATTGAGTATCTGTTGTGATGCAATTAAACATAGACCTTGCCTTTAAAAAGCGGAGGTGTGATATATGATCATTTCTCAACTGGTGAAATCCTTTTTTACCTTTGAATACATGCAGAATTTTATTTTTTCTTTCTTTTTACTTACTCCTCTTTTATTAATATTAATACTCTTATTAATAGTTAATGTTTATGAAATCCTAACAAGTACAAACCCATCCTATGTAACTGCAATATGCTAACTGCTTTATAGGAATTATTTTGCTAATCCTCACCACAAACCTTTGAGGCACCAATATTATAGTTCCCATTTTGTAAATTTAGAAGGAGATTTTTAGATTTCTTTTTCTTTAATTTGACAATTTATAAAACATCAGGAAAAAGGAGATTTTTGAAAATTAAGCAAATTGCTAAATAATAAGTGGTTTAATAAGGTAAAATTTCATTGAAAGGGTAAGAGTTTAAAAGAAATTTGATTGGCTTTCACAAGATATGGAATGAGAAAGGATTCAGGAAAGCATTAAAGAGAAAAGAAATGAGATATAAGATTTCCAGAACAGTGGTGTTGTTTAAGGAAACCTCTCCCTAAACAAGAATCTGCTAAACTGGTCGAGATTAGCAAAGACAATCAATCAGAGCAGAATGATCTCTGAGAACTGAACAAAGGATTTACAACAAATTGAGAAGGATTTATTAAAAAAAAAATCAATGGGAACATGGTTAGAACAGCAGGAGATGACATCATTTCAGCTAAGCCTTGCAGAAATATTTGAGCAGGTTTAGAAGCTGAGTATTTCCCATCTCCCTCAGTATGCTGGGTTGAAAAGTTAATCTGGATGCTTTTGGCAACCCGTGAACATTAGTACATCCCATTTTCTATAGGTCTATGCTCTAGAAGGTTTATATCAGGAAGCTTAAGAGCAACATGCTGTGATCATTCCCCCACCCCAAACTCATGTTGAATAGGGAGGATCCCAGCATGGCCAGCTATAAAGAAAGAAGTCCCCCTTGACTGCACAGCTTTCTGTGGTCAAAGAGCTGTTCCAGTGGCTCAGCAGCTTAGTGGTATCTCCCGGTTTCCCTGATTAGCCTAGGTTGGAAGACCTATTGGTTAGATTTGGCAGCTGACGAACATGAGCAAATCCCATCTTCTGGCTCTAGGCTGTGGAAAACTCTTAATAGGAAGTGCCCAAGATATGGTGGCAGCACTAGTAGCCCCAAATACACACATACACACACACCTCCTACAGGGAGGGTCCAAGTGGGGCCGACAGTAAAGAGTTCCCCAACTCCCCCATTTCCTTCTCCATAGTGCAGAGGTTGTACCCATGTGGACATCAGAGCAAGCCCCAAAGTCTGCCCTTGCCATGGGACCAGGCTTCATTTGGATCTGACTGTGGAAAAAGATTATGCTCTAGGGCATTGTTGAAAACAACAGAGCTATCAATTAAGCAATTAATGGAGACTAACAGCGGAGGGTGAATGCAATAGAAGAACAACCACATTTCACAGGGATATAAGCGAAAGAAAATGTCAAGGAGAGCACAGCTAAAACCACAGTCATTGTTGGTAGTCAGGAATATTTTGTTCATGGCCAAGGCTATAAATGCTGAGGGCAAGCAACAGAGGCTGCAAATTGCAGGGCAAATAGATGGCACTGCCTAGTCCAGCTGAGTCACTAAAAAAGAAAAATAATTAAACAAGCACACGAAACAACAAGACCTATACTTGTATTGTTGGGCCTATAACATATAGAAATGTAATATACTTAGCAAAAACAGCAGAAAGGAGATAGGTGGGAACCAAATTGTATTGAAGTAAGAAAATGACAGTTACCACTAAAATTCATAGGGAGGTAAGTAAGAAATGAAGGAATAAGAAGTTCTAAATATGAAGGTCAATACAGCCCTCTACAAATACATGTTTTCTTGCCTTTCTACTCTCAGCTTCTTTGAATGAAAATAAAATAAATACAGTGATAGTCACAATACTGTGTAATTGGGTTTGTAACATACACAGATATAGCATGTAATAATAATGGCACAGAAAAGGAGAGAATGGAGCTAAGTAAGAATAAAGTGTCTATATCACACAAGAATAAGTTAGTTAAGTGTGAAGCAGATACTGGTAACTTAATGAGATATGTTATAAGCTCTAGAGTAACCATTTAAAAATGTTTAAAAATTTAAAATTATTAAAGGAATTATAATGTCACACTAGAAAATATTATTTAATTAATGCCAAAGGATGCACTAGATTAAAAAAAAGAGAGAGAGAAAAATACATGAGACATAAAGCCAAGTGGTAGACGTAAATCAAACTATTCTGATACTAAAACTTTAACAGTCCAATCAATAGGCAGATTATCAGATTTGATATGGAAAACAAGACTCAATATTGGGTTATTTACAAGAGACACACTTTAGACTTGAAGACACAAATTGTTTGAAAGTAAAAGGGTAGGAAAACACATAACACATATATAGTGTCCTTAAGAGACCTGAAGTGGCCAGACCAGTATTCAGTATTTCATATAATAGACTTTTTTTTTTTTACAAAATAGACTTTAAAACAATATTACTAGATATTACTGAGATAAAAAGGGAATATCTTATAATGAGAAAAGTCTTAATCCATTAGGAAGTTATAAACAGATAAACACTTAACAACAGATATTCAAAATATATGAAGCAAACACTGACAGAACTGAAAGGAGAAAAAGACAATTCAACAATAAATGTGGGGACATCGATACCTTATTTTCAGTACTGGAAAGAATAGTAAGTGTAAGATAAATATGGAAATTGAAGACTTGAACAATGCTATAAACCAAATAGATCTAACAGACATCTATAGATTCCTCTAACCAATAACCACAGAATATACATTTTTCTAAAGTGCACATTGAGTATTCTTCATACCATATATCAGAGTTTCAGTTAGTAATTTTTAAAAGGTCTCATGAAGAAAATCCCAGAGCCAAACTGAATCTAGCAATCCATTTATTAAAAAAAAAAAAAAAATCATACATAATGACCTAGTGGGGTCTATCCCACAAATATAAAGTTGGTTTAATAACTGAAAATCAATTACCTTAATGCATGTTACCAATAGCATTAAAAACAAAAACCTCATGATCACCTCAAAAGTCATACAAAAAGAGCATTTGACAAAATGCATCACCCTTTCATGATAAGAAAAAAACAAATAAAACAAACAAAACAAACAACAACAACAACAAAAAACCAACTCTTAACAAACTAGTCGTAGAAAAAAACTTCTTGAACCAGATAAAGAACATCGACAAAACCCACAGCTACCATCTTTGCTACAGTCTTAGCTGTGAAAGACTGAATGCTTTCCCCCAAGAAGAGGAAGGGACAAGGATGTGTATTCTTGTCACTTCTATTCAACACTATACTAAGTTCTAGGTTCTAATCAGGGTGATTAGGCAAGAAAAAGAAACGGAAATCATCCAGGTTGAAGAGAAAAACTTTGAACTATCTGTTTACATACAATATAACCTAGTACAGAGAGATTGCTAAGGACTACATTAAAAATTAGTAGAAATAATTACTGAGTTAGCATGATTTCAGGCTACAAGATCAAGGCACAAAAATCTATTTTTAATCTCAATTCACTAACAGTGAATGGATAGCTAAATCCCTGCCCTTCTCTACTGGCTATGTCACATAGGTAAAGAGGGATAAGGTCAATAAAAGCACTTTGACTAAAGGAAGAGTATATAACCCACTTGAAGAGGCACAAAACAGTTTCAAAATGCAAAGCGGCAGCTCATCTCTTTCCTCCCATTCCCAAAGAGCAGTAATTATTTTCACTGGGGTCATTTTTGCTAAAGAGAGAGAAAACAAAGAAGAATGCTTTTTTTGATTAACAGGGAGTCTTCCAGGCAGATTTTAGCACAGAATTATGTCTTTTCTCCCCAAGAAGACAGGGCATTCTAAAAACTCCTTGTCATTGCAACAATATTCTCATGGCCCAAAGAGACCTTGCAGAACTGTCCAACAGGGATGGGGCATGGAAATGGAGCAGGTCTTCTCTATGGAAATACTGTAGATACCTTCCATGTAATCAGGACACATGGTCCATAAGGAGAGAACCTGAGGCAATCACTGACACAGAGACTGAATGTGTATGATGCTTAGCATCTCTGAGGTGGGAAGGGAACTAATAATGCCAACTCCAGGTGACACTAACCACAAGGGTGACAAAAGAAGACAATCAAGACCAGAGCCTGTACAGAGGCATGACACCATGCACCACACACCGTAGCAGAGTCCTTCACCAAAACTGAGTGCGGAGATCTTAAGCACTTAACACTAGATCTTCATGACATTTGTGTATGTATGTTATTTTTGAGTGTCTTATATTTTACTTCATATTGGTTTTTTTTTCACTTTTTGTTATGTGTGTGTGTGTTGGGGTTGTCATTAAGAAGTTTCAACTGAGACATCATTAAAGAGAAGAACTCACATTGATTGGAACTCGTCATGATCACTGTTGAAGGACTAATGGAGAAGACCAGAGAAGGCTGCCCTGGTAGAATGGTATCTCAACAGGGACCAGTCTTTACAAAGGCATTGAGCAATTACAACAATTGTTCCTTATGCTACTAAAAAAAAAAAAAAAAAAAAAAAGGATTAATAAATTAGCAAAGGTAGGATTTTTCAAAATACAAAGAATTTTCTGTTTAATTTATATCATAGTGGGAAAAGCTGTCTTGAGAAATAACATATTTGCCATCATGTGGAAGTGTTTAAATAGAAGCAGGATGGTAATTTATCAGAGATGACGCCGAATGGGTCATGCAAAGGGGAGAGTATTCTCTCAATCATCGAGAAATATTTATTGAGAGCTAAATATGAGAATGGTAAATAGGCTTCTGGTTGCATGCCAACTCCAATCAATTTGCAGAAGTTTCCTGGGGTAATGTTGAGAGGCGCCAACTCTATAGCAAAGACTGCTCTAAGACATTGGTAATACCTATCAACAGAAGCAAGAGTGAGAAGAAATAAATTAAATTCTTGGTTGTTATACTCCTGTTCCAAGCCCTGCTAGATACTGAGAATACAATACCAAATTTACAGCAAAGGGATAGTCCTTGCTTTCATGAAGCATACAAGAAAATACACAGACCTCTGTGAATGTCTACCAATTGGCTTTCTAGGAAAAAAAAAAAAAAGAAAAAGAAAGAAAAGTTTTATCCTAATCCCCTTCCACTAAGCTTACTGTTGGTGCTACCTGAAAAAAAGTTTTCAGGTATGAGATAAATGAGCAAAAATGTTTACTATAAATATAGAAATTTCCTGTAGGGTCATCAAGAGCTTTGTTACATTACTTACTTCTTACATGTTGTTTAAGACCTTGTTGGGTCATGCCTAACAAACAAGGAGCCTACAGAGAGGGAGCCCATAGGTCCTAGAATATCTTCATATTCCCATTTTCCAGGATATCTCTAAGTCCCCTATATTCTTGCCACACCAGGCCACACACAGAACAGTCTGCTCAACATGACCTGCACTCAGTTCTGCAATTCCTTACCTCTTTTCAGTCTGGGATGTCTTCCTCTCTCCCCAAATACAGACCTAGCAAAATCTTTCTTCTCCATGAATTCTCTCTGATCCTTCAGAATTAGCTGCCTTTTATCTTTAATCCAACATGTTCCTTGGGTTTTGTTTAGTATTTCCTACCTTCTACTTTTACACTGTATTGTACTATCATTAATTAATTACATGTCTATTTCCTCCATTCAATTGTAAGCTCGAGTAGAGTTGTATCATTGCTCACTCATTTTTGAAATTTCATAGTTTCTGGTATAATCCTTTGCAGATAGAAAGTGCTTCATTTGTGCTTGTTGAATAGAGAGCCAAATCAACCATGCAACCAGACACCAAGCTCCCTCCACCAATCTCCATGTAAGCACTGTAACTATTTGTGGGGCACAGCATTATTATCTGTTAATGCATAATTGACTATTATTTAGAGTGTAGCCCTGGAGCCCTGAATCCCAGTGTTCAAATCATAATAGTTGTGTGACCTTAGATAAGCTACTTAAAGTCTCTACGTTTCGGTTTCTTCTGTAAAGCAGAATAACAGTACTTACATCAATATATTGTCAGACTTAAAAATCTTAATCTACATGAAGACTTAGAACACGGTGTCTGTCCCATAAAAACATAGTAAATATCACTTGTTACTTTGCAAGCCTAATGATCCAATTCTAATTCTACCTTGATTGGTAAAATTACCACATTTTCCTGTATACTTGTAGCAGACACCGTTGTTTGCTCATGAAATCCCTTATCACTCTTTCTTGTTATCGGGATGTCCATCCACCTCTAGGAACACACATGCTTAGACAAAGTGAACTCATCTGCTCACTGGTGATCCTGAATAACCTAAGCCAAACGTGGTAATTCCATCCTCCATAATTTAAAGGTAAGTATGCAGTAAGACAATAGGGTAGATACTCTGAGAAGCTTCTCAATTAGTTTCCCCCCTCTCTCCCTTCCTCCCTTCCTTCCTTCCTCCCTCCATCCCTTCCTTCCTTCCTCCCTCCTTATCTCCTTCTAGCTGAAGCAACATACCAGAAAAGACAGTTCTTCTGCTGCTGTTAACTATGAACCCCAGGAGCACAGCAGGTGTTTTGTGACCACGAGTGTCACTGGCTACACTGATGATAGACACAGTAATGATGGCAAAGTAGATAGAAGAGTTTGGATTCAAAGTGATATTGTTGATTCCATTTGTTTGCCAAACTTTTATAAATATAAAAAACATTTATGGAACCATTTTTAAAAGTATAAATTCTCAGGTCCTAACCCAAGCCCCAGAATCAGAACATCCAAGGGAAGGGGCTGGATAACTGATTTTTAAGCAGTGAATCTTATTATCAGAAAAATTTGGAAACCCTACTTTAATCCATTTTTAACTTGGTTTCCTATTATTTCACCTGAAATATCCTACCTGATTTAATAATTTCCAAATGCTTTAGGGTACCGATACAGGAATATTATAAAATTTCAGTAAGACTATCTCTTTGGAGTTGGAAATGGCTTAACTAATCCGTCACATTCCAGTTACAGGGACTGTGGTAAGGTGTGTGTCTCTCTCGGCCCCTTCCCAAACTCCCCAACTCCTAGAACACATGGTTGCCTACAGTGGGCAGAAACATCAAGGAATTTTTAAAATAACCTTAAAAGTCAAGTCAACAGTACACTGTGTTACACTAATAGACACTCATGCAAGTGAATTATAAAGTGGAATCAGCTTAACCAAGCCATACCTCAGTTAGGCTCATAATGGTACCCAGATAGCTAACCTGTCTGGATCCAATTTGCTTTTATTTTAGGATTTAGGATTTCTGACTCTGCTAGACCCACCCTTGGTACCTCTTATGGGCTGAGTTTTGTGACCTCCCAAAATTTATATGTTGAAGCCCTAATCCCCAGTACCTCAGAACTTGAAGATAGGGTCTTCAAAGAGGTAATTAAATTAAAGAAGGGTCATGTGTCTGGGCCCCAATCCAATATGACTGTGCCCTTTTAAGAAGAGATTACAACCCAGACACACACAGAGTGGTCACCATGTGAAGCCACAGGAGAAGACAGCCATCCACAAGCCAAGGAGAGAAGCTTTCGGAAGAAAACAACCCTGACTATGTCTTGGTTCTGGACTTTCAGTCTCCAGACTATAAAAATAAATAAATAAATAAATAAAATTAATTTCTATTGTTTAAGTCAGCCAGTGTGTGGTGCTTTGTTATGGCTGCCCTCTCCAAAGAAAGCCATGCCTTTTCCCCGTGAATGTTTGCCACTTACCTTGCTGCCACTCTGAAAGCCTGCACCTTAACATTCCCCTCTTGCTGGCGACCCAGCCCATTTTGGGATTTTGTTTCTGCCAGAACCAGCCATTTACGGGCATTAACACTGCAGTCAGAAGGGAAGACTGCCCTATACCTTACAACGTTCTCTTCGCTATGCAACTTTAAATTCTTTGCTGGTAGAGATTAGCCCTCTGCTGATGCATCTCTCATCAAAACTCATTTTATAACTGTCTGTTTTCCCTTCCATTGACAATGTCCTGAGGATAACGCTGTCTTGCTCATCTTCAGTATTCCAGCCCCTCTCGTAGGGACTTGCACATCACAAGTGTGCCAAAAATTCATGTTAAAGAATGAATAGTTAACAATAGAATGAATGCATGAATGAAAGAAACACTAGTCTCGTGTGGAGCAGAGAAACAGTCACTGTGATGCCCCAACCGGGCATTTGATAAATATGCCAACTACTGACTAGCGAACAGAGCAACTCTGTAAAGATAATAAACGGCATCACTTTCCCTCAGCTAGATTGATGACACGTATTACCGTGGCTATTTCTTCCCTGCAACATTTTTCATTATAGGGAATATTAATGAGTTAACAAGGACCCTATCTCTGTTTATCTCCTTCCCCATTTGAACAAGTAATTCTGATGCTAATTGACAAATCTCCGGGTTTATAATAATTTGGCCCTTGCAGAAACAGCAGCCTGGTGCAACTTTTAAAAAATTCTCTATACAGAAATAATTACTGGAATTCCTTGGTAGAATTTGAAAGCCTATCAATAACAAATACTATCTGTCTGAAGGTAGGAACTTTTCCCAGGATTTTCAGGTCACAACTTTTTCATCCATCAACTGATAATAGATTTATGTAGCCCCTAAAATATACAGCGTGCTATGTGAGGCATCAGTGGGGATAGACAATCTAAATTTTGCTCCCTTCCCTCAAAATACTTCCAACTTTACTGTGTTGCAAAGATGTGTATGGATTAAAAACTTAAATGCCAGAATAACAGAATGGGTATTGTGAATGTCAAATGACTTATATGTAAGTTAATATGTAAGAAGCTTGATATAATAATTTATATCATGTAGAATTTCCTGCAACATGCTTCATTTTAGAGAATGTAGATGAAATATAAGTGTGTGTGTGTTTGAAGAATATTGCAGGTAACACAGAGTATCAGTATGGAAAGATAAATACCAAACTGTAGTGGTGTTTATCTTTGGGTGGTACAGTTCTGAATCATTCAAAATGTCTGCTTTATACCTCACTGTATGATGTGAATTTTTACAATTATATATAAAATAGCTGCATTTAATTAAAAATATGAGGCTCTGCACTCTGGAAAACAGCATGGAGATTTCTCAAAAAGTTGAAAATAGAGCTACCCTACAGCTCAGCAATCGCACTACTGGGTATTAACCCTAAAGATACAAACATAGTGATCCAAAGGGGCATGTGCACCCGAATGTTTATAGCAGCAATGTCCACAACAGCCAAACTTGGAAAGAACCTAGATGTCCATCAACCGATGAATGGGTAAAGAAGATGTGGTATTTATACACGATGGAATACTATGCAGCCTTCAAAAGAAATGAAATCTTGCCATTTGCAATGATGTGGATGGAACTAGGGGGTAATATGCTGAGCAAAATAAGTCAATCAGAGAAAGACAATTATCATATGATCTCCCTGATATGAGGAATTTGATAGGCAGGGTGGGGAGTTTCAGTGGAAGGGAAGGAAAAAATAAAACAAGATGGGATCGGGAGGGAGACAAACCATAAGAAACTCTTAATCTCACAAAATAAACTAAGGGTTGCTGGGGGCAGGGGGTTATGGAGAGGGTGGTTGGGTTATGAACATTGGGGAGGGTATGTGATATGGTCAGTGCTATGAAATGTGTAAGCCTGACAATTCACAGACCTGTACCCCTGGAGCAAATAATACATTATATATTAATAAAAATAATTAATAAAAATATGAGGCTGTGAATTTTCACGACCAAATGAGGGAGGATATCCAGGGTAAATGCTAAGACTTCAGAGGAAGAGAATATAAGTAGAGCTGAAATATTCAAGAATAGCATTGTGGAAGAGGTTGGGTGTGAGCTAGGCTTTGAATGATGGATAAGACTGAGTTGGTTGAAGATATGGGCGCCACTCATAGCTATGCATGGACATTACCTTTAAGTCAACACAAAGTAACTCCATGTACTGGCCCATCACCAAAGTGAGTCATAGGGCCCTTAAGAACTATTGACACTAATTTCCCAAGACACATCTCATTTATCCCTTGCTTTTTTTTTTTTTTTTTTTTTTTTGCCACGTGGCCTCAGAATCTTGGTCTTGACCCATGCTTGTGATTCTATGACTGGTCTTTGGATTTGGCCTTCGAAGTGGTTTATCGTTCTTGACTTCTGCCTTTTCTCAAGGACACTAACCCAGACGTTTCCCTCTTACTTTTTTCTTTTAACCCACATTAAGGAGTAGGACTCACTGTAACCAGCTCCAGGACCCGTCCCTCTGTCCTGGCACTAGCTAGCCCCACAGTGGTGTCTGCCTTATCTCGTCAACCCTCCAGGAGACTGTATTTAACTCCAGAAACAGGAAATGAAATAACAAAGTTTGTGCTACACAAAGTGTGTTCAGAAGTCAGTGTTCAGAGTTCAAAGGCAGGATTCATCCAGGGAAATTGAGGACAAAGCAGGATGACACTGCCAAAGACCTTAAAGATACTAGTTTCCTATTGCTGTTACAAATGGTCAAATAACCCAAATAGATTATCTTACTCTTCTGTACATCAAAAGTCTGATATGGGTGGGCTAAAATCAAGGTTGGCAAGGTTGTGTTTCTTTTGGAAGGAACAAAGAAGAATCTGTTTGTCTTTCCAGGTCCTAGATGAAGCCTACATTCCTTGACTCATAGTCCTTTCCCGTCTTTAAAGCCCTCAAAGCCTATATGTCACTCTAACTCTGACTTCTACCTCTGTTTCCACTTTCAAGGACACTTGTGATGTCACTGACCCCCCAGATGATCCTGGATAATCTCTTTACCATAAATTCAGCTGATTCTAACAACCTAAATTCCAACTGTTACTCTAATTTCCCTTTGCCATATTACATACCACATTCACAGGTTATGGGCAGTAGGATGCAGACATCTCCAAGAGAGCATTATTCTGTCCACTATAGAGAGATTAAAGATTTGATTATAGTCCTCTAGATAATGGAAAAAGTGTTGAGAGTTCTTAATAAATGACAATGTAAAAGGAAAATTAAGATGCATAAATATAGTTTGGCTCATTTATCACCAGAAAATTAAGTATTTCCTCTCTTAAATGATTAAATTCTAGGTCATATTATCAGGAGATCCATGTCTAATTTTGCAAGTCCATTTTACCAAGGGAAATGGGATCATAGAGATCTAAAAGTAGCAAATTATATATGAGGTTGATCAAAAATTAAAACAACAAAATTATCTGACAAGGCCGATGTTCCTACCCCCCAAGCACAGATAGTCTATGTCTGTACAGAATGATGTTTTCATTGCAGCAGATGATAGTAGTTTTGACTCAACCAATCTCAATTCTCCATCATATTATTTCTCTCCTTCTTCCTGTGACTTCCTGCCACCCCCCAAAATTAATGTCAGACAGGCCTTTGTGCTTTGGCTGACATTCAAAACTGTCACCTCCTTGCACACATTAACTCCAAGGCCTCTGTCATCCCTCACATTAAAATTCTATCACCAGGAGTCAGCACAGCTTGACTCAGCAAGCTAAGGGGCTGGTTCTGAGCAAGATGCAGTGACAGCAGGCTTCACGTGTGACAACTCCAGTCAATTTGACAGCAATAAGACACCCTCCTTAGAACCAGTTGCAGCTCTTGTTGACCCAAGTGGGAAGGTCATCCTTCTGAGCAATTCTCTCCCCTTCCCATGAGAAAGAAAGGCCAGGGGTTACAAGACTTGGATTGTGAATATTTTATGTTTAAATGACCACGACAGTGAAGAACAATTAGTAAGTTCCACAATCAAGGTTTACATTCTAATTGTGAAGGGTAGCCATTTGTTGACTTAAGAGACTCTTTAAAATGATGGCCCAAGAAAATAAACCCATACCATGAGCAATAGGCCATAGCCATTCTGTGCGGAATCCTAGCAAGAAGATGACTGTGAAGTCAGCCACTAATTCTTCCTCAGTTTATAAATGATGCTCAGAGAAGTCAAATTCCCAGGAGCTACTCTATTAATCACCTCCAAAGCCACTCATGCCCTTCCCCTTTTCCCCATGCCTGCTCTTTCTCATGCAGTCCCCCACTGGATGGGTTGTATAGCTAGTGCCATCCTCTGCAATTGAGGACCAAAAACTCATGATGATCATAGTTGAACATTTGTTCATTTACTCTGCTTTTTAGAGTATGCTAAGTTATATACAAACAAATAAAAAATGACGGACAACAAAGAGTTCCCTTCAAAGTTAACTTCTTCTGTGAAATTTTTTATGACCTCTTCCCAGCTCCCAGGAGATATAAGTATCTAACTCCTATGTGCCCCCACTACATCTTTTGTCTTCATTCAACTTAATTCTGTAATATGTAAACCTCTCATATTGTTTAGAGGTCAACACCACATAAGCATATGCTCAGAAAACTCTCCTATCTACCTTTGTCTCCTCAAACACATTTCACCCCACCACCACTGTCTCCTATAGATCATAATTTCCATCCCTCTCTGGTTTATCCTTGCCCACTATGGTCTTTGGATACCTCAGTCATAAAAGCTGTGCTCTTTGGTGGTCTATGAGAGACATGTTTACCTCTCCCTTGAGACTGGAAATCTCTTGATAGCAGGGAACATGTTTGATTTGTCATTAAAATGCTGGTGCCTACCACGTGTTTGGTATACACTAGATCTCCTTAAATGTCTATAGTCTATTGAATGAAAACCCTCAAGAACTCCTGACTCCAAGGCGCAAGCATATCCCATTCCCATTCAGTTGGCTGGACTTTTATTCTTAAGTGGTTATCATAACCATAACGTCGTAGTGTCTATTGGGAGGGAAGTCACAATGAATGACTACACCAGACATGACATTGGGCTCAAAGCCAGCAGAAGTGGAATGGAGCTTTGCCTCTTCTAAGAATGAGTCTGAGCTTGGGACAAGTCACTTAATATCCCAGAGCCTATGTCATTATCTGGAAACTGTGGTTGGTAATAAAGCACACTTCACAAAAAGTCTTCACAAAAAGTATAGATTAAATGAGATAATCTATAAAGGTGAGCCCTACAACTTTATGTCCTCCTTCAGAATGGTGTATACTGTCTAATTTTTCACATAATGAGCATGCTACATTTTTTTGAGTCAAAGTGTTTGAGGTAAAGTTTGAACTCCTTTGCCTGATGTGATGTTCCTCAGCCACAAGAGCAGGTAACCAGTGAAAACTATCCCCAGACTAGTCCCCAGCTGCCTTTTAACTTGGTTTTCTCTTTCATAGAGATTTTGAGCAGAAGAGGTCACAAAATCACTGCTGGAGGGGACATTGGGTTAGAGACATAGTATTGTGGAAAAAGAAGTGAGAAGTAAGCCGAGGATAATCATCAAGTTCAAAGATTGTTGTCCCAGACTTGACCTCTCCAGACACTGTTCACACCATCCCAGATTTCTGGGACTTAATATGGCTGCACCTAACAACTGATTCCACCCAGGATGTGGTGTGTCATCAAGAGGCTGGCCAAATATATAAATATGCAGTGAAGATGGTGCTTAAGAGAAGCTTCAGTGTAGACTGAGGTGACTCTATTTCTTTTTTTTTTTTTTAAGATTTTATTTTTTATTTATTTATTTGAAAGAGGGAGAGAGGAGAAAAGTCAGCAGGAGAAGCAGACTCCCTGCCGAGCAGGGAGCCTTATGTGGGACTCGATCCTGGGACTCCAGGATCATGACCTGAGCTGAAGGCGGTCACTTAACCAATTGAGCCACCCAGGCACCCCAAGGTGACTCTATTTCAACAAGACAGATCTGTACTCTCCTGTCAGTCAGCTGTCAAGAGTGGCTCACCTTAAAGGCAATAAAGTCAGTGGGACATTTTCTTTTCTGTGATAGTGACAACACATGTTTCTATAGCACTTCAGAATTCACACAAAAAATTTCATGTACATTATTTCTTTTAAGCCTTTCCACAATCCTCTATGTATTATTTTCTCCATGTTGTAGCTGATGCAAGGGAAGTTCAGAAAGCTTAGGGGATTTATTTAATGGAGCTCACATAGCCCTTAATCGGCAGAACTGGGATTCAAATGAAGCTATTTTTGATGCCAAAATTGAGGCTTTAGACCCAGAGCTGCAGGGTCAGGGAACAGCAGACCAGACAGTCCACTGAAGCTTCTTGGTCTCTGACCCATTGTGGACTTACCCTTTTCTCTTTATGTGCTTGTGTCTTGCTCTATCCATTGCTTAAACCTCCTGACCTGGGCCCTCAAGCCTGTATGAATCCTAACTTGGCCAAGTCCACTTTAAAACAAACACATGATTCTTAAAAATGAATAGACTTTATTTCTTTAGAGAATTTTAGCTTTATGGAAAAATTAATCAGAAAGCACAAAGACCTCTCCCCCCATCCAGTTCCCCGTACCATTTACATCTTTTATTCGTGTAGGACACTTTAGTAATTGATGAATCAATATTGATGCATTACTATTAACTAAAATCCATGGTTTATAATAGTATTCACTGTGCTGCTCATTCTCTAGGTCTTGACAAATGTATAGATATGTGTCCATCATTACTGGGTCACAGAGAATAGTTTCACTGCCCGAGAAAGTCCCATCGCCACAGCTATGTGTCCCTCCCTCCCTCGTGCACTCCCTTGGTAGCCACCGATCTTTACTGCCTCCTCTGTAGCGTCTCCATCCTTGTGTCTTTTCCACAATGTCATAGAATTGGAGGCATACAGTGAGCTGCCTTTTCAGATCAGCTTCTTCCACTTAGAAATAAAGGCTTAAGGTTCCTCCCCATCTTTCCATGTTTTGATAGCCCAATTCCTTTTAGCATCAAATACCATTTGAGTGTATCTGAGTTCATGTATCTATTTACCTATTGAGGGACATCTTTCATGCTTTCAAGTTTGGCAACGCTGAATAAATTTGCTGCAAAATAAACATGCGTGTAAGTAAGGTTTCAACCCATTTGAGTTGAAAGGAGTGTGCACATTGGATTGTATAGTAAAAGTATATTTAGTTTTGTAAGAAACTGCCAAGGTGTCTTCCAAAGCAATTGTACCATTTTACATTCCCACCAGACATGAATGAGAATTTCTGTTGTTTCACCCTCGTCAGCATTGATGATTTCAGTTTGGCCACCAAATAGACGTGAAGTGGTATAGCATTGTTTTAATGTGCCTTTCCATAATGATGTATCATCTCAAAGATCTTTTCATTTGCTTATTTGCCACCTGTGTATCTTTAGTGAGGTGTCTATTCAGATTCTGTGCCCCTTTTATTTATTTTTTAAATTTTTCTTTTTTTTTTAAATTAACATATAATGTATTATTTGCTCCAGAGGAACAGGTCTGTGAATCATCAGGCTTACAGTCTTTGCAGCACCCACTATAGCACATACCTTCCCCAATGTCCGTAACCCAACCACCCTCTCCCTACCGCCCTACCCCCAGCAACCCTCAGTTTGTTTTGTGAAATTAAGAGTCTCTTATGGTTTGTCTCCCTCCCAATCCCATCTTGTTTCATTTTGTCCTTCCCTACCCCCCAAAGCCCCTTTCTGCCTCTCAAATTCCTCATATCAGGAAGATCATATGATAATTGTCTTTCTTTGATTGACTTATTTCACTCAGCATATTACTCTCTAGTTCCATCTACATCATTGCTAATGGTAAGATTTCATTTCTTTTGATGGCTGCATAGTATTCCATTGTATATATACCACATCTTCTTTATCCATTCATTTATTGATGGATATCTAGGTTCTTTCCATAGTTTGGCTATTGTGGGCATTGCTTGTCCACAATAGCCAAAATTGTGGCTTTTTTTTTTTTAATTGGGTTGTTTTTTTCTTATTAGAGCCAAAGCAATCTTTCTCTGGAACTTGCCCTGACCATTCCAGCACTCATGAGTCTTACCCCTCTGAACACATGTGGCTCATTGTCTGTAAACTAATTAGCATTCATGGATTATGCCTCCCATCATTACTTTACTTTCCATGCCTGGTACAGCCTTCCTAACTTACTAATAAGCTTCTTTGAGGAAGGAATCCATGTTATACATCCTCAAACTGTCCACAATACCTACCTACATGTTCTGTACATAGTAGGTACTCAGAATTTTCTTGTGACTAACCAAAAAGTTAATAACCTAGAAAGTAATTTGATTATAACCAAAACTATTTTTGTAACCAGAACATACAGGAACAAAGTAGAGTAGATGAGATTTCAGGATATCTATGGTAGTATTGTTCTCAGAGGAACTTATTTCTTGGGTTTCTTTCTTTCATTCTTTCTTTCTTTCTTTTTCCAGGTTCTTTTGTAAAATATCTGGTACGAAGGGCAAACATTCTATGGCTATGAAATCACTTTGGATGTTTGCAAAAGAACTCACCTCTACCATCTAAAAATTTTATGTTACTTATTTTATGTTCTATCTCCAACTTGGAAGAAGGCAAAAATAAGATAAAATCTTGTGTCTACCTATATTCAAAGATCATTAGTTTGCAGGAGTTAGGACTCCAATAAAAGGAGTTAGGACTCCCTTCTGCCCTCTTGGAGTTAGGACTCCAAAAAACCCAACCATCACCAAATTAATAAAATATCTTAATTGGGCATAGTATCTTGTCTTTAATAGAGGCTAGTAGAGAATGAAATGTTGAAAACAACGCTGTACACATAAACAGAAGAGTCAACTATGGTCCACTCTGGGATTACACCAGGACCAAGCTGCCAATAATTCTATTTATTCGTTCAACTCATTCATTTGTTCATTCTTCTCTGACCAAAAAGAATAAAACTCAGGGCTTTTTGTGTTTAAGCCATGTATGTACATGTGAAAAATGAAAACCGCCAGCCTCTACAAATGAGGTTTTGTGAGGTCATGAGGTCAGCCTCAGTCAATGAATTCCAGATGTCTGAGTATGTATTTGTAATTTCTCTTTGGGGGAGGAAAGATTCTGATAGTCAAGACAAGACCTGAGAGAACAGTACCGCTAAGAGATGTGCTGTGTCAAGGAACTTTCTTCTGTGGCTGGCTAATTAAGTTGTCCAGGGGGCTTATTTTATAAGAGTGGCTAATATACCCAAGCCTTTAGATAATTGTGAATTATAAAATGCAGAGGTAGGGAGAGATGGAAGGAGTAGAGGAAAAACAAAAACAAATCAACAGATTACAAGGAGTACAAAATTTCTTTAAGCTTACTGGTTTGTTTCAACATGTGAAATAAATTATTAGCAGCTTTTGTGTACGGAAAGTCTTCCAGACTCTTGTGTATGGAAAGGCTTCCAGAATGAACTCATGAGTTACTGGTCTGTTTATTGCACTGGCTGTGCGGCCATGGTTATGCCATGGACACTAGGAGTCTCTGAGCTCTCCTTCTCTGAGTTCACCTCTGGGTACAGAGGCTAATAAATAGGCTCCTAGCTCTATGAACGGTTACTGAAAGTACCCAGACACTATTTATGTTCCACTCTCCTAATTCAGTAAAAGTGCATAAAAATACGAGCCAATTGTCTCTGTCAGCACTGGAATTTGCCATCCTACTAAGCATCAATTTGTGTATAAGGTTAACCTTAGGGACGCCTGGGTGGCTCAGTTGGTTAAGCGGCTGCCTTCTTCGGCTCAGGTCATGATCCCAGCGTCCTGGGATCAAGTCCCATGTCGGGCTCCTTGCTAAGCAGGGAGCCTGCTTCTCTCTCTGTCTCTGCCTGCCACTCTGTCTGCATGTGCTCGCTCTGGCTCTCTCTCTCTCTGACAAATAAATAAATTAAATCTTTAAAAAAAAAAAAAAGGTTAACCTTAGAAATGTCTACCAAATATAAAAGCTGATGCTACTCATTTAATTTTTATTCAAGAAATTACAAATGATTTATTCAACTTAAAAAAATAGGCCACTTTATCTTAATATTCTGATTATGTTCCTATACCAAGTGAAATAAAATTTTTAGCTATTTCCAGGGTAATCTTGACATATTTAACTGAGAGGAAATGTGTTAAATGTAAAAGCATAATAATTCAGGGTAGGGGGAGCAAAAAGGCACTTAATGACTGATGTACTTAATAGCCTGAAAAATTGAGAATATTTTAGCCACCTGAGGAGCATCTCCAGCATGGGAACATCTACATTCTAAATTTTAATTATTACCTTGATGTCCAGGGTCAGGTGGATGCATGGTGCCTTCATTAAATTTTAAGGAACCTCAAAATAAAATTATATGCACTTTGTTTTTCTCATAATTTATTTTCACGATTAATGTTGATGGTGCAGTAAACATTTTACATTGAACACCATTTCTTCATCTAGATGTCTAAGGACATTTCCAGGTTTGCCTTCTGTATAGGTTTAAGATAATCTTTGACACCAGAAGACACTGATGACCATTGCATGATTCAGCTTTCCCTAGGTTAAACAGCCCCCCAAATTTAGTTGCTTAACAACAAAGGTTTATTTCTCACTCACATTACGTATTGGTGGCAGAACAGTTTTCTTCCATGTGTTTTATTCCAGAATCTGGGGTAAGAGAGGAGCCCCTCTCCGCTCAAGGCAGAAGGAAGGATTAAGAAGGATTAAGAGGATGGGCCAAAACTCAGTAATGCCTGCTTGAAGCACGTCTCCTCGGCTCAAACCTGACTTTAACCCACATCATGTGGGATGAACTTCTCCTCCAGGAAGGCACTAAGTCCTTTATAAGCCTCCTAGAGGAAGCGGGGAGGGAATAATAGGAACAATAATATGATCACCATACCACCTCTCACGTTTGTTTAGAAAGCTATCTGTTCATATGGGAGGAATCATAACTGTCTGTGTTTCACAAAATCTATGAAGTAGTGGGCAGTCAGTTATAACAGATTTCTTTCTTTGTTCCCTCCCTCCCTTCTGCCCTCTTTTTCCCTTTCATCCTAAATGTCTAAGTACTCAGGAATTGCTACAAAGGATTCATCCTTTGTTCTAAAATCCAGGCAAGGCTGTGCCTCCTTGAGTAGCCGTAGTATTGAGTGAGAGACAGGAGCAGGTCATCAGTGGAATATACTTTGGTCACAGAATTGCAATCCTTTCTGTTTGTAAACACAGGACAAATTCAAGGTATCAGTGGATTGATCAGGACTCTCAATGTTTATGCTGAATGTTTATAGGAATTGCCTGGGGATCTTATTACACAGGTTCTGGTTGAGGAGATAGAGGGGGAAGCCAAGTATTCTACACTTTCTAACAAGCTTCCAGGTGATACCAGCTGCCACCCCAGGGACAATATGTGGAGTAGCAATTGACAAGGTAGCTCCTGAACATCTTTCAAAGCTTGATGTTCTCTGAAGTCCTTTCAATTCATTTTCCACGCCCACATGACTTGAATAAAGGTCCATAGAAATTGTCCATGATCTAAGGTGCTTACACTTTTAAAACATTGTTTGTTAATGGAAGGGGCAGGGTGTTACCCATCTCTGTGTCCTCATAACCAACATCCAGATAACTGATAATCCTTATTAGCAGGATCCACAAATGCTGAGCTGAGGCCGAGAAGGAGGGGTGCCTTGCAGAATGGGATGCAGGAGCCTTTATGAATATTACAGTAAACATCCCTCCAGAAGAGAAGGCCTTGTTCCCTTTATGGGCCCCTGCCCCTGGGATGCGATGGTTTTTGCTAACCCTTTACTTATACTTCAACGCACATCCTTGCCTCAGGGACTTCCCGTGATTAAGATTGATCATCTCAATCTTAGGAATGGGCTTCATTTACGAGGAAGGCAAGACCATTCAATTCCAATTAACTGCACAGTTCTTGTGTAAAAAACAACCTTAAAATTTTAGACTATTTAAAGAAAAGCAAAAGTCCCCACCCTTACTTTTTCATAAAACAGAATTGTCCTGACAAGGGCTTTCCTGTTCTTTTGAGTCAATGAGGCTCAAAGAACTTAAAAATAGATGATGGTTTTACATTTATCATTTGAACAAACATGGGAAATTCAGAAATAGTTGCCATGGAATTCCGGGAATAATTTTTTCCATCTCCACAGTTGACAAAGTGGTTCTAAGGGAACCATAGACGACATAAATGCACACACTGGGGATGTCTTGGCATCTAGCCTCCTAAGACATAATGTCATTTGAGGCCAATCTCACTTGGAGGGCACACTAGTGGTTTCAAAAATGCTGCTAAGGAGCACAGTGATGCTTCCTAGCTCAGTGAAACTCTCTCTCCTGGGGCACTGATGATTGTAAGACACCACCAGCCCTTCATTTTCCTCTCATAACATTTCCTCCTATTCCCAGTTGTGTGTCGGTGAGAGCTAGGAAGTGGAGGATGAAGGGATAAACCAATATAGGGAAAGGAAAGGTATGAAAAAGGCCACTGAACTAGAAAATGTGTAGCTCTGGGTGATAATTTCAGATTTAACAATAATTAGCTGTGTGACCTTGAGTAAATCACTTAAGAGGACAGTCCTCTCTTTCCTTACCCGTGAAACAAAAGGATTTGTAAGATTCTAAGGACCTTTCCAGGCTAGCCTTCTCAAAGGGAAAACAGTAACAATACAAGATAATTTCATTGTTAGCGACCTGGTAGGCTTTAATGTGTAAGCATATGGACTGCATAATGTATGCAGCCCATATGCGTATAGAGATGAGCTAAACAAAAAGAAGGAAAAAGAGGAAACTGTCATAGAAAGAGATTGGGACTAGAAGTGAGAAGAACTATTCCTTTTCCTCTCTTTAAGTTTTTATTTAAATTCCAGTTAGTTAACATACAGTTGACATATAGTGTATTGGTTTCAGCTGCACAGTAAGAGTGATTCAATAGTTCTACACATTACCAGAAGCTCATCACAAGTGCCTTCCTTAATCCCCAACAACGGTTCCCCCATCTCCCCATCCTCTCCCCTCTGGTCACCACCAGTTTGTTCTCCCTAGTTAAGAGTCTATTTCTCTGTTTCTTTCTCTCTCTCTTTTTACCCCTTGCTCATTTGTTTTGTTTCTTAACTTCCTCATATGAGTGAAATAGTGGTACTTGGCCTTTCTCTGAGTGACTTATTTCGCTTAACATTTTGCTCTCTAGCTCCATCCATGTCATCAGAGGAATTACTTCATTCATTTTTACTGTTCATTCATATACCATTCATTTATTCAGAAATATTCATTGAGAGCCCATCATTTACCAGTCACTAGACTCGGGTCTGGAAAAAACAAACTCTCCTGCCCTTTTGGAATTGTTATTCTCCAGGACAGTTGGGTAACAAAGAAAGAAAGAAAGACGAAAGAAAGAAAGAAAGAAAGAAAGAAAGAAAGAAAGAAAGAAAGAAAGAAAGAAAGAAAGAAAGAAAGAAAGGAAGGAAGGAAGGAAGAAAGAAAGGTGATAATTGAAGATCGGTGTAAGTGCCACAGAACAAATGGAAGAGTCACAGAATTCGCAAGTAGCAAGGGGGCTCTGTGTTCAAGGAAGAGCAAAGAAACAAGTGTGGTTAGAATGCACTAAGCAAGGAAAAGCATCCAGGAGATACATTGTAGTTAAACAAGACAAGCCTCACAAAGCCTTAGCGATCATAGCAAGAATTTTACGTTTTAAGAGCAAAGGGGAAAGGGGACGGGAGTGACTCAGTTGGTTGAGCGTCTCTGTCTCTTGACTTCAGCTCAGGTGATGGTCTCAGGATCCAGAGACTGAGCCCTACATCGGGCTCAGGCTCAGCAGTGTCTGCTTGAGATTCTCCCCCTTTCCCACCCCTGCTGCCCCTCCCCGCAACTCTCTCTCTCTCTCTCTCTCTCACTCAAATAAATAAATAAATAAAATCTTTTTTAAAAGAGCAATGGGCAAAAAAGAAAAAAAAAAGAGCAATTGGAAATTGAATCATTGAAGAGTCTTAAGGAGATAAGTGACAAAGTTTATATCAATCTTTCTGGATTTTGTATGGAAAGGAGAGGAGGATGTTGGATAGAGTGGAGAGAATTAGTGACGGACTTGTAGATATTTATGTATTATTTTACAACCATTTATGGCCAATTAGAATCATTATTTTTTTATGTTTCAGTTTTCCCAAATTTGCCCTGGGGTGGAAAGTAGGTGGGAGGAAACTTAAAGGTGACTTCTGTGATTTTAGCACTATTTCAATATTCCATCAGTAATGTCCAAGGGTTCCAGCTTCTTCACATCTCCACCACCACTGTGTGTGTGCGTGTGTGTGTGTATTTGAGAACAGCCATACTAATGGGGTAAAGTGAAAATCTCATTGCGGTGTTGATTTGTATTTTACTGCTGATTATTACTGCTGAGCAGCTTTTCATGTGCTTCTTGGCCTTTTGTATATCATCTTTGGAAAAATATATATATATATATTCAAGTGCTCTGCCTGTTGTTAAGTTGTAGGAGTTCTTTGTATATTCTGGATACAAACCCCTTATCACATATATGATTTGTGAGTATTTTACCCCAATCTGTAGGTTGCTTTTTCACTCTGCTGATTGTGTCCTTTGAGGACACAATTTTTTTTAAGTTTGATGTAGTCTCTTTTGTCTATTTTTGCTTTTGCTGTCTATATTTTTGGTGTCGTTTCTAAGAAATAATTGCCAAATCCAACATCATGAGACATTTCCCTGTTTTACTCTAAAGTTTTAGTTTTGGGTCTTATGTTTAGGAGTTTATTTATTTATTTTTTTTACATGGTGTAAAATAAGGGTCTGACTTCATTTTACATGTGAGTATCTAGTTTTCTAAAGACCACTTATTGAAGAGAGTATCCTTCCCTGATTAGATAGGCAAAGCACCTTTATCAAAGGTGTTTTTTTTCCCCTTCTACTGTGCATTCTATTGGTCTACTAGCTGTCCTCATGAAATAATACTGCACTGTTTTGATTACTATAGTTTTGTAATATGTTTTGAAATCAGGAAGCATAAGTCTTCCAAATCTGTTCTTTTTTTCCCCCAAAATTGTTTTAGCTATTTAGGGTCTTTTCAGATTCCACATGAATTTCAGGATGACATCTTTCTATTTCTATAAATAAACAAAAACTCCAATAGGTTTTGATAGAGATTGAATTGAATATGTAGATTGGTTTGAGCATATTAACATCTTAACGATACTGTCTTCTTGTCTATGAACATGACATGTCTTTCCATTTATTTGTGATTTCTTTATTTTCTTTCAGCCATGTTTTATAGTTTTCAGTGTAGAAGCCTCTCACTTCCTTGGTTAAGTTTATTCCCAAGTATTTGATTCTTTTTGATGCTATCATAAATGAAATTGCTTTCATAATTTCCTTTCCTGACTATTCATTCTTGGTTTATAGAAATGCAACTGATTCATGTGTAATGATTTTATATCCTGCAACTCTGTTGAGCTTATTAGCTCTGACAGGTGTGTGTGTGTGTGTGCGTGTGTAATCTCCAAGGTTTCTACAGATAAAGTCATGCCATCTGCAAACAGAGATAATTTTATATCTTCTTCAACAATTTGGGTGGCTTTTGTTTCTTTTTCTTGACTAATTACTCTGACTAGAACCTCTAATGATGCGTTGAATGGAAGTGGTAAGAGTGAGAATCCTTGTCTTGTTTCTGATCTGAGAGGAAAAACTTTCAGTCTTTCATTATTAAGTATAATGTTAGCTGTAAGACTTTCATATTTAGCTTTTATTATGTTGAGGTGGTTTCCTTCTATTTCTAGTTTGTTGATTATTTTTGTCATGAAGTGATGTTGAATGTTGCCAAGTGCTCCTTCTGCATCAATTAAAATGATCATGTGGTTTTTGTCCTTCATTCTGTTAATGTGATGTATCAAGACAATTGATTTTGGGGTGCCTAGCTGTCTCTGTTGGTGGAGCATGAGACTCTTGGTCTTGGAGTTGTGAGTTCAAGCCCCCCGTTGGGCATGGAGCTTACTTAAAAAAAAAAAAAAAAACAACTGTTGTTTTTTATATGTTAATGCAATATTTTACAATTCTGTTAATTTAAAAATTATTTATGCTACCCTTCTATGAATTGTCATGGGTTTTCAGGATACAGAGCCATATCTTAACCATCTGCAAATATAGGTATTTTAACTAATCCTTTCAAATCCTTATCCTTCTGATTTTGTCCTTTCATCTCAATATATAACCTAAAAGCTCCAGTTCTATGGTGAATAATAATGAAATGGCCATCCTAGCCTGATGCCAGACTTCAGAAAAAAGAGTTCAGTCTTTTCCCATTAAATAGATCCCAGTTTTTAGGTAAGGTATTTATCTTTTTTTTTTTTTTTTATGTTGAGAAAACATTCATTGGTTATTTTTATCATGTATTTTTATTGGAAATGTGAGTTTAATTTTGCAAATGTTTTTCCAACATATATGAAAAAGAACATATGACTTTTCTCCCTAGAACTAATAATAAGGTGAAATATGTTAATTAACTTCCCAATATTAATGTATCTTGTATTTCTGGTAGAAGGTCTATTTTGTCCTGATACATTGTTTTCTTAATGAGATATTGGGCACTGTGTTGCTGTTTATTTTGGATCATTGTGTTAATATTTATAAGCAAGATTTGTTGGTGGGTTTGAGGAAAGTATTTTTTTAATCAAGTTTTGTTATTAATGATCTATTCTTTTTATCAGAAGGATTTGGACGATTTCCTTCTTTTTCCTATGCTTTCGTACAAATAGGATGGCCGGGACCTTGACATTTCCATAGAATTCCCCCGTGAAATCATCTCAACCTGCTGTTTTTCTGAGATGTGGAGAGTGAGAAGTAACTCTTTGGTAACTTTCTCCACGCCTTCTATAAAAATTGCTCTGTTTGCTTCACTACAGTCAATTTTGGCAAAGTATCCTTTCCAGAAAATTATCCATTTTTGCATTATTTAACTCTCATCTGTCTCAATGGGTTTTTCCCTTTGTCATTTTTTATCTTGCGTATTTGTGGGTTTTTTTTTTTTTCTCTGCCATGCCTTTCCCATAAACAGTGTTACCTTTCTTAATTATATTAGCTAGTGATTGCTTATTTTTTTATAATCAAATGTTTACTTATTGATACGGCTATTTCCCTCTTTTCTACTTCATTAATTTCTTTCCTAAAAAGATATTATTTATTTATTTGAGAAAGAGTGAGAGCAGGAGCGAGAGCAAGAGAGAGAGAATGAGCAGGAGTTAGGGGGAAGGGCAGAAGAATGGGGAGAAGCAGACTCCCCACTGAGCAGGGAGCCTGATACTGGGCTAGATCCAAAACCCCAGGATCAGGACCTCAGCAGAAGGCAGACGCTTAACTGACTGTGCCATCTAGGCACCCCTCTACTTCATTAATTTCTGTTTTTATTCTTATTTCTTCTTTCATGCTCCTTTATTAACTAAATTATTCTGTTTTTCAAATATTGGAGTGACATGTTTAATTCACATTTTCCTTGTTCACTTTTATTGACATATCTCTTTAAGACTATACAATTTCCCCTGGTTACTGCTTTAACTGTATAAAGATACATAGATTCTTACACATAATATTTTAATGATTTTTTTTTACAATGTGGTATTAATATGTACTCCTTCATTTGAATCTGGGATTTTTGCATAATAATCAGAGAATTTTTTTTGTATGATGACTACTTTGTGTAATTTATTAAACTTTTTATTGTAATTCAATATGTGATTCATTGGTGAATTTCACAAATATCCAATGTGCATTCAGACATAAGATTTATTCTCTATTATAAGGGTGCGAATAGATCCATCTTATTTATTATGCTGTTTTGTCCCTTTTATCCTTCCTTATTTTTTATTCACTTGGCCTTTCTCAGTCTGAGCACGGCATGCCAAAGTCTCTTAGTTTGCTTCTGTCTCTGCATTTCCTTTGGTTTCTATTTTAGGAAGGTAGCTGATGTGCAAAAATTCCTATCTCATTTTGAGTGTGAATTGTGGCCTTTGCCTTCATAACGTTTTCTTCTTTGTCTTACCTCCTTTTGTCCTGAATTCTGTCTTAACAGGTAGCAAAATCAAAGCCCAGCTCTCACTTCCTTTGCATTTGCTTGGTACACTTGACTCAATTCTTTATCTGTAGGCTTTCTGCACCAGATCTGTAGGCTTTCTACACCACCTTGTTTAGTTGTATCATGTGTATATGGAACAGGGTCGGTTTTGTGTTGAAACCAACTTGAAAATATGTTTTTAAGACACAAATTCAGCTTGTGTACATTTACTATATAATTGATATATTTTATTTCAGTTCTACAATTATTTTACTGTGTTCATTGTACCATTTCCCTCTAAAGCGACTTGCACTATGTGATCTCTTCTGTCTCTCTCTTTCCTTCTATTACATTATGCCATTCTGTGTTTGTCTTGTTGTTTAGGAAGGCTTGTATTCACTACCAAGTTGTTACCTCCTACTAATGCTTTTATGGAATGGCCAGAGTCTCCTTTTCCTTGCTTAGACTACTCTCCTGGCAGCCCTAAATGATGTTCCTTGATTTTCCCAGCCTCCTACTCTTTTCTGCTTTGCTTTCCCCACTGATTTTCCCAATTAGTTGTAAATTAAAGTTTGTAAAGTTCCTTGTCTTTATGTTATGTTGCAAGGCAAGATATGGGCAATTTTATTTGCTCTCTTGTTCATCTGTGTCTTTGTTTTTGAGGTTGCGTGGAGGGATTCCAATTTAGGCTGTTGCCATTATCCTATGGACCTGGAAGCTTCTCATAGATTTCTATGAGAATTAAATGAGCTAATCTATGTGAAAACAAAGATGGCTGATTACCCTTTGGTGGAAATACTTTGGTAATTTGTTTTCTTGCATTTAGAGAGAACACATTTTTTTTCTAACTATTGTCCATTAACCCTTTTATGTGAAGTATCTCGCCACCTTTGGCTTTCTAACATGCCTTCTGCACTGGTACGTAAAACCTTCTGATCCCATAGGAAGGTACGTGAGGTTGCGGGCAGATAATATCTCAGTGGCCTTCCCTGGGGAGACCAGGAAGAAATGACAGAACTGGAAGAGAAAACACCAAATAGGAGGAGAAGATGAGAAAGATATAGGGAGGAAATAAATTGTTAGTTCTCTCACATTCTACTTAAGTTTGTCTTGGACTATAGACAAGGCTGGGTAGTCCAATGGTGTTCAACGCACCAGCTGGCCCAGGTTAAAAATGAGAACATCAGAAATTGTTTGGAGTAATAGCTATAGTTAGGCAACTTTTTCTTTGAAGAAGACATTGCACTTGGACATGAGGGAACAATAATACGTGACATCTAGTTAATGACCTTACTGAACCTTAAAATATTTAAGACAATAAGCACTGGTTTAACACTATGTTCACAAAAAGCCCAAAACCTTGCATTTGTATTGTCTTGTTTTATTTTATTTTATTTTTAAAAGATTTTATATATTTTTTTGGCACACACAGAGAGAGAGAGAGAGTGTGTGTACAAGCAGGGGAACAGCAGATAGTGAGGGAAAAGTAGGCTGAGCAGGAAGCTGGATGTGGGGCTTGTGCCAAGGACCCTGGGATCCTGGCCTGAATCAAAGGCAGACACTTAGCCAACTGAGCCACACAGGTGCCCTCATTATCTTTATTTTAAAAATGAGAAAAAAAAACAAGATTCAGATTCAGAGAAGTTAAGAGAATGGTTGAAGTAGGGACAGAGAGGTGACTTGATTTTAAGATTCCTTTGTTCAAATCCCACCCACTATAAATTAAGATGAAAAAGGACAAGAGGAGTGGCCAAACCGACTTGTTCTAAATGCCTAGAGAACGAGGTAGTAACTTGTGGTCGGAATGGTCTGGGATGGTATTTCAGAAAACACTGGACTTTTTTGTAGCTTCCCCTCCATGCAGAAGGGCATCTGTGTCTATAATTTCTGTGTACCCCATTGTTGTCTGGCCAGACCACCTATGGAAAGGATACTTAGTCGTTCCTTTCTCTGTGACTCATCCGGAAGCAGCTCTTCCTTCTTAAAAAAAGAAACCCTGATTTTGCACAAGGACCTTCAGGCAGGAGCCTCTTTTTAAGCAGAGGTTGTAATTAATATTATCATGGGTCCTGGGAGGGAGCTGCACTGAGAATGCAGGGATGGGGTTGACAAGATACAGATTTCCTGTTATGTGATCAGGACGGCAAGTGTGTGAATTCATTTGGAAGAACAGAGAAGGTCTATGCATTGGTCACATAAGCACCAGCAAGGTGTGAAGTGGTCTTGGAATGATCTACAAGCCTGTATCTCTTTTTGAGAACAGAGGGGTTTTTAAGTATCAGAGCAACAGGGTAGGGAAGTGCTTCTAATGGAATTGGAGATGTTATTGACAGGACCTGGCTCTGGAAGTGTCTTTTCAGCTCCCCAGAGATATTTCTATTAAGCTCCTTATTTAAGATTGAGAATAAGAGAATAGAACCGAAAAATGATAAATAAAAAGTGGTCAGCCCAAAGCCCAAGCAGATCTAAGTAATCTCCATCACTATATCCAGGTATAAAACAGTATCATGGAATATTAGAGCAGAAAGACCTCGGGAAAATGGCTATCATTTTCATTTTGTAGACAAGGAAGCAGGATTGTCCCTGTTCAAACCTGGCCCCACTCTCCCCAAATAAATGGAAACAGCTGGCCCAGTGACCAGAATTGAAACCGGTTTCCAAAGCTATTAAAGGCTGTTCTTTCCAGGGCAGATCTTTGTGGATAATCCCAAAGTAGAAGGTGGGTGATGGAGAGGAAAAGCACTAAGTACCAGAAGCACCTGCATTTGAATCTCGCCTTTGTTAGCTATTTTAAGCTGGACAGCCATGGGAGAATCTGTTATCTACCTTGGTCCTCAGTGTTTTCATCCATAAGATCTCAATAGTAATCCTTACCTTGTAGAAAAAGCTAAGCAGGAGTTATTAGCTCTTTCTAGAGAAAGTTACAGAAAAAGCGTATTTCAATCTGTTCATCAAAGACTGGTTGAGGCATTGAGAAAGGGGAGCAGTAGAAAATAGACATTTCAGGCAGAGGCAATGCAGAAGCAAAGTCAGGACCAAGAAAATACGAGGCCTAGAGAGACCGTAGGACCCCGTGGTTGAGATTTTTGTGCCAGAGTAAGATTAGACTTTATCTGGTAGTGGTAGCTGTCGTAACTGTCAGCATGGACTGAGGGCATATTATAGACAGGGCACTGTTCTAAGAATCTTACATTGATTGTCACATTTAGTCCTTGCCAGAACATTGTCATGTAGATACTCTGGTCCTCATGGTACTGAAGAGAAAACTGAGACATAGAAAGGTAAGGTTATTTGTCCAAGGTCACATAACGAGCAAGTTCAGAATCGGAGCTGCATCGGACGATGAGAAGCACACAGAAGGTGCTTCCGCGAGGTGGTAGAAGAGCCAGCTGCGTGTGTGTGTGTGTGTGTGTGTGCATGTGTTCACCACATATTGTGTCTTGTTCTGTGTCCACATATGCCTACACTTACACTCTAACCTGGGACAGAAGTCAAACACTCTCAGAATTATCCGCACCAGAATACACTGACTAGGTGCATATATTTCACTGGTGAATGCTGTCCCCTCCATGTTAATCTCTGGTCAGCATCAAAGAACCACAGCCAGAAACCTATTTTCTTTTCTTGAGGGAAAAAAAAAATCTAAATGTCACAGTTATCAAAGTTATAGCACGCCATCATTGAAAATAACGCTTCTGAAAAAAGCAAGCGATGACTTAAAGAAATGTCTCTTACGTTATGTAAATGTAAAATATACAGAATGGTACATAGAATCTACAGAGTGCCAGACCACCACTCCTCCTCAAAACTGTCAAGGTCATCAAAAACAGGAGAAGCCTGGGAAAATGTCACAGTTAAGAGGAGCCGAAGGGGACATGACAAGTAGATGTATTGTGGGGTCCTGGATGACATTGGGGACAGAAAAAGGCATCAAGGAAAAGAACATGCAATTACTTCTATGCAAACTCCCCAGCATCTGAAAGCCGTGAATTTTCATACAATCCCTACTTAAAATGCTATGTTTTTGAAGTACCTCTCATCGAAGTCTTTCAGAAAAAAATAAGAGGTCTGTGAAAAAGGATGTGTTAAATAGCTTCAATTTCCTTTTGTATTTTAATGTAGAACCGGGCCCCCCAGTGCTGTACACCGTGGGTGGACAGACACTTGTTGGGAACACTCATAACACAGGGCACAAAATTATTTCTTTGAAAGAAGAGGATATTTGGTATTGCTCTAACTTATGGTTAGGTACCATTTAGATCCAGAGTTAATTTGAACCACAGGGAACTGCCAATATTTGACTCTTTTTGACCTGAAAAAGACAACTATAATTTCATATGGTTCAATCCAGTGCTTTTGAGGACAGGGAAGCCTGATCTGTGTGTTGTCTGGGACCTCTGGCTCTGCAGCCAACCCAGAGGCTCCTGGTGAGCCCAGTGATGCTCTTGATGTGAATGGCCCACTAGGCCCCTTCTTACATCCCACCCAACCCCACACCCACCCCCAAATCAGCACCTGACTCTGGCCATGCCTGAGAACCAAAAGGAGCTTGGTGATGTCATCTAACTCATCAAGAATCTAAGCCAAGGCAAAACAGTATTTTTATGGAAAAATTTTTGAAAATTAAGAAAATCTCTAACTCGGTGGCCTTTCTAGGACCCAGCTGCTGTTGAAGGACCAGGTTCTGAGACTTGGTGTGACATTTCCTGAGGGAGTGGAGAGTTTCAGTAGAAAGAGAACAGAGGGAATGAGGGTCTGGAAAAAGTATTTGGATTGTTAAAAGACTCCCGCGCCCCGCAGTTGACCTACATTGCAGAGTCCTTAGTAATAAGGCAGTATTTTATCCCAGCTTCCTCTTTCCCTCCCTCTCCCTTCCAAATCCTGATTTCTTTCTTTCTTTCTTTCTTTCTTTTTTTTTTTTTTTTTCCTGGAGTAGCAGCCACAGAGCATGGGGTGAAAAGTCGCTGGAAGGACAAGTTGACAGATAGCATTTGGGTCTCTGGGTCACTGGAAGGCGTCGTGATCTGGGCTCAGACAGAGTGATTTCCTCGGTGATTTTAATCTTTCGTCTGTTCACACGTCATGCCACCTGGACATAATGCAGAGAAATCTGGAGGTTTAACAAACCTTTCCTCTTGCCCCAAATGCTCTCTTAGGGAGAAAAAAAAAAAAAAAAACAGAGTGAGGGAGAAAGTGAAAGGAAAGAGAGCGTTAACCCTTTCCCTGCATTCCCCTCCTGCAGTAGAAAATCTAAGAGGGGGACAGACCTTGCTGGCAATTAATAAGCTCAGGGCTGTGTGTGTGAGCAAGCAGGACCTCATCTTTATGGAGACCGTAAATAACATAACAAGTTGCCCCTTTTACCACCTTAAACACATATAAGTGGCGGTTTTATCCTTTTTCGTTGACCCTCTGTTCAGGTTTTGATTTACTTTCAAATCTCTTGTCATAGATTCTTGGAAAACATTTATTTTGGTGGTGGGGGTGGGGTGCAAGCTGTGGGAGAAAGGATGTAGAGACAGAGGGCTATCCATGAAGGGAGATATTAATATCTGTCCCGTGACTGTGGCCAGACAGTCTGCTTGTCTTACTTCCCCATAAGGTTCTGAGCTATTTCTGACCAAGGGTGTTAAAGCTTAGAATTAATGGGTTTCAGCAAAGTAGATGCCAGCATTCCAGAGAAATGCTTCTGCTTAACTTGTTAGAGATCTGTCTCAGATCATGCTTGATAAAGCAGGGAAGTGGCGAGACAAAAAGCAGCCAAGGGATGGCCAAGAAGGTCCTTCGGGTTTCTTCCATCTGGACAAAGGGTCAGAAGAGAGAAAGGCTCCAGCCCCCGACCCTGCATTCCCCCAGAATGCTTACCATACTACTGGTAAAGCACTTACTGAACTTTATCATGGTTATCAACTTAAATGTCAGCAGTAGACTGTAAACTCCACAGAGGCAGTGACTTTATCCTTCGCATCTCTCAAAGTGCCTGAAATATTGAGGGGGGGGGTGTTAAATATTGGCTTGTTTATTTATCAGATGTTGTCTGAGCATCTACTGTCACCAGGTCAAGAGTCAGTCAATGAGGATACAATGGGGAACAAGTTAGGGTTCCTTTTCGCAAGTTGCTTATAGTCTTGTGGAGAGACAGATGTAAAAAATAACATGTATATTAAAATATTACAGATGTTGTCTGGATGTTCAGGATTCCACGAGGGAATTAAGGAGGGGTCTGCTCTACTGGGGTACTGGGGAGGGACAGAAAGGATCAAGAAAGAAGTCATGGATAAAACATTTGCAGAGGAGATATAAGCCAAGAGCCACACAGGCCCATTGAGAGACTATCTCAGTGGCCTTTGGGAGAAATACAAGGGTCTGGAGTGGACAGGAGGCAGTGGCATTAAAATGTAAGAGGGAGGGCATGCCCCAGAACTCGGCGACCACCAAGATGCAGGGCCAGAAAGAAAGTAGATGATGATCTCCAGGTCTCTGGCACTAATGGCTGGGTAATTAATAGCAGAGTTCACTCACCCAGGGCAAAGGAGAGAAAAGAAGGAGGTCATGATACCGGTCACCTAGAGGCCATAATATCAGGGCAGTGTTTACTCATCCCAGTAACCAACTGAACAGTATTTATTTGCTTGGACTATCCCAGTTGCCTTGCCTTCCAGTACATACAGCTTGTCTTGTTGCCACGAACCTTGGAACAATACCACTTACCTGTGCCAAAGTACAATGGAAATATCATAGACAGGGAGTCTGGAAACCTGGATTGAGTCTTGGCTCTGAAACTGTCTGAGTCCCAATTTACTTCCTTTTACACTGGAGATGAAATGTACTCCCTGCCTACCTCATTAGCTAACTGGGAGTGTTGAATGAGATGATGCATCTCAAAACCACACAACATAAGAAGAGAGATATGACAGATCCCATAGATAGCCCTCTGACCAAAGAATTTGGAAGGATACCAGATTTGGGAGCAGTGACAGAAAGCTAATGGAAATTAAAATCGCCCACTGCCTCGAAGTTAGCAGACCTGACTCATGAAGATGAAACTTCTCTCAAGAGGATATTTGCCAAGTGGTGCTGCTCAAAGGAAAATGTTCCATCCAATCTGCCCAGCATGGGCTCACATTGCAGAGTTTTGGGGAGGCTCATTTATCAGAGGAAAACTGCAACCAGTTTCTTGGTCTAGTGACCCTAACTTGTGCAAGTGGTAGCCTTTAATCTTGGCTGAAGTTCATTTGGGATAATTCCATTCAGCTCCTCATCACCTTAGCTGTTGCTACATTGGGAGCCTTGTCCTTTCCTTCCTGTCTTGGAAATTGCCACCAGTAGGCAAATACCTGACTACATTTTTGTGTGTGCAGAGTGGATTTCCCCTGTTTCATAATGAGGAAATTCTTCTTGTGAGACCAATTTCCAAGTAGCTTATTCTTAGAAGCTAGCCCCAAGACCTTTTCTCACTATCCAGGTAAATTAGAGCATGATAGACCATAGTAGCTGTTTGGAAAGCCAAGATCACTGTGAAAAGATCACTAGTGGCCAGGGAGATAATATACATGTGTGAAGTGGCCAGTGGGTTTCAGACAAGTGAGAAAGATAAAAGCTGGAGTGTACATTCCACATCTAAATTTACCCATCTTTCTAGAAGGTGAAATATTGCTCCAAGAGTTCCTTATCCTCCACACCCCTGCCAGCACCTGTTACCTCATGTCTTTTTGATGATACACGTCATGCCACCTGGACATTCTAACAGGCAGGAGACAATATCTTATTGTGGGTTTTTATTTGCGTTTCCCAGGTGATTAATGGTGGTAAGCATGTTTTCATGTACCTTTGGCCATCTGTATATATTTTTTGAAAAGATATCTATTCAAGTCCTCATTTTTTTAATCAGATTTTTTTTCTTTTGTTACTGAGGTACATGTGTTTTTTCTACATTTTGGATGTTAACTCCTTATCATACAGATGGTTTGCAAATATTTCCTCCCATTCTGCATATTGCCTTTTCATTTGGGGATTTTTTTTTTTCTTTTGCTGTGCTGGAGTTTCCTCAAAAATTTATAAACAGAACTACCATAAGATCCAGCAATCTTACTTCTGAGTGTATATTCAAAGGAAATGAAATCATGATCTCAAGGAAATATCTGCACTCCTGTGTTTATTGCAACATTATTCAACTCACAATAACCAAGATATGGAAAAAATAAAGCATCTATCTGTAGATGAATGGATAAAGAAGATGTGCTGTGTGTGTGTGTGTGTGTGTGTGTGTGTGTGAATGGAATATCATTTAGCCACAAGAAAGAAGGAAATCTTGCCATTTGTGACAACATGGATGGACCTTGAGGGCATTATGTTAAGTGAAATAAGTCAAAGACAAATACTGTATGATCTCACTTATATATGAAATCCAAAAAGACAAACTCATAGAAACAAAGAGCAGAACAGTGGTCACTGGGTTGAGGGGGTGGGGGAAATGGGGAGATATGGGTCAAAGGGTACAAACTTCCAGTTACAAGATAAATAAATTCTGGGAATCGAATGTACAGGATGGTAACCATAGTTAACAATACTGTATTATACACTTCAAAGTCACTAAGGGAATAGATCTTAAATGTTCTCATCACCCTAAAAAATAAAGGTGATTATGTGAGGTGATAAGGGTGTTAACTAATCCTATTATGGTAATCACTTCACAGCATACATGTGTATCACATCATGTTATACTCCTAAAACTTACAAAATGTTACATGTCTATTATATCTCAAAAAAAAAAAAAAGATCAAAAAAAGGAAAACATTGTGTGGTCTAAATAAAACTCATTTGTGAACCTAATTTGGTTTGTTGGTAACCAGTCTGCAGTCCTTAATCTAACCTTAAAATTTACTGAAGATGTAAGTGAACTAAAAGTAAAGAACCGAGGCATAGAGAGGTCCAATTCATAGAACCAATTCATAGGTGAAAGCGAATCAGAATGACTGTCTGGCTTTCTGCCTCTCAGGGCAAGGCTGTTCTTCCATTCTTGGTTGTGTTCTCTTGTGATTTTGCAAACTTGCATTGCTCCATCCTGGTTTCTCTTCTTTCCTAACACTCTTCTCCCCCATCCCTTATGCTAGCAGTGGGTATTTTAGGGTTCAGTAAAAAGAACACTGGACTTCAAATCAAAGGACTTGGATCCAATCCTGGTTCTATCCCATAGTAGCAGATCAATGTGGACCAGCTCCCTCATTTTCACAAGTTTACTCATTAGTGGATACTGGAGATTGCTCACTTAACTCATTCAGTTTAATATTTTAATGGCATTCAAAATTTTTTAAATTGATGTCCAAATACTTGTGCAGTGAGCCCATTCTAGAATACTGTTTATGAGAAGATTAAAGTCACCGTCTATACTAACTAAACTGATGACATTTCTGTCACAGTGACCCCTCCCACCAAAAATGCCATCCATCAAGTAAAAGGCATCCATTGGAAAACCAGATTCTTACAAATCTGATTAGCCCCCTTAACATCATTTTAGAAACATTAACAGCCTAAACAATTGTTTAAGCGGCATTGGGTTTAGACAGATTTGGGATTAAAAACTTGTACCACCATTTAAAAACTTTATGACATTGAATCACCAAAGCTTAGTTTCCCAATCTGTAAAATGGAAAAATAACAACAACTTCATCAACATAAGATTAAATGAGGGTGCATGCAATACATCTAGCACATGGTAAATGCTTAAGTAATGGCAGTTTATATTATATATTCAGGTACCTCCCTTAACCTGCTACCTCTCCACTAAAGTCCTATATGATCAAAACACAGGCTTACTCTAGAGGTTGTAACTACTTCAGTCATGGAAAGGTTTCATAAACAGTTTTTTTTTTCTAGCTGAAGGAGTCTGGAAAACTGAAAACTGTAACATAATTTGAATGGAAGTAGCATTTGGTTGCTTCACATGGTTTTGACTGTAATAAATACATTTTCTCAAAGTGTCCCCAGTAGGACTGTTCCCCAGGTGGCCACTTAACTAAAACAACATATTAGAGAAGAATAACAAATGTATCATTTTTAGAGGTTTGAACTCATTATGGGCTTTTGGTTTTCAGAGATATTTATGTTCCAAGTGAATGACAGGTGACAAAATCTCCTGCCATACTTTCCCACCATCTTCACAAAGGGAAAAGTTTGAGTGATGGCTTTGTACTCATAATGCCTTTAGAGAAGTCTCCAAAGGATTTCTTCTTTGAACATGGAGAGACTCGGCCCAAGGTGATCAGTTTAACTGGAGAATGATGAAGCTTGGCCCACTGGTGATAGGGGGCTCAGGCAGGATCAAGTATGGAAGAGATGTTGGGTGAGAAAAAGGGTACAGGAGCTCTTCTTATATTTTCCTTTTGCCTTAATCCTTGAGAATTCCTGAAAGTCTTCATCTTATGGTGAGGTAGCATGTTTGGCTTCTTAAAAGTTGTGGCACACTCATCTGGGGACCAAATCCACTGTGTCTTTGGACTTCAAAAATGTGTCTTGCTCAAGATGTATTCCTTGGTTGGGTTTGAACCAAGAGGAGAAACACCAGACAATGTTAATTGCACTGATAGCATGTTGCATTCTCAAACACTGCAACAATTCCTGATAGATATAGAATCAAATGACCTTGTAACCTGAACACTTTTTAGCTCCACATCCATATTTGGTGAGCAAGGAAAATGAGGCCCAAAGAAGTGGAATGGATCACCTGCAGTAGGAGTTTGCAAACTATGGCTCATGGGCTAAATCTGGCCTAAAAGCTATTTTTCCTAAAGAAGGTTTTCTTGGAAAAGAGTCATACTCATTCATTTACGTGTTGTCTCTGGTTGCTTTCTTCCTAGAGGAGCAAAACAGAGTAGTTGCAACAGATGTCTTATGAGCCTCAAAACCTAAACATTTACTTTCTGTTCCTTGACAGAAGAAGTGTGCTGACCCCTAATCTAAAACTACGCAATTAACTGGTAGCAGAGCCGGGATTAGAATAAAAGTCTGAAGTTTGCTCCAATGGCCAATCTCTTGCCTCACACCAGAAGAGACAGACATATTATAAGGACAAAAAAGTATTTACCCATGTAAATACTTAGGACCTCCAAATAAGAAAAATGACTGACTGAGTTATTTCTATTTTTGCTGCCTCCCTAATCAATATCAGGAGACCCTTCTAAATCTGCCTGTCTTCGTCTGGACTTTAACCGAGGTCAACAATTGGAGGTGAACTTCAGTGGTTCACTGGGGTCCTCCACAGCCTGAATGACCGCTTATTCCGGACACCTGTCAATCTTCTCATTAGACATGCTCTTGTCATGAGTCCTCTTTCTGTGCCTTTAAAAAAAAAAAAAAAAAAATCCCTGAGTAAGCCTCATTCAGCATCCTAATAAGGATTTCATGAAGATTAAGCAGCAAGGGCATTTAAAGAACAAATCCTACCCAACAAACTTCATAGCGTTTTACAATGTAAATTTCAAATTAGCAGATGAAAGAGAGGCAAGAGATCTTATAGCTCTGCCTTTTAGCAAAACACTTGCGACAGGATCTCTCACAAAATGCTAGTGGCAGAGCTATTTTATATCAGCCTTTGCCAATTCAAATGGGCTTGAATGTTTCCACGTAGACCCAAGAAAGAGCGATGATAAATGGCAAGGCGAGGAGTCTGAGTGAGGATGAGGCACCTCTGAGTTTAACAAAGTAATGTCATAATTGACCTTGAATTGATGGCACTACGGTCATCAGATAAAAGCAAATATGTGGGTGGAACTCAAATCTATAATAAAATCTCAAGGAAGTTCAAGAAAATAAGGAAAAGAGATAAGGGAAAGCCAAATGACAATCCATGTAAATATAGAAATAGGCCAAAGGCTTATCACTGAAGCAGTTCTTCCAAATTTCAGAGTCCCAGGAAAGAACTGAACACCGAAAATCCTAAATTGGAAGTTAAAGTTACTACTATCCAATATAAAACTTTGATTGCAGTGCTTCCCTTTCCCGGTGTGGAAGCTAAAGAACTGGAACATGGCAGGTTGGCAGCTAAAGAGTAAGAGGGTCACTGATTCCTTTATTCATGTATTCATGTGCTTATTCATTCATTCATTCATTCAAAAAGGATTTACTGGATACCTGCCATGTGCTTGTCACCATTATAGTACTGAGGTTACAGCAGCAAACAAGCAGGCACAGGTCCTGGGCTCATGGCCTCAGAGTTCTCTCTCTCTCTCTCTCACACACACACACACACACACACACACACAAACACACACACACATACATTTCTCTCACACACACCTCTCACACACACTTCTCTCTCACACATACACACCTCTCTCACACCTATACACTTCTCTCTCTCTCTCACATACACCTCTCTCACATACATACACACACTTCTCACACACACATCTCTCTCACACACATACACTTCTCTCTCTCTCTCTCTCTCACGCACACACTCACATTTGTCAGGAGACCATAGGCACCAAGAGGCAAAGTGAGGTAATGTGATACAGAATAATGGAAAAGTGGGGAACAGAATTACTTTAGACAGAGGGATGAGGGAAGGCCTTCTAATGACATGGCATTTGAGTAGTGGAAGGATGTTCCACGCAGAAGAAACAGAAAGTGCAGTCTTCCTGGGATGAGAATATACTTGACATTGGGGGATCAGAAAGCAAAGTAGGGAGACCAAAAGGAAAAATCCTGGGAGCTAAGTTCAGAGAGGCAGACAGGGTAAAGTAAATACTGTCTTATAGGTTTGGGCAAGGATTTGTATTTTGTTTTTATTGAGAGGAGACATTTTAAGTGAGGTACTAACATCTTAAAAAGATGACTCTGGTTGAGTCGACTGCAAGGATGCAAGTAGAAGAAAGAAGACCAGCTGAGAGGTTACTGCAATGTTCCAAACCAGAGCCAGTGGTGGTTTAGACTTGGCTGGACACACAGTAGAGATGATAAAAATTGGTTGGCTTGTGGTTGGTGTATGGATTTCTTTTGAAAGTAGATCCAATAGGATTTATGGATGTGGGAAGTAAGAGAAGAAAAGGAATTACAAATGCCTTCTAGGATTTTGGCCTGATCATCTGGGTGGGTCAAATAGCCATTGGGGAAACTTGGGAAAAGGGATGTTTGAAGGGGCCAGAATGGAGAATTCAGGTTCTGCAAACTCAGTAAGTCACAGGATGGCACACATCACCCTTCTTCCTAGCTGATCCCTCTCAGGACCCTAAGAGGTCCTCATGAATTGAAGGTCATGCCATGGTTACCAACTTTAGGAAACAATTATCATGTTCAGGAAGAGAAACATTTAAGAATGCAAAGAGAAAATCAGAAAGCCACAGACCAGAAATAAAATCACCTCTAGCAATAAAAAGCCCAAAGTTAAAAATTTGTTGAAAAAATTACTGAAAAATCACAAAGAACAATTTTGTTTTAGTGGTACTATACTTGAAAAGGGATCTTGGTGTGGGCAAGTTGAGGGCTGGATAAAGAAATCCAAAACAAGGATTAGAGTAAAAGATGTTAATTTACATGCTGTATTTAGAAAGTAGGCTGACCTGTTAGTGAGAACTTATTGTTCTCACATTCAGAGCAAAGATAGCAAAATAAACAGTGTTCAACTGTATATATCACGATTAGTTGGTTACCTTCAAAACCTTTTTTTTTTTTTAATTTTTTTTTGATTTCCAAATATAAGGTCTGGACTAGATAACCTTTTACAATGTTTCTGCCTTCAACATTTTTGTAAATTCTGGATTACAGCCACTCCCACACTAACATCCTGTCTTCACAGAAAGAATCCCTCCCTCAGCAAGATGCAGGTTCACAGAGGAAGAGGAACTGCTTCAAAACATTCAGATAGGAAGAAGGGGTTGATAGCAACAAAAATTAGGTCCAGGTAAATGAGATCAGAACCACCCTCCCTACCATAAGAGGTCACAAAAACTCTTTTCTTTCAACCTTAAAGTCCTCTTAACCTAAGAATTCAAAACTCATATACTGCTTTCCCCCAAGGTTTTTTCCTTACATTTCCAGTTAGAGACATCAGCCATATACTGCAAGATCTGATTGCTTCCAACCCTCAACCTTCCACCCCACGTTCAACCATTAAAGACAAGTTTTCTCAACCTCACTATTATTGACATTTTGAGCCAAATAATTCTCTGTTGTGGGGAGAGTGGTGAGGTGTCCTGTGTTTTGTGGAATGTTTAGAAGCATCTCTAGCTTTTACTCACTGGATTCCAGTAGAAACACCCTTTCTACCCTCTCCAGTTGTGACAACTCAGAAACATTGTCAAATGTCCCTTGGGGAGGCAGAACTGTCTCCAGTGGAGAACCACTGATCTAAGACAAGCAGGTCCAATGGATTCCACTTCCTTGCTTGAATGAAATGTCACCCTGGGCGTCATGCCCTCTGACCACTGCTCATCAAAGTAGTTTATAGATAACAATTCTTGCAGTGATATAAATTCCCATCCATACAATTAAGGGAGCCATGGTTTATTTGTGTATTAGCATATCCAGCTGCTTGTTTGCCTTTGCTTGGTACTTCAGTCAAAGTATAGCCATTTGGCATAAATAACTCTCAGTCCGCTGAAGGCTGAACGATATTGTAAATATCCAAGTCCTAAGCTACTGTGGCTTTTTCCAAGTATACTCCATACAAACCACTCTTAGCTTGAAAAGGAAGGGAAAAAACCCAACCCCGATGCCATTACTTAAATAGGCCCATTAAAAATGAACTGTGAGTGAAATACGGCTTTATTAAACAGATGACATGACATCAGGAAGGATGAATCATAAAGTTTCTTTTCAGTATTACAATGGTATACGACCTTTTAAACTTTAATCATTCACCTCATATTCTGAACTACCATCAGGTGTGCAGGCTTCTTGCTGATTACATTAACATGAGGCAGCTGGGGAGCTGTTGGCATCAAGTCTCGACAGGCTTTTACTAGCGTGGCTCAGTGACACACAGCCAGAGCTGGGGCAGCCCCAGGCCTGTCTGGAAAAGGCGGTGTAGCCTCTCCCTGACTGCCAGGGTCCAGGAGGGACGGAGAAATATTTCTCTTCCTTGTATATGGTGTACTCCCTGTACCTGGCAGAGTATCTGGCACATAATAGTAATTCTAGCAGTGTTCATTGAACAAATCTCAAAGTTCAAGGTATTGGAATAATCTGTTACATCTGGACAGGGCTTCCAGCTTACAAAGAACATAATTCAGTCCTCACAGGGCCCTGGTGAAGAAGGCCCATCCCAGTCAATGGTAGAGCTAGACTCCAAGTTTGTGTTCTTTCCACAACTTTCCGCAGTGGATACAGGAAGATATTGTTCTTTTGCTAACAGCGCAGGCTTGGCTTCCATCTTGTCACTTCTATTCAGTTAATGTGCCCGTTCACAAGGCACTTAAACTCCCCAAGCTCCGGGGTCCTCATAGGTTGATGGCGAGGACCATTTGAGATGATGCATGTGGAAAGCTTGCCATGATGGATGGGACATGGTGCGTGCCCAACAAATGTTATTTATGATTATTAACATCTTCATACAAATATCCTATGTGGGAACAGGTAACTGCATCACAGAATCCTTATGGGAAAAAGCAGGATTTGAAATCATAGAGGCCTCCCTGACTATCGTCCTTAACCATTGACTGAGCCCTAATTCGCCTACACGTTCTCCTTGGCTTTTCTATCTGGTTGTTAGGACACAGAGTAAGAGACAACTTGTCACCTGCTCTTCAGTGACTCCATCCTGCAACCTGGCACCAAAACTGTCTTCTGGCTCTTACTGAGAAGTTCCATATTATGACATCACTGTGTCAGTGATAATCTAATTAATATGTAAGTGATTTTTATTATAGTTCTCCTACCTCTGATCATCTCATTAATAATTTAAATGGCACATAAAAAACACGAAGAGGTTCAAGGAAAATTTAAGTAAATTTTATGTGATAATTTTGAAACATTAATTTTAAAAAGGAAATTTTAAATAAATCTTGAATCTTTGGATTGTGGCTATGTAAGAAAACTTCATAACTTTTCCTCAGAATGTTTAAAGATCTCTCTTCAGGACGATGGACAAATTCAGAAACTGTCATTATTTTGTCCTAAGACAATGTATACAATATTCCTCATGAACCTCCAAAATCAAGAGTTTGTGTATCATCTAGGATGCTTTTCGCTATAAATTTTAGAAACACCAGCTAAAGTAACATCAATGAGAAATAACACAAAGTCAGGAGATATGTTGGTATTGGAATTTATTAACTTGGTAGTGCAATGACTGTCAGCAAGACTCAGGTTTTTTTTTATCTTTCATTTGCTATATTGTTGGGGTATCACCTTGGTCCTCCAAAAAGGCTATGGCATCTCCTCAACATTGTTACGTCCCGAGGTAGAGGAGAAAGGGACTGTTTCCTCTTAGGCCTCTTTTGTTAATAGCAAATAAACTCTCCCCATAACCATCCCGCATACATATTTTTCTTATCCCATTGGCTAGATCTAGGCTCTGTAAATACTCCCAAACTAATTATTGCCGGAGAGAATGCAATTATCATGGTTGGCTTAGAACAATTTTGATTCACCTCCTTGAACTTGGGGAGTCCTTGCCTTTTTATGCCCATGCTCATTCAAAACAGAGGTTCTGTTTGTAAGGAAGAATGTGAGTAGGAATGGCTGTTGGGGAGGCAAGCAACTGTCTGTTATTATCCCCTTAGCCATACCTTAGCTCAGTGATTCCTAAAGTTGTCACCGTATCAGAATCACCTTTCAAACATTCTGGTCACATGCTGGATTATGTATTTCACAATCAGGGGGATACGATGCAGAAATTGGTATTTTTTTTAAGCTTCTCAGATGATTCTGAGGTGCAGAGAAGTTTGGAGGTGACTGTGCTAGCTATTAGTTCAATGTGAGCCATGTTAGCAGAGCTCTATTGAGATATTTCCCTACTGGTCCATAGTGATCCTGTAGGTCCCATTCAGTTTCATTGAACGTATGTAACAATATCCTACAGCATAATGTTGACTTGAACGGAACATGAAATATAGCATCATATCACGACAGAACCTGCACAGTAGTCAAAATATGAAAGAGAATTAAATATTTCTGAATATTCAGTTAGCTAAATATTTTAAAGTACCAAGTGTTTCATCATTTGATGACTTTTTAGGCTCTTTATTATTTCCAAATGATTAAAATGCGATGAGCTAGCTCTGTACCTTAAATTACACGATGGGGTTATAGAATCATAAAAGTCATCTAGTCCAACCCCTGAGATATTGGCTTCACAAATGCAAGGATTTTTATGTGTTTTTTTTTCTTTTTTCCCACTGCTATGTCCCAGTCCCCAGAAGAATTCCTCTTCTGCCATGCACCAGACTTATATCACGTTTTAGTTTTTTTCTTTAGTTAAGCGCTCTGTGGCTCAATTTACTCATCTGTTGTATGGGAGACATTAATACTGTTAAGAAAACACAAAATTGAGATCACTTTCTACCATCAGTCAGCTGAACAATATAGCAGGAGGGGATGGTGTCACTTGGTCTCCCTGAGCTTCTGTAGGAAGAGAAATGCTCCTTGGTACCACAGAGTCTCTATGAGACACCAATATGGTGAGGTGTGTGAAAGTGCCCTGCCAAACGTACATTCCTAAACAGATATGAATTACAATTCAAATGGGATAAAGTTAAATGTTCAACTAATGCAAGGCAATATTCAGAGCGCCTTCCCTCCGACATGTGCTTTTCTCTTTCTCCCTCCTCCTCTGTCGCTCTCAAAATGTTAATACGGGTCCCCTCTATAAATAACGATAGTGGCATACTGACATCCAGATTTAAACGTTGCAGCACAGCACCCTGTACAAGAAGGCTGACACAGAGCTTCTATTTTTATATGTTTAGTGATATATCCAAGTGTCACTCAACAACAACAGGAAAGGAGCGGCTGTGCCACTATCGCTCACTCATATCTTCACCCCTCTTCCGCCTACTACTCAGACACATCCCTGACAAGTGCCACGTGGCTCCACCCGCTCACCACCTGTCAATATTTTGGTTGGAAAAAAAAAAGATTCCAGCACATGATTCTTAATTTTCATTAGAATAAGTGTATATATTCTGAACAACAATCTATGCTCAGCATTTACACTGCAAAGCTGTAGGGTTTCCATTGTTACCCTTTCTTGAAATGCTCTCAGTATCCAAGGATATCTGCAAAGACGATTCCAGACCCTCTGAGATGAGAACCAAAGTATATTCTAGCACTTGACAGAGAGCACTGAGAAAATGCAAGGAAATACCTTAGACTCGGTGATTAGAACTTAGGTTAGAACACAGGGCTAAGACTCCCACCTCAGGCAAGGTGACCCCAGGGTTTTATACTTTATGTGAGCAACCCAAGGCCATAGCCCTTCCTCTTTAGTCACTTTCCCTCCAGAGGCTGAGCTGAGACATACCACCAAGAACAGTTAGGGGTCAGGCCTCATCTACTGAAAAGCCATGTGGCTCACCAGTCTCAAAGCACCTGGGAATGCATCGTATGCAAGAAGACCACACTTCACCCACCAGACAAGAGACATCCAAACCTGGCAGTGGTTCTCCTGGCAGGTAGGGGAAGAAGTGAAGACATGCATCCGTAGTTCATCGTGTGGTTCTTACTGAATATGCCGTATGAGACTTGCAGTTTTGTGTGTCTTGCAAATTTGATTGAGGGAGCTAGCCACCTGTGAGACCAGACTATCCTGGGTTCAAATTCTGACTCTGTAACTTCCTGGTTTTGTGATTTTGAGCATGTCATTTTATACCTCATTCCTGTTTCCTCATCTGCAAAATAGGTTTGACAATGCGTAACTTAAAGAATTGGTCTGAGGGGCATATGAAAATATATTTTCAGAATACTTACACAGTGGCTGGTTTATAAGAAGTTACAGCTAATACTTATTAAGCCCTAATACATATTAAACACCGTTTTATGTACTTTCTCAGGTACCTCTAATTGTATTTGTAGTTTAAACCACTTCTTTCTTTCTGAAACTTTACTTCTATAAAGGGGTGTTACCCAAACTAATAATATCAAACCCACGAGTGTTTTGTATTTGTTGTTCCAGGACAGAAGCATTAAAGAAAAGGCATTGACTTATAAAAAGATAAAAGAAAAAAAAGCCATCATTGAAAATCTAGTGCAAGAATTTTGGGTAGAGTAGGCTATATAGACTACAGATGGAAAGACTGACTGAGGGTGCAGGAAGGCTGAACCTAGAGAGGCAGGCAGAGTCCTGGGTAAAGCTATCTACCTCTTGCTTTCTGGGAATTCACTATGCCCTGGGAGACCCAGGATTGGGACTTGGTGCTTGGGATTTGTAAAAAGGTGGCCCAGGGCAGCACTCACTCCAGCTCTGTCTTCAAAAATTATCTCCTGCCCTGGGATCAGAACATATAGCTTTGGCCATAGCATTGAGATGGTGGAGGTGGGAGCTGAAACAGGTTAAAGGGCTGTGGCACTGACAGCTATGCCAGTAACAGCCTTAGCAGATGCAGCGATCGTGGACCTGAAGGGGAAATGCTTCTCCTTCTCATCCCAGTAAGGCCTGGATGTTTGAGGTTCTTCTCACTCTTTGTTCACTCAACCAGAGACCACCAAAGTCAGTTAACAAAGACTATAAATGCTCCAACAAGGATAGGAAAAAGCTTTCTTTTTCCCAACCTTCAACTGGGCTACCACAGGTGAAGGGAAGGCAATTAATGTATATATCTGGGACTTTGTATCATCTGGGCACTAAGTGATATGAATTTGTTATTTAACCTTAATATTTTGATAATGGTCTTGTCTCGATTTTATAGATAAGGGTATTGAGTTTTAAGGACATGAAGTAACTTAGGGTAACTGAGTGGCTCTGTCAGTGAAGCATCTGACTCTTGATCTCAGCTCAGGTCTCGATCTTAGGGTCGTGAGTTGGAGCCCAGCCTTGAGCTCCATGCTGGGCATAGAGCCTACTTAAACAAACAAACAAAAAATATGAATTAACTTGACTGAAACCACAGTACTAGTTGCAGACCTAGGTTCATCAAGATGTCTGTCTGACTCTAAAACTCCTTATAGGAAATAACTCTCACCATAATTAGTGTTATTTAAGAATTTCTAATTTGTCTTTACAGTCAGTTGGGTCATGTTTAACCATTTTAGTTTTTGATTCAAGGTTTGCCACCATATTTATAAAATCCTATTTACCATTAACCTCACCCCCCCCCAAAAAAAAGTACTTATGAAAATAATTACAGATGCCAGGACAGCACCCAGTACCAAGTAGACACTCAAAAACACTCACTGAATTGAGTTTGAGAGAAATGGAACTAGCAAATAAATAATAATAATAATAATGTTTGGGGTGAGAACTGAAGAGTCGTAAGAAGGTTCCAACAACACTTGGTACCGTACCTTACAAAAGAACTCAACATCTTGGAGTTGTCGATGGATTTAGAGGTGTTCTGAGAAAGCATGTGTGTACTAAAAAGCCCTGAGAAGGGAGCATATAGCTTCTTAGTGGGTATCTCCAATGATGGAGAACTCACAATCCCATAACTCCAGTTTGAAAGAAAAAGTAGGCTTCCTTGCTTTGCTAGTACATTAGAACTCTGCCCTCTGAGTCTAGGAGATCCCACCACAAAAAACATTAGGAATCTTCATCTTCTTTGCAAGAATAAGCACCGATGTGCCTACTGATGCATGAGCCTGAGCAGTGGTTGCTTCTTCCTGCTGGCCATGAATCTCAGCCTCCCAGGGATTCATGGCCAAATGTCCTTCCACCAAAAAGGCAGAGGTCTTTGGAGTAAAAAGGATTACAAAGCATGAAAGCTTTCAGCAGAAAAAGGGAACTGAAAAATTGCCAACTTGCAAAATACGTGGAAGTGTGAAAACCTTTGATCAGTACTTCATTAGGGGATTGAAGAAGAAAGGACATGGAAGCTGATGGAAAATCAAGCAGTGTAGCAGAATTCTAAATTTTAAATTCTCTCCTCAAAAGATTAGCTTATTTATTGAATTTTAATTTTTTTTTTCAGTCTCTTATTTGTGGAGATATCTGGTTGACTCAGCCAATTAAGCATTGGCCTTCGGCTCACCAGAATTCCTGGGATTGAGTCCCGCATGGGACTCCTTGCTCAGCAGGGAGCCTGGTTCTCCCTCTGCCTGCCACTACCCCCTGATTGTGCTTTCTCTCTCTCTTTCTCTGACAAACAAATAGATAAAATCTTAAAAAAAAAAAAATCTCTTATTCGTGGACTTTGTTCAACTAACTAATTTTCTGATAAGCTTACGGTCAACCAGTGTTGTAAAAGACTAGGACCAGGTGATCTCAGAGCATTCTGCCCTAGGAATGTGTGGGTGCCTTATGATAAAGTTCAATTTAGTCATGATGGTGAGGGAATGAGAGGATGTGTAAATAAGGGGACACTATTCAGGAGCAGAAAACTCATGGATATCAAATCACTATTCAGAAATCCCCTTGTAAGAAGACAGTGAACCTGCATATCCAAAATCCTTTGGATTAGATACTATACCAGTTTCCCCCTATAGCCCTCAAGGGATTAGCTAATTTCAACAGTAATATGTGAGTTACTACTCAGTTTCTGGCAAAACGAAAGATCACTGAGTCAGACCAACTCCAATAAAGGATAAATTATAGAAAATTCTGAATAATAGTATATTTAATGGAAAACTGAATCTTACCACATTTGAATGCATGTACTATTAGGACAGTTTGCTAATAGAATGTTGGGGTGTTTTGTTCCTAAAAATACATTCTTTCTTAGATTTTTGTTAAAAGACAAGATTCAATTATAATTAAGTAAGACTATGATTAAACACTATGTCTGTCTGAAAAATAAGGATTAGTTTCCTAAAAGCCCCCAGATAATCCTCTTAATGCTCTCAGCTTTATAAAGTCCCTTTCCCCCCATAAATATAGAGAAAATAAACCCCTACAGAACGAGTTTTTAGGATGCCTCTATTCCTCAACTCAAGTACTTAGCATGGAAAATGTTTCTCTGTTCCAGGAGGGTTTTTTGAAACAATGAATGCTGGTGGGCTTGTCCCACTTTCCATAAAATAGATCTTCCTCCTTATTTCTCTTATTCCTCCCATTTTGCCAATTGCCTTCCCCTCCCTTCTTCTTTTCAAAGAACTTATTTTCTCAAGCTGTTCTCAGTTAGGCAGTGTATGCAAAGAGCGCTGATGTTTCCACTCTAGAAGCCTCCAGTGATTACACCCAGTCTCTTTCATGCTAGAACTACATATTTATCAACCCCAGAGAGCAAAGATGAGGCGGCACCAGGGTAGTGAATGATGTGAGTTGCTGTCACAGCAGAAACTGTGCTGGTGGAGGCCTCCGATAGAAAAAAGACCCTGGGTTGGGAAGGGACGGAGAGCACAAAGAAAAAAAAGAACGTATGAGATGAAGTTAAAAAAAAAAAAAAAAGGGCAGAAGAAAGCAGTGAGTAATTAGGGAGAAGTTGGTGGTGTGCACAGTTGCCAGTCCCTGCTGGAAATGCCCTCCAGTGGCCAGAAGTGGGTCATAAGTGTAATGAGCCGGGTAGCCTGACATCTGGACTCTTTAGTCCGGCCTCGGGTTTCAACCTGGGTGCAACAACTTGAGAGTTTCAGGGCTGAGAGGTAAGCGAATGCTTTTGTTTCATTTTCATCTCCTCCATCAGACATAGCCACACAGATATGCCTCTTTGGGAAGAGCCCACCCTTCTTGATGAACCAAAATAACCAGAGGCAGCCACAGTCCAGCCTGGGTTCCTTGACATCCCTCTAGGCCTGCATGGATTTAAGAAGTAACTTGCTCTAACCCCTGCCCAAGCTCATAATTTATAAGCTTCTAATTAGCAACCACCCCAGGCCTTTGAGTTTCTAGAGATGCAGATAATTCTTATTTCTAATAATTTAACTCTTCTGACAACAACCAGCATTTTTGTAAAGAGTATTTGGCTTCAAGGAAACTGGGCAAGATTGATGCACAGTTCACCCAAACCATGGCCACTGCTCGTGAAACTTCCCAGAGCACTTCTGATGCTAGCAGCACCTTAGCATGGTCATTATGAAGCACACATCTGGCAACCACATTTTCTGAACCTCAAACGGGGACGTACTGGTCTAACAATAAGAAAGGAGGTTTGATAATGGAGAAATGGTACCCATCCTACTCGTGCTTCTTAAAGCGTTAACCCCTCTTTACTATTCTCTCCGTGACTTTTTAAACAAGCCCTAGACGGAGAATAAGTTTCCCTCTGTATATCTCATCTTCCTTATTCTCAAGCTTCACTTTTTTCTCTCCAGCTTTACCCTTTATCTTGGCACCTTAGAGATAGCATTAATCTATGAAAGTTGAGTACAAGAAAGTCTAAATGTTACTTAATCACTATTATATCATCATTCCAAATGCTATGCTAAATGGTACTCCATCAAAACAGGAAAATGGGGCAAGACACATAACATGAGATTTGACATCAAAGAACATGAGTATATGTGGAGGCCCTGACATTTGCTAGTTATTAAATATTTCTGATGCTTAATTTTCCATCCATAAAATCGGAATTATAACAATACCTACTTCTTATGGTGGTTGTGAAAATTGAAAGGCGTAAAGTGTGATAAAGCCTTAAAGTGAGAATAACTCACTAGTACAGGTGAATTTAGCAGGCCATCACAAGAGATAATTTTAGGCAAAGAGACTTTCCTAGGGCCTATCAAATCACACCAGCGGGTCATGTGCTTATTCTGTCACTCTAGCAGGCAGACCCTTCATGAGTGCACAGGACACATCACACACTTCACAAAGCACACATCACAATTAGAACCCGTTGACTTAAGCAGGTGACTTCCTTTTAATCAATTATCCAGTATTATGGAAAAATTGGATATGTGTTTTTTTTAATTATTTCTATTAATATATGATGTAGTATTTGCCCCAGGGGTACAGGTCTGTGAATCAACAGGCTTACACATTTCACAGCACTCACCACAACATATACCCTCCCCAATGTCCATAATCCAACCACCCTATCCCCAACCCCCATCCCCCAGCAACCTGGATATGTGTTTTTATCTTTTACATATGCTTCCTGGCTTATCCAGACCCCATATCTTCAGCAAAACTAAGATAAATAGCTAAGCAAAAATTCTCATCTGTTCACTGCTCCACTGTATCTGAGTCCTTTCACCGTGTTTTTTCTTTTCCCTAGAGGCAGGTTAGACCTGTCCGAAGAGGAAGAGTAGTGTGCTTGGTGTATAAATATCCTGCTGGTTGAGACTGCAAAGTAATCATGGTATTCTTTGTATGACTTCCCAATAAAATGTGGGGGGAAGCAATGTGGTCCCAGAATAACCAGAATGAAGTAGATACTATTCCTGTTTTCACCCTGAAAAAAACACAAGGGCTATCTTAAAATGTCTCAAATGACTTTGAGGGGAGCTTAGCCCCCTTGTGCTAATACCTGGTCCTGCCTGCTACTACTAACGACCCTGTTTTTAGGGAACAAAAATATTTCCAGAATGTGGCGTCCAGCACCATAGAAGATCAAATCAGGAATTCAAGTGAAAAGGAAGAGAATTGGTCAGCAATATCGGAAGGGTATTCAATCTAGAAAACAAATGTCCCGTATCAGAAGTTCACTAGAATACGCCAAGAGAAGAAGCTGAGAGTTCCCAAATCCATAGCTGACAAAGCCAAATCAAGGATGAGTGCCCAGGAAAGTAGATGAAGTGACAGGAGATAGTAGGAGGGAGTCAGGCACTAAGCTATCAGAAAATTCCGCATGACTTCCACCCTCCATTTCAGGGTTGTTTACATGAGGCTTAGCACTAGCCGACTGCTTCTGCTCATGCACATCTTATAGGCACCACCCAACACCCAACTGAGCAATATGTCACCTTGCCAGGGACCCAAGTGCCTCATGTCGCTGTGTATTTTCTGTCCATTGAAATTGTAAGTTATTGGAAATTAGACTTGTATTTCTTTTCTACCCTTCCCTTCTATGTCCAAACCAGAGATTTGATATTTATTACATAAACTACAAACAAATGAAAAATTATGACAAGGCCTCAGCTCTAATGTATTTGGGTAAGGATGAGTTACACTAATTTGGGGACCCATCATGTTCAGCTTTCCTGAATGTGTGCAGAAACACAGATCTTATTGGCAATATAATTGGGGGATGTTGTTGCTCCTGGGGGCTTTGCCACAAAAAGCAAATAATTTGGCTGACTTTAGACAGTCTCCAACACTGGACTATGACACAGCTGAAGCAGTGGGATTTATACAGAAGATTGCTCCACGTCAGAAAAGAATGTATTCTCCTCTGCAATAGAACATCCTGATTTCTTGCTTCAGGTTGAACAGAGAATTTCTCCACTGCGAACTCCTAGCTTAGAAATGAGTTTTCCTCTTGCCAATCTGGATTATGATAGATATCTACCCTACCCCGTGTCTTATTAGACTGCCTGCTGACAGGAAAAGACTTAGCATGTTGGTAATGTGGGAGATCCCATCCTGATATTTGGCACAATCTGATTTTATCTCTAGTTGTCTTTATTTATCCTCTGCCATTAGATTTTGGCTCTCTTGGATTCAAATGACATCTTTAAGGGGAGAAACAAAGAATTTGCAATTGTTTCCCAGCAATGTGCAAATTGGCACTTAATTGAGAATTAATGGTGTGCTAACGGCTCACTGCAGCCATTCCCACTGCAAATTGCACTGGGATTGTTTGCACTTTTGACTTTGACATGCTTTTTATAGGGGTACATGAGTAATTTGATCTGTAAAAGGGAGAGAAGATTCCACCTCCTGAAGGAAAAGTACTAATTAGGAGCAAAATCTAACTGCTTTTCTCCAGCAGGGTCTCCTCTCCCTATGTTTGGCTTAATGCAAACGCCTGCCATGCTGAGTTTCTACATTGGATTGTCCAATACAGCCTGTTTAATTTTAATTTCCTTTAGCAGAGTTGATATTCAATTAGCCACACCAATGAAGGGATGTATTAGCACACATAATAATCTCTTAACTTTGTACAGAGCTTTAGAGTTTACGAAGCACTTTCACATTTGCTCCTCACACACATAATTGTCGTATTAAGCTACAATTACAAGCCCCATTTTACAGATGGAGAAATTTGAGTTCAAAGATAATAAAAGTACAACCAAGGACACATAAAATAAGAAGTGGAGAGGATAAAGCCTCCAGTTATTCATCCATTGCTTTTTTCCTACTATCCCAAAAAAAGATTATGGTTCATGCTATCACCCTAGGTGCACAACACCATTTTTAATCCCACATTCATATCATTCATTTGTTCGTTCATTTTTTTTTCAACATAAAGGTTTATTAAACAACAATATGTACATAATACTTGCTAAATATTCTTGGAGAAAATGAAAATAATACAAGGTGGAATTCCACAAAATTCTTGAGCACATGACAAATATACATTAGATGCTGATGTTAACATTAGGCAAAAACCTAATCCTTGAGTGTAGGAACTATCTCCAGTTCATCATTCTATGCTTCTGCAGCACCTAACACAGTACGGGGTCTAGCAGAAAGTAGGTAGTGGGTGAATACTGGCGGGGGGTGGGGCGGGATTTAATGTAATCACATCATTTTTTTGCTGGCTTTGTTAGCCAGAAGAGCCTAAGCCTGAATTTCACATTTTTGGCTTCCCTGATTTTTGAAAGCCATAATCTGAGCAAATTTGGAAGCCTTGTTTTTCCTGTCTATAGAGAGAAGAAACCTCATTCATTGAAACAAAAATTTCTGATTTGGGAGTTTCTTCCCAAGGGCGCTAGGACAGCTTGGAGAGGAAATAGTGTCTGTAACTACCTATAACATTGTCCCTCTCTCCATGGTGTGATTTCCAATGATCTCCTGTCTTAGATCACTGACTATAGGGAAAAATCAGGAAAATAGTCCTCATACCCCAGAAATTCCTTCCTGGGGATTTAGACACAGCCTCAGAGAGCAAAAGCACAATCAAGTGAATCTGAGAACTTCAAGGCCCTCACGGAAAAGCCTGGGACTCTGGGTCATTTTCTGACCTGTGACAAAAATATCCTTCCTATGTTTCTTCTTGAATGGGATTGGGGGACTGGGAAGAGAAGAGACCTCAGCCTCCTGCTGTGAGGATGTGAGATCTCCAGCTGTGCCAATCCTCATTAGCACCCAGTGGGGGATGGTGGGGGGGCAGGCGGCAAACATTTGGAAGACTTTGGCTCACAGCCCAGCCTAAGAAGTCCCCTGAGATGGTCCTTAATAAACCTCCTGGGAAGGGCTGGAAAAGTTAATTAGGATGTAAAAAGATAGTTTGACTACTTCAAATCAGAAGCAGTTGGAGAGTATTAAATAATTTTTTTAATCCATTTGATTTACCAAGGGGGGTGGATTTCTCGTTCATGGGGCTTTACCATAAAAAGCATAGTTAATATTACAGCACGTGATCATTGAGAGAGGTTGAGACATTCAGAACATTACTGTTTCATGTTATGTGACTTGTAGCTTCTAGATCTGTGCTGTCCAGTTGGATAGCTATTAACATATATGGGTATTGACGATGAAATGCAGAAGTAAATTCTTAATATTATTTAATGCAAATCAATTTATGTTTAAAATCTAAAAATTCATATCTAAAAATTTATATATACATAGCTATGTAAATCTACTTCTTCAACTGTAAATTTTATTAATCCTGAAATTAATCAAGTATTTCTGATGAAAATGTAGTGCCTGGATTGAAATGTGCTATAAGTATAAAATACACACCAGATTTCAAAGACTTAGTCAAAAAAAAAAAGTAAAATGCCTCACTAATTGTTTATATTGATTAAACATTGAAATACTATTCTGGATATACTATGTTAAACAAATTATATTATTCAAAGTAATTTTGTTTGATTTTATTTTTCTACTTTTTTTAAATGTAGCTACAGGAAACTTTTAAATTATGTATTTAGATTACATATTTTCACTGGATAATATTTTTCTAGTGAAGCACTATTATGTGCTAAATTGTGTCCCCACCCCAATTCATATTTTGAAGTCTTAAACTACAATATGTGAGAATGTGACTATGTTTGGAGATAAGGTCTTTAAAGAGGTAATTAAAATTAAATGAGATCAGTGAGGTGGTCCTAATCCAATATGACTGATGTCCTTATAAAAGAGATTAGGCCACAGACATACACAGAGGAAAGAGAATGTAGAAACATGTGGAGAAAATGGCCATCTATAAGCTAAGGGGAGACACCTTCAGAAGAAACCAATCTTGTGTCTTGGAATAAGGTTGAGGGAGAAATAACTATGGAGAAAGCATATGTAAGAATGTGTAACAAAGGAACATGACCTAACCTGGGTTGTCAGGGAATTCTGAACAGAGACAAAAAGAGAAGTTTGAGTGAACTGTAGTGAAAGGAAACAAGGGATCATAGAGAGCATCATGTGCAAAAGTCCTGTGATGGAAAGAAACATGAGACCCTTGGGTGATATGAAATGAAGACAGAGTAGTCTCCAGGGTACAGACTTTGAAAGTTCTAGTAAGCCAGTTGGGGATTTTGGTCTTTGTCTTAAGATATAGCATTTTAAAGAGGGTGTTATTTGATTTTCCTTGCATTTGGAAATAAATATTTTGGCTTCTGGACAGAAAATTAATTCAAAGGGACGAAGAGTATATGAAGGTATTTGATTTAGGAAACTAGTGCAGTAATCAGGGGAGAGAAAATGATAGTTAAGGGACTGGGATTAGGGATGAAGACAGATGGATAGATTTCAGTCTTTTACTACAGGGCTTCTCATACTTTAATGTACATAAAAGTCATCTGGAAGTCTTGCCAAATGTAGATTCTGATTCAGTAGGTCAGCAGCAGGCCTAGAATTCTTTTATTCTACCAAGACTCACACAAAAGTGACTCTGGTCCTCAGACCACACTTTAAGCAGCAAGGTTCTGGTCCTTAGAATCTGCTGGACATGGCGATATGATACAAGGAAGAGAGTGAGGGAGAGTAAGGTTTCTAGGAGAACATTGAGTTTAAAGGGATTTGACTTCCAAGAGGAGATGCTAAGTAGGAAGCTATATGAATACTGTCTATACGAAGGGAATTCTGGCCTGGAGACATAAATCTGTCAATCAGTTGCATATAGCTCAAGCTATAATAATTGCATATATCTGAAGATGCAGATGTCATCTCCTAATGAACAATAAAGAGTAAATGGTGATGAGGCCCTAGAACCAAACCTTGAGAAGTAACAACAGAGGAAGGCAAAATGAAGTCAAAGTAGAAGAAAACCTTAATAGTCTTGTGTGATAGAGATGGAGAAGATATTTCAAGAAGCATAGAGAGATCAAGAGTTGAATGCTGCTAGCAGATAAAAGAATATTAAAAATAAGATGTCTGGTTGTTTGTTTTCTCTTCAGCTGCTTCTCCTAGCTTGCCACTAGAGTTGACTGCCAATTGTTTTGCGTAGTTTCCTTTTGTCCTCTTTCCTCAATTTGGATCATTATCATGCACTCTCCCCACTGCCATGTTTAGGCAGAGTAGCTTAATGACCTTGGAAGTCAAGTGTTGAAAATTGAAGAGTGTAAGAGGGAAGAAACTTAGAACTCTAAATCACTGCTTGGAGAAGGGCCAGTTAGAAATATCAGTTGTAGATAGCAGCTAGCATGGAAGAACGTGTGCAATCCTCAATTGTCAGATTGCAACTCAAATTATATATGTATTTTCCAGTACTAGGACCACAAGACATAGGTTAACCAAGTTTGTGTGTAGTAGCCTGGTTAGGAATTAATTTCATGTTTTAAACCCCCTCTAAGTTAATATTTTCTTGGTTATACATTCTGAGTTTCAAACAACTTGTTTAGAATGAACTTTTGGAACCACACCCATTTCTAAGCTGGGAACTGCTAACATAGCAAAGGATTTATTGCTGAATGATCAACTTGATATGCTTGTCATAACTGCTAAACTATCCAGACATGGTTCATTTATTCCAGTCAACATAATGTCTGAAATGGATTGAAGAAATTGGATCAATAGACCTTGACCATCGATCTGCAATGGTCACTCTGGACAGTTGTGGAAAATCAGTTGTCTGAAAAAATAACATTGGCAAGCAAATTATTTTATCAGTCATCTTTGTTCTTAGTGAAAAATGACATGGTTTCAATTTAGAATGGGATATGGTTCACTAACCTTATGGTGACCAATCTCTAAAAATTGAGATATGTGTTATATCACAAAGCTGATAGGTTGTAGGAATTCAACTACATACACTTTTTTTTAATTAAAAAATTGATGTAGATAACTTTGTTTAAAACAGTAATAGTAATTATGACAACATCATAGGGGTGAAAAGGGGTGAGAAGGAGGAACACTATGTTGTAAGGTACCACATTACATATGAAATGATATAGTGTTATTTTAAAATGAGCTCAAATTTGTTATAAGTGTACATTATAAACTATGGAAAAACCACTTTTTTTTTTTTTTTAAGATGTAGAACTCTTATGTTAGGGAAGAGATAAAACAGAATTATATCAAATACTCAAGTCAGAGAAAGCAGGAAAAAAAGGAAGAAACAAGAAATAAAGAGCAAATGTACTGAATAGAAAAGTCACAACTTGGTAGATATTAATCCAATATATTAATAATCATTTAAGTGTGAATCATTTAAGTACATGAATTACAAGGGAAAGATTGTCAAAGTGGTTAAAAAAAAAACACAAAAACAAGACCTCATTATAAGTTGTTAATATGAAACTCACATTAAGTAAAAATATTCAGGTTAGCTAAAAGTAAAGGGATGGAAAAACCCAAAAGTCTATCAATAAATAAATGAATAAAAAGAAGTGACATATACATACAGTAGAATTTTTTTAGCCTTAAGAAGGAAGGAAATTCTGACACATGCCATAACATGGCTGAAACTTGACATGAAATAAACGAGATACAAAAGAACAAATACTGTGTGATTCCACCTACATGAGGTACCTAGTGTAGTCAGATTCATAGAGACAGAAATCATAAAGATGGTTCCAGGACTAGGCAGGGGAAGGAATAGAGCCTTAGTACTTAATAGATATAGAATTTCAGTTGTGGAAGATGAAACAGTTCTAAGAATAGATGGTGGTGATAGTTGCAGAACAATGAACTTACTTAATGTTACAGAACTGTATGTTTAAAATGGTAAATTTTATGTTATATGTATTTTACCACAATAAAAAATGCATACACAAAAAACAAAGGGATGAAAAAGATATACCACATTAACACTAATAAAAAATACAAAGTAATATATTAATTTTAGACAAAATTAACTACAGAAAAAGGAATATTATCAGGGATCAAAAGGGACATTACAAAATCATGATGAGTGTAATTATTGAAGAAGACATACCATCCTAATTTGTATGCACTACTCTGTGCAATACTACAGAGCACCAAAATACAGGAGGTAAAATAATTTGAAAGGAGAGAGAGAAAAACTCACCATTATAGGTGGAGATTTCAAGAACCCTGTCAGTAATTGATATATCAAAAAGTCAGAGAACCAGTAAAGATATAAATGACCTGAATAACATTATCAATTAGATTTAATTGACATTCGTCCAAAATTCTATCCGACAACAGCAGAATATATATTCTTCTCAAGTTGACATGGAGTAGTCACCAAGATAAACCATATTCTGGAACATAAAATACACCTTACAAATGTAAAGAAATAGAAATCATATGAACTATATTCTTAGAACAAACATATTAAACTAAAAATCAATAACAGAAAGACAGCTGAAAATATCTGGAAATTAAACAACACAATTCTAGATAATCCACACATCAAAGAGGTCTCAAGAGAAACTTAAAATACATTAAACTAAATTAAAATGAAAATATAACTTATCAAAATTTGTGAGTTGCTGCAAATGCAGTACTTAGAGGGAAATTCATAGTATTAAAATAAATGTTTTAGAAATGAAGAAAATCCAAAATCAATAACCTGATTTTCCAATTTAGAAAATTAGAGGAAGAATAGCAATTTGAATTTAAAGGAAGCAGAATAAAAAAGTTAGAACACAAAATCTTGAAAACAGGAAAATAGAGAACATTAATGAAATCAAAAATTGATTCTTTGAAAAGATCAACATAAATTCTTAGCCAAGCTAACCAATAAACAAAAATTACCAATGTTAAAAATTAAAGAAAGTTCATCACTACTGATCTCATGGACAATTAAGGGATAATAGACTTCAAACAAGATTATGCAAAAAAAAAAAAAACCTCAAAAATTTAGATCAAATGGACTAATTCCATAAAAACTATCAAAATGCATAAAAAGGAGAAACAGATAACTGAATAGCTCTATATGAATTAAGTAACTTTAATTGTTAATAACCTTCCCCCAAAAAAGGTACAAGTACCAAGCCCTAATGATTAGATAGTGAAACCTACCAAGTATTAAAAAAAAAAAAAAAAATTTTCCATAATCTCTTCCAGAACACAGAAGCAGAGGTAGCATTCCTTAACTCATTCTATGAGGTAAGCATTACCCTATATCAATATCAGATAAAAATGTTGGGAAAAAGGAAAATTCCAGGTGAATATCTCTTATGAACCTAGATGCAAATCTTCAACAAAATATTAACAAACTGAATACCACAATGTACAAAAAAGAAAAATCATCTACTACACCCAAAAGAATTTTTCTAGCTCTGTCAGACTGCTTCTATATTCAAGAATCAATCAATGGAGTCGATCCTATCAACAGGCTTAAAAAACAAATATTATACGATATTATCAATTGGTACAGAAAAAGCATGTGACAAAACCCAAAACCCATCCTTGATAAAAACATTCAGCAAACTAGGAATAGAGGGACACTTCCTCAATTGGATAAGGATTTCATTGAGTCTACAGATTGCTTTGGGTAATATTGACATCTTGTAGTATTATCTTCTAATCCATGAACATGATATGTCTTCCCATTTATTTGTGTCTTGATCTAGGAATTCAATGCCATCCAAATAAAAATCTCTGCAAGCTCTTCTGTAGATAGCAACAAACTGATCGTGAAGTTTGTATGGAATGGGAAGGGGTCTTGAGTAATTAACACAATCCTGAAGAACAAAGCTGGAGGACTAGAACAACCTGATTTCAAGACTTACTATAAAACTCCAGTAATAAGACAGTGTGTTTGTTGGTGAAAGAATAGATGTAATTCAGTGGAAGAAAATAGAGAACAAACCCCTACAAAATAGAGTCAACTAATTTCTTTTTTTAATTGTAGTAAAGTGTTCATAATATAAAATTATTATTTTAATAATTTCTAAGGTGGCATTAATTACACTCACATTTTTGCACAACCATTATCTCTATCCACCTCTGGAATGTCTTCATCTTCCCAGACTGGAAGTCTGTATCTATTTATGTATAAAGATTGTATTTATTTATTGAAAGAGAGAGAGTGAGTGAGACAGAGAAAGAACACAACCCAACAGGGAGGGTCAAAGGCAGAGGGAGAAGCAGACTCCCCACTAATCAGGGAGCCCAATATGGGGCTTGATCCGAGGACCCTGGGATCATGATCTGAGCTGAAGACAGACACTTAACTGACTGAGCTACCCAGGTGCCCCAAGAAGTCTATATGTATTAAACAATCACTCCCCATTCTCTCCTCTTCCTAGCCCCTGATAACTACTATTCTAATTCATTATTTCTATGAATTTGACTATTCTGGGTTTGGAGGGAAAAAAATGTTCTGACCTAAGTAATTTTGAAAATAAGTGGTATCCATAATAATAAAAGCAAAAAGAACTATACAGAAGTACTGTACTTTAGTTGAAAAGTCTCCCATGAGAGTATGGGCTAAAATTCTGAGACTACTATGCATGTATACTGGAATTAAATAATTAAGTAAATGGGTGTCAAGTGGTGGGATTAGGGATTGTGCATGGGAAATGGGCATAGACAAGAAAAATCTTAGAAGGCTTGACTACTAAATGTAATGTGGGATCCTGGATGAGATACTAGACCAGAAAAAGGACATTGGATAAAAAACCAAGGAAATTCAAATAAACTGTGAACCTTAGTTAATAATGATGTACCGATACCAGTTCATTCACTGTGACAAATGTATCTTACTAACATAAGATAGTAAATACTAGAGGAAACAAAAGTTAAATGTTTGGGAACTCTCTGTACTATCCTTGCCCTTTTTCTGTAAATCTAAAACTATTCTAAAATAAAAGTTAATTGACTAGAGAGAACAAACTGATGGTTACCAGAGGGAAGGTTGGTGGGGGATGGATGAAATAAGTGATAGGGATTAAGGAGTGCACTCGTGATAAGTGCTGGGCGATGTATGGAATTGTCAAATCACTATATTGTACACCTGGAACTAATATGACACTGTATGTTAACTATATTGGAATTAAAATTTAAAAAAATAAAATTTTTAAAAAATAGTAAGTTACTTGAGAAAGAGAAATTGTATGGTATGTAGAATTGTGAAGTCTTCTTAGAAGGGTAGAGAATGCTAGTGCCCTTTACAGGGCACTTCAAGGAACCATGAGGGGACTGATGGAAGGAGTTATGGCAGCAGAGGAATGGAAGCTGTGTCCACCACAGCTACAATGAATGGATAATTGAACAAGTATCTGCCAGGAAAGTCACTTCCATCAGGGAAGAAACTAGCTACTAAGTTCAAGCAGAGAGTAGACAAAGGTCAGAATCTGGTTGTCTGGTTTTCAAAGAAGTCAGATTGATTTATAGTTGTATAACATAATTTACAAAATAATTTTACCCTTTTCTTACGTAATTTACTCAACAATAATGGGAATTATATGTTCAACTCATTTAGAGATGAGAAAGAGTTTCAGAGAGATCCAGTGACCTGGATAAGGTTACCTAGCTAGTGTGAGAGCAAGTGAACATTTCTGTACTAAAGAAGCCACTTGAGGGTTGAGGAGACAAGAGGCCAGGAACAGGGGTAGGTCACACAGAGTTTCAGTGTGAGAATGGGTCAGATACCTATGAAGATAATCAGCTTGAACATTGAATGGGGTAAGGAAGGGATAGGACAACTCTGATCCCTATTTGCTGTCCCTCTTTGATTTTGTAAAGAGCTCAGGGCTAATATAGATTTAGGACTCTCTGGGTTTCTGACAGATGAAAAAATTGACACTTGATCTTCATATATCAGGGTGGAAATCCTGTTTCTAATGGAAGATCTGATTCAACCTGGAACCATAATTACCCAATAGCAGCATAAATACCTATCACCCTTGCTACCCAGTACATAAAGTTTTCTTTCACATCTGGGTACCTCATTTGCCTTCTCAGCAAATAAAGTTTCTCACTATTGGACTTCTCAAATAGCAAGCTCCTCAGTATATCATTTTTCCATTTGCAGTAACTTGAGACAGACAACTTTTTGTCACACCCAGAGGGTTTCTTTTTACTTCAATTATATAATAGGTTTCCTGGCATTTTTGTCCCCAAATGTAGGTTAAAAAGTGCTTGCTAAAATTAACTTCTGTTATTTTGCACTCACGGGGCTTCTGGGGAAGGGCTGTCCACTTAAAATAGCTTCTAAGGGAACTATTCAGGACACTTGTAACTTTAGGTTTTATTAAATGACACAAGCTGCTGATGCTGGTTTTCCTTGACATGTAACTGAATCTCATTTGATCGAGGGGAAAAAATGTTCCCTGTGTTGCTGGTGAAATAGTAGAGTTCCATGACCATGCTATCTTGCCATTTTAGCAATCTGGATTGGGGCTGAGTGCAGCACAGTGTGGGGAAGTCTGAAGATGAATGAATATGACAGCTTGGTAGAGACAGCTCAACTCAGGCTAAAGGGCACTCTGGGACTTTGACCTCTATCCTGGTGGCCAGCTATGTATCTTGGAAAAGGCAGAAAGAAAACACAAATCACAGAAATGTCTTGCCCTATGATAAGAGCTAGATATTGGCAATGTGCAAGTTCACAATGACACACACTCATACACACAGAGACAAACACATGCAATTTTTGCCTAGTCACAGAATTTACCTCTTTGTAACTGTATGAACAGTGATTGTTCTCTCATGAGGTATTCACATATATATGAATATGTGTGTAAATTATGTAGGAATTACATTTTTTAAGACGGGGGAAGAGGCAGAGGAAATCAGAGAATCTCAAAGAGGCTCCATGCCCAGCACAGAGCCTGATGTGGGGCTCAATCCCATGACCCTGAGATCATGACCTGAACTGAAACCAAGAGTTGGATGCTTAACTGGACTGAGACACGCAGGTGCGCTGCATTATATTTCTTATATGTAAACCATTTTTCTACAGGTCACTTCAACCTTGGAGATAACCAGGGCTGTGTGTCAAACTATGGCAATGATATTTAGCTCCAAGGAACCATGCTACTTCATCATTGTGACCACCTGGTCTTGGGTAGCTCGCACTCCTTGGTGGCACCTGTGAGTGTTATTCCCTACTGAAGAGCTACTCTTGCTTCTGCTGCCCCCCAACAGGGCCCAGTGCCACCTGCAAAGCCCCTTTAGGGGCTGCTCTGGTCATTGACTCAATTTTTGTTTGTTTCCTGCTGCTGCAGCTCCTTCATGTCCCAGACACTGTAGGGGCAATATTGGCTCTTACCTGTGAGCACTCATGAGCAAGATATTAGAACATCTTGGGATAAAGGACCCCTGATGCTGACAGCAGAGGTTCTCAGCACAACAGGAGGTTCTTTAAGCCTTAGGTTATGGAGAACAGGAATGAAATGAAGACAAGAGCTCACAATATTCGACAAGATTTTACCTTTCTGTCCCCCACTCCAAAAATAATCCCTAAAATCTCAACACCATCTCCCTTGTAGGCTATCAGGATAAGTCTTTAATTACTGTTCCTAGAAGTCACTAGAAGACCCTTCTATCATTCATTACCTATCAGTCCATACTGCTCTGGATACCCCTAGTAGCACTCCATTCCAAACACTGCCTATTTCCCAATACCTTGCTTTTATACCGTCTGGAACTTATGATTTCTCATCACAAGATTTCTTCTCAAATTATCCTCCTCTTCTTGCTTTCTACCTCAAATCTTGTTCTCCCCTGAGGATACTGTTTCCCTGGTGGCTCTCTCCTATTGTAGTACTTCCTTCCCCACTTCAGTACAACTAGATTGGAGAAATGTTCTCCCTGGAGATGTCCTGCTGCTTCTAGTTCAGAACAATACTATGTCCTTCTTCCCTCCACACCAGTTAGTGAGGAGACGTACCCTGTCAGCACACACCATTAGCTCTATATCCTTGCTATGGTCATCTTCAGACACCTTGCTTATTATGTAACCACCACCTATTATTTTCCATCTCACTTCCCCGTGCACCTAACTTGAGCAATCAATCATGCCACTGGGACATAAAATCCAAAGGTCGTACCTCCTTTTAATTGTCCTTTCCTCCCTTCATTTTCTTGCATCCCCCAACATCTAGCTTAAATTCTATCACCCACTATTTTTAACCACACCATTGTAGACATCCTCTCCACGGTCCCTCTCTCTTTATTCTTTTCACCTTACAAAAAATCCAAACCTAGTTATATACAGCTCTACCTTCTCTGCACCCACATTTACTGGGAAAATACCCACATCTGTCCTCTTTGATCATTTTACAATTCATGACCACTGGCTTCAAGAAGACTGTTACCATCATTCAGCAACCCTACTCTATTTCCCTAGTCTATTTCCTTCCCCTCGTTCCTCATGACTGTTTCCTGCCTTCTGCTCTGTCCTCACACTTCCAACTTCTCCTTCCTCATTCTTAGCTAGTGGCCTCACCTCCTATTTAAGTATACATTTTATTTTATTTTTTAACTATATATTTAAAATTCATGTAAATTGTGAATTCTCATATTGTTTTCTATATTTTTTTATTTAACATATATTATACATTTTAAAAGTAAAAGAAGTTAGAAGGGAATGTTCAGACTTCTCTACCATCATATTTACAAAACTACCTTTATCTACATCTATACCTCTGCTTTCTGTCTGTTACTATGAATGAGATGACCATGGTCCCATCAACACCTAACCTCATGGCTTGTTCAGCAGGTCCCTTACTTTCTTGCCTACCCAAAGATGATGCTCTAGCAATGTCCCTTCTTTCTACTGTATCATAAAAGTCTCCTCTATTCTGGATCATTCCTAATAACATAAACATGTTACAGTTTCTCCCAAATTCAGAAGTATATTTGTTCTTGATTTCACATCCCTCTCCAGGTACTATTCCATTTATTTTCTCTTTTTTATACAATGCTTTCCTAAATATATTTATATTCTCACTATCTCCAGTTCTTCTCTTCCATTGTCTCTTTACTACATGCCAACCAGTCTTCTAACTAGAACTTCACTGAAGTAGCTCCTGACCAGGTTACCAATGATGGTGCTAAAATTCCACCTGCACATCTCAGTTTTCATCTTACCCATCCCACCAGCAGCATTTACACAATCAATCATTTCCCCCTACTTAAACATTTTCTTCATTTTTTCCTAACCCTCTTTCCTCTTTGCCTGGCTGCTCATTCTCTGCCTTCTTTGCTTCCTTCTTCTTCATTTCTCCAACCATTATAGCTCAGTTCTCAGACCGCCCTTCTTCTCCATCTACACTCACTTTCTAGGTAATTTAATCCAGACTCATGGCTTCCAGTATTATCCATATGCCAAAAATTTCTAAGTGTATATCTTCGTCCTAGAAAATAACCCTGAAATCCAGACTCTAAGATACAGTTGCTTACTTGATAGCTCCATTTAACATGTCCACAAGGAAACTTGTTTATCCCTACCAAACTTGCATCCTCAGTAAAGACAGTTTTGGTCTTCTAATTGTGTAATCTCAAAAGCTTAGAGTTATTCAATCTGTCAGCAAATAGATGTGACTGGTTTTATCTCTAGAGTATATCTAGAACCTGACACTTGTCATCTTCCTGTGAAACAACCACCTAGACTACAACCACTATCATTTCTCATCTCTATTATCTATTACTTCTTCCTCTCCAAGACCGCTACAGTGGCCTACTCCATAGCAGCTAGTGTAGTGATTTTAAAATTTAATTTGCTTCTGTCTTTCCTATGGCCAGACTCTTTAGTGGGTCTCCATATTATCCAGAGTAAAAGCTAAAGTCCTTAAGTTCTCCATTAATTCCTATGTAATTTAACCCTTCACCACATCTCTGATTTTATCTCCTACCTCTCTTACTCTGTTCCAGCCAAACAGAATACCTCTTTACCATTCCTCACCTCATCTCCCTCAGATATCTGCTTAAATGTCACTTGTAGTAAGATCACTCCAAAATAACAAACTTCATCCCTGGCATTCCCTTTCTCACTTATCTGCTTTCCTTCTACTGAATCTATCACCATCTGTCATACTCTCACTTTTGTGTTTATTTTCTCTTTCCTCAACTAAAACGTAAACTTCATGAATACAGAGATGTTGCCTGTTTTACTGACTGCTGTATTTCCAATGTCTGGAATAGAGTCTGGTATACAGTAGACACTCAATAAGTATTTATGGGTAGAATGAATGACAAATGTTGAAATTATGACCACAAAGATAAATATTCTAATAAAAAATGAAATTCAACAAAAAGGGAATCTTGAGGGATGCCTGAGTGGCTCAGTGAGTTAAAGCCTCTGCCTTAGGCTCAGGTCATGATCCAAGGGTCCTGGGATCGAACAACGCATCAGGCTCTATGCTCAGCAGGGAGCCTGCTTCCCTTCCTCTCTCTCTCTCTCTCTGCCTGCCTCTCTGCCTACTTGTGATCTCTGTCTGTCAAATAAATAAAAATTTTTAAAATCTTAAAAAAAAAAAAGGGAACCTTGAATATTGCAGATTTATGTGACCAAGTCTAATCTGGAATTTACACAACCACCTTGATGTAGAGTAATAGAACTCAGTGAGATGTTGGGTGTAGGAGACAGAACACTGATGCTGTTTGGAACCCTCTTTTTGACCTTTCCAGTGAGAGAGAAAGAGAGACCCCCAAAGAAAGAAAGAAAGAAAGATCATGGACAGGCAGAAAAAGAATATAGAAGTTGTAAAGTAAAAAATCATTTGACTATTGGATGATGTAAAGAGAACTCTCAGGCCTAGAAATGAATTAGGGGAAGGGAAGTAGGAAAGGAGGGAAACTTGTAAGGCAGAATCTCATCTCTGATAACCTGCCTTACATTAATTTAAGATAATACTCCATTAATCTTCATAGCAGAATCTTTAATTGCAAAATCTTTCATCAGCCTTGTTATTTGCTGCACCTGTCATTGGAGACACTCTGTGGCTTTTATTGTGTTGTTGTCATTTCTCACACTAATTAGGGGTTGTTTTGTTGTGTCTCCTTCAGTGTGGTTGGGTTTAAACCGTGTTGCTGTCAAGTATGCTCCTCTCCCTGAGCAGATTTCACACAGCATTTTGGGCAGATTTCAAAGGATAAATTGTTTAAAACATCAATTAAATACCCCCACAATATTAACAACTTTCTTAATGCCCTTTAACAATCCCATAATCCATCCTGCATCTGCTGCACAGTCGTTAAACCTCAAATATATGTGTTTAACATTCAATTGGGTGCTTAATGATCTTACCTTATCTGGGCCTATTAAATTTAAAGAGATGTGCATAATTGAGTTATTGCACATTAATTATAAATACCTATTGGCTATTAAAATCACATTCCAAGGGTTAACACCTATTGCTAGATAGATTTGGCTAAACCTTGCCCAATCTCTGCTCTTCTTGGTGAAAAGACACAGCTTGCAATAAAGAAATGATAAAGCCTACCTCTTACCAGGTAGTCCAATCAAATTGAAACCACAAATCCCACTCTAAACTGGATACCTCTTACAGAGTTATGCAGAGAAAATTAGTAATAACTCCTCAAAATTTTAAAGCACTTAGTATATTTTAAACGACTTCCACTAAACATCATTGCTTCTAAACTTCTGGAAACCCTGATATATATATATGTAAAATATGATATATTTATATGTTCTTGACCATGAAATACTATGTATATATGAAATACAACTCCCTTTATAACAGTTGGGAATATGTCGGGCATGACAAGTTCAAGTGACCTACCTGTTTCATTTGGAGCTGACTTAGATGATAGAATGACAAATGGAGACAATGTAAATATTTTATTTTGGAAAGACAAAAGGTATGAGCAACATGGAAGCAGCAGGTGCCTATAACCAACTTATATTGCCTTTTCTACTTCTGTAATCCTCCCTTCTCCAAGCACTTTGGCTGCTACCTCCCCATCATCCCTTTAATGCTGCTACTGACTGTTCCTTTCTGTCTATAACTTAAAGTGGCTCTTAAGTATCTTCTCCACATTTTCACACCAGTCTGTCCCACTTACTTATCAATTCTCGGGCCCGAGGTATCTATTTGGGTTTTTGTTGCTCTAAGCATGTTTCTACCAGTACAACTTAATTGTACACTTTCTGAGGAACACCATTAGATCTGATTCTCCTGATTTCTGTCTGACTCAGGAAGTAATAGTCAAAGGTGAGTGCTTAAAAACTATGGGTAGCTTAATTCCCTTTACTGACACTCTTGCTCCATCTTTAAGATGACACCCATCCAAAGTACTTTGGAACATTCCCCTTCTGTACTGAATCTTTAATGGATCCATGAGCACCACGTCTTTGTGTTTGAACACCGTGGGACCAAAGAAGTATTGTGCATCAGCCCCTCCCATTTTTTTGCCCGTGTGCGTACACTCTGAAGTTCCCCTGGGCGTTCCTTCTCTCAATAATAAAACACGACTGATAACAAGCAACAGCAGCCTTCCAAGTGGCTCCCTTTGTAGAAAATCCCCAAACACATTCAATTCAAATTTAAACAGCCACATTTGAAACAAAGAGAGAGACTAGCAAATGGCCCCCCACTCTGTTTTCTAATTGTCTCCAGAGACAGAGCACGTCTATTTGAATCTTTTTCAGGCCGGTCACATCAATGCCCTGACGGATCCTGTCCTTTTCCATCAGGCTTCAAGCTTTCCTTCTTGGGCATAGTGTAAGTCAGTGCAGCTCGTTCTGGGAATTCAAATATGACTTCTGTGGCTTGTGGACCTCTCCATGGTTACAGCTTTGAAACTTGGGTGAAGTTTTCATATAAATAACAACAAAGCTTGAAAAATGTGAACTTTCTGAGGCAGTGAACATCTTTCAGCCCACAAGCAGCTATGGGTCTTTCTCACTGGTTCTCCTCCATTAGTTTAGGGAGTTGTGGGTTTTTAGTCCCAACTTCATCATTGCATCAGTGTGTCACTAAGGGAAAGTCTCTAAATCTCTCTGTGCCTCATTTCATCCAGTGATAAGTGGAAGAGAACAGGACTGCCCAGCTTACCCAGTAGAATTCTTCAAGGTAAAATCCAGTGGATAAATGTGTATGAAAACATTTGAAAGAGCCAAAACCCTGTACACAAGTAAGAGGGTTGTGTTTGTCCCAAATAAACAACCTAATGGTGTGTTCCATATAGGCCTAAAATCATGATAATTAAATGAGCATTACGGGAAAAGTGCTGACATTTAGAGAAAGTCGCAGACATTCAAGAGTGGCTTCAATGAAGGGAAGGTGGGAGCATATCTTAAGTATTTAGAACTTTCCTTTAAAAAAAAAAAAAAGATGAATTAGCATGCTAATCTGAGACATGGGTGACCTGAGCCTTAGTCCCAGTTCTGCTACTAGCTGCATGACTTCAAGCAAATCACTGAACTTCTCTGGGGCCTTCATTTCCTCAACTCTAAAATGAGTGGGCTGGACTTAGTGGCCACTGAGGTTGCTGCTGGCTCTAAGATTTTTTGTAGTTCTGAATTTCCACTTGGCCACTCCATCAGGCTGACTCTGACATGGTTTAGTCAAACGCATGGTGAGGATGAGGCTCTTGATCAGTTATGAGCATTAGCGCCCGAAGTGCTGGTCAAAGACTAGGCCCATGTAACCTGGGCCTTCTATCCTTACCATCACGTGAGCACTGCTCTCTGTGCCTATATGGCTCAAAGGCAAGAGCCCAGAGCCCTGCGAGGATGAACCTAGGGAGACAGGGCTAGGAAACCATGTGGAAAGGTAAAAAAAAAAAACACACGGCACAGAACTGTGTTCTATAACCACAACTACCTGCTCTCATGCCTGTTTGGTGAAGTGGCACACTGAGGACTCTGGTGGCCATCTCATCAGGAATCCTTGCTCCACCTGGGCCACTGTCCTTGCTGTCATCCGCATTCTCAGAAAACGTAGCTCTGCTGGCTGTTGGCTTCTGTTGCTTGCTCACCACACTTGGAACGTTCCATTCCTCTTGCTGTAACTTCCATTTGCCACCTCTGTGTTCCCAGACCACACACCATTCACACTGTTCTCTGGATTTCTTCTGTCTTGAAGCGTTTAGCTCCCGTACTGTGTCTTATACTATTTTTAATGAACATATAGTGTCTCATAAATTCCATTTTAATTGAATATGATTGACTTGAATTTCCGTCTTCCCTTGAATAGTCCCCACTTTGGGTGTGTTTGATCTTATTTACCATCTCTCCAGAAAGTTCAGTTTGATTTTATATCACATGCTATTCACGCTAAGTAGAAAGACAATTTGTAAGTTTACTAAAAAATAAAATCGGTCAGACCATTTCAGAGCAGGGGATACATCCATCTGTTAAAAGGTCTTGACCAAGATTTAGAGTGAAAGTCTTGACCACCAATAATAGCGTTCTTTTTAAGGGAATGACGTTTTTATACTCTCAGAGAAGCCATCTAAAAACTCCTAAGATAGAAAGGGTTTTCACATGCAGAAAGTCGAGTTGGTAAGAGTCTTCCTTTCCCATGGATAATTTCCACCCTGAAATCTCTTACTGACATGTCACGATGTTTTGAATGTTAACTGCATATTTCCCTTTTCCACCCCAGACTCTGCAGATAGAGAGATGTCAAAGAGAGATCAGATGACAGCTTTTAGCCTGGCTTCACAAGTGAAAACTCAGTGGGGATTCCCATAGGTCCAGGGTCCAGCCCTCAAGTTTGAAGTCTGAAAACTCAATTTTACCAATCCAGCAAAAGGTCATCAAGCTCTTGGACTCAATCAAAGTAAGAAATCTGCATTTACCAAATCCACACATCAGAATATCAATTCATTTGGAGTGGGAGATCTGTATGGAAATATCATCTAAATTGCAAATTCAACCATATTACTCCCCTGCCTAACGTTTTCAATAGCTCATTTCTGCCTACAAATTGCTAATAAGACAATTCCTGATATAACCTCTTTCCATCTCATCTCCTTATATACCTCTCCTCACATCCAAAATGTTCCAATTTTTCCCAAACCCGTAATGCTCTCTGATGTCTTCTTTATAATGCCTCTGGTTTTAAGGCCTGCTTTGAATACATTCCCTTGTCTTTTGTAAACATAATGCCAGCCTTGATTTACCATCTCAATCTTCTATTACCTCCTCTAATCTTCACATTTTCAAGGTGAATTCAGATCTAATCTGATATGGCCTCATTGACTCCTCCCCACTATTGAGTGGATAAAGTGCCTCCTCTCTGTACTCCCAGTGCATGCTCTGCGTATCTCTGTAAGGGAATCTATCTCTTTACATTGGGTTATATGTTGAGTTCTCTGTCCAGCTGGACTGTGAACCCCTTGAAAATGTTAACCATCCATTTTACCCCTCTAACCTTTGTACTGGAGTACCTGGGATAGCAGGGGTACTCAAAAATGTTGGTTAAGTCAACAAATGAACAAATATCCTCGGGACTCCCTTTTGGTGGGTCATCCCACTCAGAGTCCAAGTTATGGACCAGAAACCTTGCCTGGTGACACAGATTTAGGATAAGAGTTGTTAATGTTTGTAACACCTATTTTTATCTGGTTAGGATAACTAGTTGAAGTGCTCTTCTCTTTGCTGAATATTTTTTTTAAGATTTATTTATCTGAGAGAGAGAGAGAGAGAGAATCCCAAGCAGATTCCTCACGGAACACAGATCTCAATGCTGGGCTTGATCCCACAACCCATGAGATCATGACCTGAGCTGAAACCAAGAGTCAGACGCTTAACCTACTGAGCCAGCCAAGCATCCCTCTTCTCTGACTATTTTTCTTAGCATCCCAGTGCCCTTTCCCCCAGATGACACAACTTAAACTATCGTCCACTTTTGCTCTGCAACCCCCTTTATTCTAGTCTCTTCACATAATAATCTCAGACCTACGGTTAATATCATTATTATTTTATCAGCTTTTGTTTTTCAATACCAGCTACGGAGGCACCATGCTGGTCATCTTGATTAGAATGACACTGTGGTCTTTTGTCTAGATAGTTTTCTTAATTCCCCCAGGTGGAAACCGGGGGCTACGTTGACTCATCGTTACATCATTATCCTCTCTTCAGAGTCAGTTACTGCTGCCAGTAGGTAATTTTACCTACTATATGTTCATGCTTATTAGCTTTCATTTCCGAGTCTGACTTCTCCTGATCTTACCCTATTTCTGAGGGAGAACCAAAGTCCCTGTGCCTGGTTATTAAACACGCCTTTTTAAAAAGCTGCCAAACCAATCTAAAATGCATAGCCTCTGGGCTCTGGCCGAAGAAAGGATATCATTCTACCAAGCCTCCTTCCTAGGTTTCTATACCCCAGAGTTTAGTCCTGGAGAAGGGGGTCCTGTGGTAGATCCTTGGGATGGAGGCAGCCTCGGTGACTGGCTAATGGCCTGGCACCATTGGGAATTTCCCAGCTTGCTTTGCAAAGTCCGCTCATTCTTGGCTTGCCACACTGCTCAGATAGCCTTTCTAGGGAAGCTGGCTGTGCTTCTTGTATTCGTTTATTTTAAACACAGTGTCTTCTCCTCATCCCTTGATGCCTATTGTGTGGTTTAATTGCTACCCTCTGCCCATGGTTGCCAGCATGATGTGCTGTGAGGCCAGCACACACAATGCAATGTGTGCTTGGAGGGGCTGACAAGCCCAGCTTCCAAACCGGATTCTCAAAGGGAGAGGCCAATGAAACCCGTCGTCGAGAAAGTGATAATTTCTGTGCCATGCAATTATACCCTTTAAAAAGTATACCTCTGGTGCCCTATCCTGCCAACAGTTTACCGACGACGAGGAAACAAAACCAGCAGTTGATGCTAGAATGACTATGGAAACCCTGTAATCATCTTAAAAATAGATTTATATAGGGAACCTGGTTATTATGAGTGTGGTTTTACACTCTGTTTCAAAAGAAAAAAAATCCTCTCCACAACTTTAGCCATTTTAATTTCTGCGGCAGCATCATGGATATTTGGAGGAGAGGTGGGAGAAGGTAAGGAAGAAAAGAAGGAGAAAATGTATTGCTGGGATTTTTCTCTCTGCCACATGCTTATCCTCAACTTATCCACCCACAGACACCCCCCACACACCGCACCCCTATCATTATGGGAACATCTCCCCACCGATTACACCCACCAAGAAGCCATAAAAGCCAACCTTGTCATCACAGCTACCCACTCACAAATAACTACTGCCCTAAGTTCCCTAAGTTACCCCATTTCCCCCCTTCACACGCAATACTTACTCTTGTGCACTTTTCCGCCTCACGGATGTAAAGTGCACGTATAGGTGACAGTCCTCCGCGGAAGGATCCTCCACGGTGGAGGTTTCTAGGCTGTGCCCATGCAGGTTGCCACTCCCTTTCCCAGCTATTGGCAAGTGGAAGCCGTAAGAGTCTGATAAAGTCAGGAAAGGGGGTAACAAGTGATCAAATGATTGGACGAAAGTACCCATTGGCCATAGCCCTTGTGATGAGGAGGCCGGCCTGAGAATTTAAATGCCATTTGCTAATGTTGCCAGCTGAGGAGTAGTGTCTAATTGAGTTTGTGAGAGCCTTCCAGTACAAGGTTAAGAGACTAAACCCTGTGAAGAGATGATTTTGGGGGAGGGGCAGCTTTGAATCCAGGCTTTTCCGTTTACTTGTCGATAACCTCAGATAAGTTACTCCTCCCTATGTGTCAGTTCTCTGAACTATAAGTAGGGCCTTACATAGTACATGTCTTAAAACACTGTCCTGAGGATTCAGTTAGAGAATATGTGTAAAAATCTCAGAAGAAAGTGCTACTTAGTAATGTTTTCTAGTGTCGTTGTGCTGTTTGTATGTCACGATTCAGAGGAGTGATTGTACTGGTTGTGGATTTCATATCCTGTTTTGATAGGGCCATAAATATTCAGAGCCATGTGCTTTGGAAAACTTTATGGAATTTTTTAGGAAATACAAAGAAATGGTTCAGCAACTATCCTTTTGGCCGGGAAAGTGGCATCATATGATTGATTCAAAATGACAGGACCAATTGCTTCTACAGAAATGACTTGAAATAGAGGGTATGTGATGAAGCAAGAAACAAGAAGGAGGTGAAATTTAAAAGTAAAAGGAGAAGAAATAGTATGAAAGAAAGAACTGGCAGAGAAAGGGCAAAGTTAAAGCAATCAGAAAAACACAAACACTTTTCAATAGCACCTAAAAGCCATAAAACCTTAAGACTGATTGTCAAAGCTGGACTCCTTTTTATAACTTGATTTGCCATGTTTTCTGTTAAAATGGAACTGTCCTTTGAATGTTGTGTAGATGGTAGAAGAGTTGGACTCCTTTATGTTCTGAAGGATTTAAAGCTCACCATAGCGTTTCAGCGGCGTATTCAAATCACCTGTCTCCCTATCAGATCAGCTCCTTGCTGGTGGAGATCGTGCCTGTCTAGTTCATTTGTCTCATTTGTCACAGTGCCCTGGACATAGTAGGTGTTTGATCCATTTTTATGAAATGGAAGAACGAATGGTTGAGTGAGTGAGCCCCCTCACTCTACACGCTCATGATGGAATGACGTGTTAATTATGTCAGATTCAGCTGTGACTCAGTGGAAACCCATCAGACTGAGAATCAGATGAGGCATCTGGTCCCAGCCTTAGCAGTACTGGCTTTATGACATTTGCAATCATCTGAGGCGGTTTTAGAGCAGTGACAATAGTAATTAGCCCCTCACAGGTATCATGTGCCGATGCCTCGAGGAAAGGTAGGTGAAATGCTTTGTTAACCATAAATCCATGGGCAGATGCGATGTCTTCTTTTGAACAGGATAAACTTTGGTCACTTGCTAAAGAGAGAAACTTAGCATTTCTTAAAGCATTAATAAGAGAGCTTTAATCCAGGGGGTGTAATTGTTTTGAAACCATCTTTACATACAAGCAGACTCATGGGAAGGAAGAGAACGTTGAGGCGTGGAGAGAAAGAAGAGGTTAAGGGAAACTGGACAACGGTTTGAAGGAAAAGGAGAGAAAGTATTTTCAACTTTGACTGCAGTTGTTCAGTGATGGGGAGTGTAAACAACATTCTGGAAATTATTCTTGAAAAATGGACAGCCTGCCCTTGATTCTTTCTCCAGATCTCCTGGAAGGGTCAGGGCTGGTATTTGGAGTGACTTTTCAATTAGCCAGCCCTCCAGAAGTCTGGATCCAGGCTGAGAGAAGCTTGCCAGGGCACTGGCTTTTATCTTATTCAGTCACAAGGAACATGGAAATCAATTTTTCCCAATCTCAGTTATAGCTGGAAATCCATCCTTTTTAAGTCAGCGGGAGGATTAATCTATTGAATGGTTTTCGAGATTTTGCTGACATATAAACATTTTAAGAATACATTACATTTTTTTTCCTCCCTCCCTAGCACTATTTTTAAAATGAAGCCAACTTGCAGTGCCAGCCAGGGGAAGAAAGATGGCCACAAATTTCCTCCCCACAAGAGTGCAAACCCATTTTTTCCAAAGCCTGAAGCACACACTTAAATTCACATTGGTCAGTGCCTTCCTCTCAACCAACTGTCCCAAATCACAGAAAAATCCACAATTTTTTCATGCAGATATTTATGATCCCACATAGTTCAATTTAGAGGGTCCCATACACTAGGAAGTATTCTCTTTTACAGTAACTACTACAACGATTTGGTTGTTTTGCTGCACTTAACACTGGGGGTGTTTGGAGATGTCCAACAGGCAGTATTTTGATACGTTGTAAGGCATAGAGTAGTGGTTTCCGAGGTCTAGAGAATGATTTCAAAGTACTCAGAGATATACCCAAGCACTTTATGCTGGATGAATAAAAAGCAGGTTCCCCACACGTATATTCTTACATTTCAAATGTGTTTAGATGCTATTATAAAATAATATAAGGCTAAATAAATATAATAAATAATGCAGTTCATAATAAATATAATAAATATTCTATAGTAATACAACAAATAAGACATTGAAATATGATATAACTGGGAATAATTCATACTATTAATTATACTAAACATAACAAAAATAAAGTAGTACTGAACTGAAAGTGACTTTTACATTTTTACTCAAGCAGTCGCCCTAACAAGTAAGGGTCAACGTGATCTGTTAGGTCTGTCGACAGGTCATGATACTCAGAATGTTTTAGAACTATTGACATAGAGTGAATAAATTGAGATGGGGGGGATTGAATGCTATGGAGCTATTGAAAGGACATAAGCTCTAAACAAAGACTGTGCCATGTGACAATTCAGAGTAAGGGCTGGGGTGTGGCCATGTGGCTCATACATGGTCATAGATCCAGTCAACTCTGAACGGCAAGGAACAAGATGAACAGATCCTTGCCACCCGTGATGCTGTGCAGATAATAGATAGAGAGTCAGATAGACCAAGAAGCTAATGAAAATTAAGCTTCAGGGCCCCTCCATTGCAATGCCTCTCCCAAAGTTCCGGAAGTGCTCTAAAAGTATGTTCACTGGATAAGATTTTACAGAATTTGCAAAAGCAAAATGTCCACCAGTTAACATTAGTCAGTTAAGTCTGTTATCAATGGTGTAGTTGTAGTCATTTGTGGGACTGAGCTGGGGTGTGTTTAGATCGAGTGGGTCCCATTTGTGTAGCCTGCTATCACTTCTGCATGTAGTTAGGGGTATTGCTACCCAGCACAGTATAGGATAGGTTTCCAGGACGACCCCTACCGCTCTCTCTGTGGACCCGTCTGTTAATGAAATGAAGAGGCAGACCAGAGGTCTTAAGATGAAATAAATGTCTGGCTTTGTACCAGGACCAGGTGGGCATCAGAAGAGAGACAAGTTTTGAAATATACAGCATCAGAAGTCAATCTATGTAAAAATTTCCTGATAATCAAACATCTAAAATTATAAGCAAAGGATTCAATCCTCATCAACTCCAGTCAAGATGAAAATCTGCTCTTGTCAGGAATATACTTGATTTTTATGCAGAGCATACTATTATAAAATACCATAGAATTTATTTTTGTGTGGGATACAGCCTGTAGCAATACCACAAACAATATCTGTCCACCCATCCACCCACCCACCCATCTGTATCTCCATGGGTGAGGTTGCATATTTTACCTCTAATAATAAAAATCAAATTTAAGTCAACCATACCAGAAGAGATAATGAATTGTCCTTTTATTTTCTAGGTAGAAAATATTACAAAAATTGCTTTCATATTAGGAGATGATCCAAGAGTTGACAACAAAAATATTTAAGGAAAAATTACTATAGAGATGCAGAGATTAACTCAGTTAATTTATAAAAATATATCATTTTCTGCATCTTGTTATGTTTGTGGTATTTTGTTATCATTTTTCTCATTCTAAAGAAATATTCACCTTTATATCTATAGTTGTATTCATAACTCTTCATTGTTTTTCTTCAAAAGAGTCCCCTGAATTTATAGGCCTCAGGTTCCACCTCTGGAGAAAGGAAAATTTGCTCACTTGTATCTTTTGGTATAAATCCTGGGTAAGTTCATCAAGTTATCAAACATTGTTTGGGTTAGTATAGTTTAGACTACTCTAAGAACTCATGCTCTAACATCAGATAGACGAGTTCAGATCCAGATTCTACAGCTTACCACCTCTGTGTCCCAAAGAGTTTGCCCAAATGGCCATAGCCATCTTCCTACATCCACCATTTTTGTTGAAGATTGGAGTCTAGTAAAGCACTTACTACTCGACCTAGTATTTGGAATGCACTCAATAAATGTGAGTGAGAGATAGACACACAGGTATACAACATGCATACACATATTTCTTGGATCAGCATTAACAAATACACAAAAAGTACCTACTCTACGAAGCCCTTAGGCAGGACTGAAAACAAAGACGTCTGAAACATAGACTTGCCCACAGGAAGCACGTTACCTAGATGATAGCATAAAAGTTAGAAACTTACTCCTTTGGACCTGACCTACTCCCTTTTTTTTTTTTTTTTTTTTTTAATGCTGAACAAATAGTAATTCATTGCAGGTCTAGTTTATTTTCCTCCATGCGTACTTACAAGGGTCAGGGTAGGTTGCTCAAGTTGATAAATTGTGTTTATTTATTGGCAAGGCTGTACCAAATAACATGCAAATGATATGCAAAATGACATACACATTCACATCAACGACTCAGCCACTTATGGTAATAGCACTCCAGCCCTGCTCTGCCTCTGATCGTGGCAGTGTCGTTGTTTCATAAGTATTGATTGCTCTCGACTTTTGCTGATGCAGCCAGACAGTTTGTCAGGAGATAGGCCAAAAAGACCCATCCCTCTAGTTTAATCTGTCCTTCATTCACCTCCTACATTCATGCAAGGACTTGCTTCTTTGGGTTTCGGTCCGTTCATATGAGATCATCGTTGGCAATATGGGGAATGCGGGTGATTGTTGCCCTCCAAAGTAGAGTTGATGCTACGTTGGTTGCTTTTGTTGAAGTTAAAGGATGCTCATATTTGGGCTCCCCCAAAACCTCACAGTCCACACCATAGGATATAGCCAGATCATTCCTTATCACCCCCCGGGGGACTTCCAGTGAAATTGCTTTCTTGCTGGCACCTGGCAGTCACCAACGAGTCTGCCGTCGGAGCTCTCATCATGTGAGGATGGCAGCGTTCTCTCGGCAAGTAGATGGGCCCAGATCAGCCTCTCTCCCCATGATAAACATGTCTGGATGTGACAATCATTTCTTTCCCTGGGAATGCAATGATGATGTGATTTCCAGGGCCCTGCTCTGGATGTATGAGTAACAAACCCATGATCCATCATCCACAATAAACTGTCTTCGTGTAGGGATTAATTTAGTCTTATGTAATATATAGAAGCGATTTGTTGGCTGGCAAGCAGAAAGCATGTGTTTAAGCAGGCCAAACATATTTGGGCCTCTCCTACACATCTCTCTAACTTGATCGTATATACCATGCATATTGATTGCCGCTTCGTATTGGAAGCTATTTTCTGAAATGCTTTTTCATGGTCTTCATTACAACACAATGCTGTTGTAGAGGAGAAATGGAGGGTGGCCACGGCTCAGCACAGTGGGGTTTTCAGGCATCTTAATTCATGAAGCAATCATGAGAATAAAGAACAATGCAAATGGAAAGGTTTATTTTTTCTCTTTAATGGTTTTTGAATAGATGCTAATTTTCATGAGCTATTTATTAATCTGAATTTGGGCTCTTAAAGACATGTTCAAACCTTATGAAGGCCAAAGAATTTAATTTGTGCTTTAGGAAGCAGGCTGGAAATAAAACATTGGTCTTCTTTTTTTTTTTAAATCATAGTATCTTCCATATCAGCACAGGCCAATAAAAACATAACAGAGGTATACACGTAATTTAGAATTTTCTGGGAACCACATGAAAAATATTTTTAAAAGATGAAATTAATAACATACTTTATTTAAGTAAATAGAGAAAAAAAATTTGTTTCAACATGTGGTCAATACTAAAATGCGTTTTAATGCATATCACTGCAATGAGATTACTTTTTTTTTGTACTGAATCTAATAAATCTGGTGTGTGTTTTATACTTAACATCAAAGCTCAAGTCAGACTGGTTACATTTCAAGAGCTCCATAGCCACATGTGGCCAGTGGTCACCATATTGGGCAGCAGGGCTCTAGATTGATGTATGTAGGTCCCCTGACTTACACTAACACAAGGCTACGATTTTCTCTTTTATCAGAGGACAAAAGACTACTAAAGTCTATTGACACTTTATGATTTACTAGTAAGAATCAGGAAAAATTTTGGAAATAAGAACAATAACAGATCTATGGACTCTGAGCATGGGAACGACCACTCTTGTAATAGGTTCTCATACTATTTTGGGGTGCTCTGTCATTCAATTTTTTCATTTACAAAATGAGGTCCCAAATCTAGATAACTTACTAGCTCCCTTCCAAATGTAAAATTATATGTTTCAGTTTTTGAATTATGAGTCTATCTTATGTTTCCTAAGAAGAACAGAATCATCCCTTACCCCCACTGTTATGATTGTCTGAGTTTTAATGTTTTAAGTATTGGCTTCCTCACTTCTTCCTTGGAGATTCTGTTTCTCAGATTGATGGCTACTATATGCAGGACCTTTTCCCTCTACTGTACTTAATTGATGTTTTCTTTCCCTTCATTTAATCCATGGACTCCTCCTCATGGTCCCTTGGACTTCTCTGAACACTTTCTTTCCTTCTTTGATGATCTGTAGGCAATGAGTATGTCACTCTCTCTTCAACGTTCCCCAGCCCTGTTCTCAATAAACACTTGTTTCCTGTCAGCACCCCTCAACAGCCAGGTCCTGACGTGTATTTCATGGCTTTCTTTGTGTCCCTGTTCAAAGGAAGAAGCCCTGAAGTTTGGACTAGAATGTAACCCCCTTCTCACCCAACCTCCCTTATTTTATTTTTGCAGGGAGAAGACAGCTTGTTGACCAGTGGAGGAGAGTGGATGTGAGCTGTTGTTTATTCCTGCCTTCTGTTCCCAGGCCATCCGTGGAGAATTGCAATGTTTCTGGATCCTCTTTTATAAACTCTGCCTTTCTCAATCTCACCGTCCTCTGGAGGACACCTCCTCTGTTTTTGTGTTGCATCAAGATTTAGGGGAGTTCTCCCAGATCCTGCTCATGTGGAGCTGAAAGAAGATGGCCTTTGAGACCTGTGCTATCCAACATGGTGGCCAATAGCCACAGCAGGCTTCTGAGCACTTGAAATGTGGCTAATGGGACAGAGGAAATGAATTCTTAATTTTAATTAATTTACCTAATTTTAATTAATGTACATTTAAAAACTGACAGTTCAGTTATTGGAAAACGTTCAAGAATATTTGTAACCATTCGGGTATGTGAATCTACGTTTTCACCTGTAAATTTTATGAGATCTAAATAGAGATCAAATACTTCTGATAAAAATTTAGCATTGGAAGTGTGGTGTTCTTTAAAAAAAATTATTTATTTAAGAGAGAGAGAGATAGTATACAGAGGGAAGAGGAAAGGGAGAAGCAGACTCCCCGCTGAGCAGGGAGCCCAGTGTAGGACTCAATCCCAGGACCCTGAGATCGTGACCTGAGCCGAAGGTAGCCACTGAACAGACTGAGCCCCCAGGCACACAGAAATTAGATGCTCTATAGTAAAGTACGCATAGGATTCCAAAAACTTTGTATAAATAAAAGTAAAATATCTCATTAATAATTGCTTTATATGTATTACATGTTGAAATAATCCTATTGTGAACATATTGGGTTAAATAACATTATTGAAATTAATTGTACATATTTCTTTTAACTTTTTAAATATAGTTACTAAGAAAGTTAAAATCATATATATGATTCTTATGTCATATATATGGACAGAGCTGCTCTAGACAAAGCCTCTTTGGTTTTCTGAAACTTATTTTTAATTTGCATTCCTCGACAGGCTAAGTATCCTGGATACATTATTTCATGTAATTCTCACAACAATTATATATAAAGTAGATGTTGTCCTCCTTCCACGAATCAGAAAAAGGCTCAGAAAATGTATATAAATTTCTCAAATTCACATAGTTATACTTCATAATAAGTGACAGAGTTGGATCTGAATTCATGCAAGTGTGATTTACTCCACATCCCAAATTTTCATTACACTTAGGTTGCCTCGGTCTCTGACATCGCAATTCCAGTGCTTTGTCTGCCTTAAACCCATTTCTGATGCTCATATCTGAGTCTGTCATGTGCCCACTCCAACAACTAAAATAATAAGAAGAATCTCACATTCTTGCAGCTCGTAACATTGTATACACTCATAATCTCATTGATCGGTGTTCAATTTATGAATGAAGAAATTCCTATTTGATATTGTCAGGACCAGAATCCAAGACTTTTTTCCTTTTCCTTTTATCAAGAATTAGTGAATGAACATGGTATACATGAAAGGAGTGGAGGTTGAAAATATCACGGAGTCCAGATTTAAGACAGGAGAAGGAAAAGGGAGATATCTAAAAGGTGGGAAGATTTTCTTACCAGAGTTTGTGAACCTGGACATACTTCACAGGTGAGTATTGGCAATGTTTTAAATGGACTTTGAAGCTAGTGTTTTTCAACCTGCAGGTCAAGACCCATTAATGGGCAATGAAGTCCTATCAGTGGCTGACAATGAATATTTTTAAGAGTAAAATAGAATTCAATAGCAAATACCAGAGTGTATTTCATATCATAAGGGTAAATATTATTGATGGCTTTCTCTCTTCAGTGATGTGTGTACAAGGGTGTATGTTGCAACAGAAAGTGTGTTTCTTCCTCTGAGTGATGGTTTAAAAAAAAAAAAAAAGTTGGAAAACACAGCTGTATGCCACCAGAAGAATCAAAGCCATACATTATGCTGTACCAGCCCTGTAGCAGCCCTGCAGTGGGCTATTGCTTCCAGTAAACCTCCTGACTATGCTGGATCAATCAAGCTTACTGCCTCAGCCAATTTCAGAAGGCATAGAATTGTCTCAATTGGTCCAAGAAGGTGTCAGTCAGGATGATATACAGTCAATTATATAAGTCCACACCTTGACTTAACATTTCAATATATAACCTCCTCTACTCCCCTAGATTACTTCATCATCATTATTTTTTACCTTCTGAAATGCAAAAAAAAAAAATTTTAAACTCTTGAGGCAACAGCTTTGTGTATTGGCCACAGCTGTGGATGAACAATGGGAAGAATTTTACAGAGTGAAAGAAGTGCGTGCATTTATTCATCTGGCACTTACTGAGTCCTTCCTCAGAGAGTTAGGATGTGACAAAGAGCAGTCGGTGGTGACAGTGTATGCAGAGTTCTCACACATACACAGAACCAGCCAGTCTGGACATGACACGGCATCTCTGAGAAAGAAATCTTCAAGCAAAGAGCAGAGTTAAACTTGCCAAGAGCCATGTTAGAAAAGATTAAGGGGAAGGAGCTGGATTGGATTGAATAAAGAAATAACTGAGAGAGAGAGAGAGAGAGAGAGAGAGACACCATGGACACAGTGTAACAACTTTTTGGAAAAGTTTGGTTTAGAAGAGGGGATGGAAAATGGACAATAATTGAACAGAGACGTTTGATCAAAAGAGACCCTATTTTCGCTTTATATATGTAGATGGGAAAGACTCGACCATTTTCTAAAGGTTATTGAGGAATTTCTAGGAGAGAGGATATGCCTGGTCATTCCCACATCTCCAAATCTTGCGTATTCTGGAAGGTCTATCACCTCCTTTGTAGAATCCACTGGCCCCTCAGCTCTCCCCCACCTATCCCCTGCCCCAGGTGGCAATGGATTCCTTTCAGAGCTCCCAGGACTTAGATCTAGTATTTGAATATGTATCCACTTAGGAAGCAGTGGCTTTCTCCTGCATATTATCCTTAGCTTATTTTCTGTCTCCTTAATCATATTGTGGGTTTCTTGAGAGGAAGGACTATGTCTCTTACTGGCTGTGTTGTTCCCCATAAGATGACTGAAATACGGCATGTGCTCAGTGACTGTGTTCCTTGAGCAGGAGAGCTTCTGGAAGCAGACGGAGAACACTGAACTGGAAGCGAAGAAGCAAAAAGTGGCCTTATCCACCGCGTTGTCTCTTTCACATTCAGAACCGTCATTGTCCCTCTTCCTTTAAGGACGTTTATGATTAAAATCAGCAACAAACCCAGAACCCGCCAGGTGGCCCATGGCAATACAAAGTCCTCAAAATTATTTCATTTGGTGTGCATCATGGTTTGTAATCTTAGGAATAATTTATCTACATTTAAATACAAGAGGTTTCCCATTAGATTTAGGTATCCTGCTTTTCTTCAAGAATCAGTTTGCAGTACCCGCACCAATTTCCTACCGGGCAACAGTGTGGTTAAGCTGAAGAGGTACCTCCCATTTCAGGCAGGCTTGAAATGTCTATTGGCACGGCGTCCCCATCCCCAGCTCCTACCAGTTACATCTGGCTTACACACAAAGTAAATATAAATAAGGTCATTTAGCTTGATTTGGTTTGGTTGCTATTAAATGCCATACTTGAATTTTCCAGGATAAGTCCTTTACAGAATGGCCACTTCAAGAATCATGATATTGTCCTCCTCAAAGCTGTCATTGTTTCCAATATTTTGTAACTCGCCTTCAGAGTATTGCAAAAAATAAATAAGAGAAGAAAAGGTTTTGTGTTACAGCCAGGCCATTTTGCCGCTTTTTAAAAGCTCATTGTGAAACAGAAATATTGCTCAATCTTAACAAACTTCTTATTCACCTCTCTCAGTATGTAAAGAATTCTGACTATTTGCAAAAATTAAATACACTCCTCAACAGACTGGCCACTGAGACTGCTCCATGCAACGTGCTCCAAATGTCCTGTGGTCAATTTCCCCAAAAAGGTCTCAAAACACTTTTGGGCAAGGATAGTATCTGAACAAGTGTGGACGGTACAGACTCCTTTATGAGAGTGAGAATGTAACGTATATACCTGTTGCATGTTTCTTAAAAACAAAACACATCAATTTAGAGCCAAACCCATATATTTCTGTAGTAGCAATGGGAACATTTGTTTTTCTTCAATACTTAAAAGGGGAGGGAAACAGAAGAAGCTACGTGCCTTCTCATACCTCTTTTTCATCCTGTCATGAAGCTAAAGATAAAATCTCTCCCTCATTCCCCAGCCTCCACCCATGCAAGAAAAAAGAAATGGGTCAATATATTACTTAAACAATCCCGCTGTAATCATAGACAGTCTAGGTGTGAATTACTTGGGGCACAGACAGTCTGGGGCGACTCTCACTGCCTCTATCACAGTTTTGTTTGTGTGGTTTTAAAATGTTGATCCCCAAACAGTACCCAGCCCTAATAACTCTCACGTTCCATCATTGATAAACTGGGTAATGGATTTCTTCTTGTTCTCAGCATTTCACAGGTGTGGCCCAGGCTGCCAATGACAGCAAAATGTGTTCTGTCTTTCTCTCTCTGTCTCTGTCTCTCTCTCTGTCTCTGTCTCCCTCTCTCTCTCTTTTTTTTTTTTTTTTTTTTTGCCTTGTTCCTTTTTAAGTTATAGTCATGGAGAGGCTTGATAAGTTTCTCTCTTATCTCACTAAGACATCGGAGACTGATCCATAGTAACTGAATAATCAATTAATTCTCCTGCAAAGTTCCATTTACATAATGAAAATGCGACGTGCTGATATTTTATACAAGTCGTTTTTGGTCGTCTAGACGGATAATATATTGTGTATTGATTGAGGGGGAAAGCCTAATGGATCTTCTGTTGTTGAACTTGCAAAATTACAATTAAAGTAAAATGACAGAAGCAAGCATCTATTGGATTCATATCTATATATCTCTCTTTAATATAGGATTCTAAATGTCTGGGCCTGATTAAGACTTTGCTCTCACTTGAGCAAAAAGAGCGCATAATGTGTGGCTTCTCGTGTTCTCACTGCCAGGGCCAAAATCAATAGAGTACTGTTTGCAAAGTTCCCAGCAGGCAAGTCTGAATCCTCTGTCCTCTGTATGACCAAGGCAGCTGGACCTAAAGCTTACCTCACTGCTGATGGAGCCATCTCTTAACCTGGGAAAGGGAAGGAATTTGGGTAGAGCTTAGACCCAAGAAATGAGAATTGGGATTCCTGGGTGGCTTAGCCCATTAAGACTCAGACTCTTGATTCCAGCTCAGGTGTGGTGTCAGTGTGGTGAGATGGAACCCAGAGTCTGGTCAGGCTCCATGCTCAGTGGGGAATCTGTTGGAGATTCTCTCTCTCCCTCTGCCCCTCCCCCCACTCTTGCTCAAGAAAATAAATCTTGAAAGAAAGAAAGAAAGAAAGAAAGAAAGAAAGAAAGAAAGAAATGAGAATGAAGACTCTTGTGGTCTACAGAGTCCCGTAAGGAAAAGAAAACTTAGTTCATAGTTCCAGTTTTTCCTGCCCCCGTGTCTTTTTAGAATCAGATGACCGTTGAGAAGTTTCATCACGTCCTTACAAGAAAAGGAGTAAAGTGTAATGGTCAGGCTCATGGGCTCTGAAGGGCATGGATTCACAGTCCTACCCCTATCACTGAGTAACTGGGAGATGTGGCAAAAGTTACTTGGCTTCTTTAAGCCCTGTTTTCTCATCTATAGATGGACATGATATTAATGCTCACCTCATAGTTGTGGTGTCAGAATTAAATGAGCTCATAGTTGTTAGGTCCCCAGAATAAGGCCTGTCATATAGCAAGTGCACAGTCAAGTCAGCTATGATTGCTAAAAGTCTACAGAGAAAAACACTGTGGTCCCAGCCCTCCAAGTCAGGGGCTTTTCATTGAATTGGGGAGAACTAATGCACACCTAAACTTAATTCTAAGGAATAAAGTTAGAGCACAAGGAATTGTTAGCTGTGTGTTCAAACATGAGCAGTAGGATTATATTTACTATTCTTTTTCAAAATTTTCTCTGTATTTTCTATTTTTCCATGGCACTTTTCACCCCTCATCACAAACAAAACCTTCCAGGCAAAAACCAAGTGACACTTGTGTTAATTTACTTATTTCATGGGCAAGCCCAAGAGCGATCACCAAAGTGGGAGGGGGCTCTGCAGCCCTATGGTGTTAATAAGGATGCTCAAGAACTAATCCTTCCCTCTTTGTCCTGTCCCAAGACAAGGTATGGGTTGGCTTGTGAAAAAGGAAGGGGAAGCTATACAACCTTTGTTTCTTTGTGGTTCATTAATTATCCTTTCTGACAGTGGAACACGAACTCAAGTTATTCAGAAAGTTGAGTTAAAATTAGCGTTGGTGGTGGGCATAACTTCATTCTCATCCCAAGGAAAGGAACGCTGCATGAGGACTGAACACAGCCTACCTACCATGTACCGTTGCAACTCAGTAAAAGTGTATGCAGATTCTTAGAACACCCAAGATAAAAATAAATTGGAGTCTATTACTTGACCCTCAGTATTTATTACTGGCTTTCTGCCCTAAATAAGTACTACTAATAACACTTTGTATACACAACTGGTCTTCTTTTTGCATATGGTCTTAATTCGCTAAGGTTGCAAATATCAAAGCACATAGTCTTAGTATTAATATCATAGTGTGAGGAAACAAACAAAATGAACTAATATCATTACTTGACCTTGTGCCTAACAGTAATCTCATTGAAATCCTGTCTGAAGAAAGGACGTGATGGTATATAATGAGAAACTGAGGGACGAAGGAAGCCAGTGGTAGATTTAGGGTTCTGCACCAACTGGGTAATCTTTAGGGGTCAGGGCCTGATTCAGAGGCCATGAGGATTAAGGGACCAAGCTGGAGGATCCAGGCTACCTAAAAGTCACCTTGTATCTGCACAGAGTGATGATGCCCCAAGAAGTGGCAGTGATGTTTTAGTCCTTTAGTTACAGTCCTTCCCAGCACTCAAGGAAGAGACGTGTTTTGTTTTTGTTTTTTTGTTTTAGTTTTTTTGTTTTGTTTTGTTTCTCAGGGAACTTAACACACACACACACACACACACACACACAAAACACCTCTGAGCATGTGGAAGTTAAATGTAAAAGAATATTAAATGAAATATTTCCTTTTGCCCTGGAATTAGGGAATAGGCTTTAAATGAAGGGACAAAGCTGATAAATAATCCATATTCTAAATAAATCTGCCAGTAACTGCTATAAATACTACTCACAGGGCTTCTTAATTGTCAACAGTCAGGGACAACTTGGTGGCTCAGTCAGTTAAGTGTCCAATTCAGCTCAGATCATGGTCTTGGGGTCCTGCGTTGGGCTTCCCACTCAGCCAGGAGTCTGCTTCTCCCTCCCCTTTTGACCTCCCCACCCCATTTAAGTGTTTGTCCACTCTTGCTCTCTCTCAAATAAATAAATAAAATCTTAAAGAAAAAAAAAAAGAGTCAACAATTAATTCAATCAAAATGTGTCAGTCTGGCTTTTTTGTGCCCTTTCCTTGCAGAGGGGTAGGAAGCGGTATTTTTGCCTACCAAAAGCCAAGTGAAGCAAACTCCAAATATAGCCATGTCTACAAGAAAGAGGATCAGATATCTCGGTGTCTGGATGGATGGCTACACAGGCAATAGAATTAGGAAGTGTGACCTGCACCTACTTGAACAGAGAGACAAGGAATTGAGGGGAGAAGGCATCAGGGAGCAGCCATTTTCATCTTTCCCCTGACCAAATGGACCCCACAGAAAGAACCTCCTTGAGTTCCTTTGCCAACAACACCCCACTGGCCACCAGTGGGGGACAGCCCAGAGCTATGAAGTGTGTCCCTGTGCGTGAGAGCGGATGGTTTGGAAGAAGTCAAACCAAAGACTCATCTCATCGCAGGGTACTCTATGGGGTGGAGATGGGGGAACTCTCCCCCATGGTTCCCACTCACAAGCTCCCACGGGTACTAGTACTCCAGCAATCGGGCACCAGCTACACAGAGACTCCACGTCTGCCAATCCATCATCCAGGGGATTGTTGACAACCAATTAAGAGATTTAAAAAGAATACATTTGCCCTTCCCACACTATTCCTCCTCTGGGTCCCCATAGTAGAAAAAGGAAGCCGTATGGAGGACAAGCAAACTTCCTTGCTTCCAGAACCAGACCACACCCCAGAAGGAGGGAAGAAGTGAGGCGGTGACAGAGCCAACAGCATTTCCTGCCTCCTCAGGCCCTGCAAGTCCAAACCTGGCTTGTTCCAGGGGTCCAGGGAGGGGAGGAGAAGGGATTTAATTTATTGTGAAAAATAAGTTGTTTTGTTTTTTGTTTTGTTTTGAAAAATAACTTTTTAAATTGACCATATAGAACTTAAAAAAAATCTTGAAAGAGATAAAAAAAAAAAGTAGGATTCCCCGGAGATGACAATGGCATAACATGATAAAAATGATAAAAAGAGTTTGATGTTTATACCAGCCATGGGTCAAAACACCTCAGTCAGTTGGTTACATAGATGATTTGTACATACAGCCTGATACTGGAACTGGGACTTTACACCTTGAGTTTGTTCTACTCTGTTGAACTGCTTCCTCTCCCCGATACCAAATAATTCACCTTGTCTTTTATAAGGACGGAAATGACAGGAGCAGAAAAATATATTAGTTAACTTTACGATGATTTTATTTTCAGAACCTCTTTAAAATGACCACCTCCTCCAGCTTGTTTAATCAGAGTTCAAGCCATGTACTTGAAGTGACTAGATAAGATTCAAAACTGATGGGTTTTGGGATGGAGACACTGTCCCATTGTGCCAATCAACTTAATAAATGCAGTTATCCTCATCAGCCAGGTCCAGCAGCCAGCAAGGCTCTGCAGTGTGCTGAGTCAGACCCAGCACATCTAATAAAAGGGATTGAAAAATAGTGCTTGATGCTGCTCTAGCTCACATGAGTAAATTGTGAAGACATTCCATATATTAGAGGAACCGTCCATTTCCATAATCGGATAGGAGCATCTCCATTGATTCCACCCCCCACCCCCCCGCTCTGAGGACGGAAACTTGCTTTGGGTCCTCAGGAATGGCTCATCTGGGGCTCGAAGGAGTTGACAGCAGGCAATGCACTAAACCCTTTTACCCTAAACCTGACAAGACTTTCTGCTAAGTTATCTCTCTGACTTTTCTGGTTTCTTTAACGACATCCGTTGCATCAGTAGAGAACGGCAAGATCCACTCTCTCTTGTGAACTATATACTTGTATTTCCATAGTGTTTTCCATTTCTAGACTTCCTAGTAATTGATCAGTCTTCTGTAGTGAGCTCATGCCTATTAGTGAGGTCTAGACCCTCCCTCACCTAACAGTCTCATGGGTACAACCGAGTGAACTGAAAATGTGTTACCTTTCACAGCATCCCTCAACGTCATTGCCATTCTCCCAGCCACATCCTCGGTCACTCAGACGGGAACCGATGTCCGTCACCTGATCCTATATTGTTGCATATGTTCCTTCCTTTCTGCCTCGTAGACACTGAGCTATTTCATATTTTACACTTCTGTTTCTCTGATCTGGACTATTGTAATGGTCAGCACTCAGGACTCTGATCTAGACCATTGCTACAGCCTCCTAAGTCATTCTACTTTCATGAACATTCAACAACATTCAAGAAATTTATTCACTGAACATGATAAGCTCTGGAGACATGGTGTGAATGTGACACAGCCCCTGTCCCCAGGTCACTTACAGTGTAATAGAATAGAGCCCACGTGGAAAGATCCGTAAAAGGCCCATTCAAATGAGGAAGTCATCAAGGGGACCCCGAAGTCATTCTGGAAAGAAAAATCAGGCTGATGGTCAAGAGAAGCTAATGTCCTCCTCTTATAAGGGGCACATGGGTGGCTCTGTTGGTTGAGTGTCTGGGTCTTGATTTCAGCTCGGGTCACAATCTCATGATCTCAGGGGTTGTGGAATTGAGCCCTGAGTCAGCCTCCATGCTTAGCGGGGAGTCTACTTGAAGAAGCAGATCCTCTGCTCATCCCCTGACTCTCTCTCTCTCTCTCTCAAGTAAATAAATAAATCTTTATAAAAAATAAAAGATCCTCATCGTATAAAGAAAATAACATCGATCAAAGTCAAAGAATGAGGCAAGAGCAGAACGGAAAGGAAGCGGTAGGTGGAACTGGCAGCTCCCAGGGCTGAGAGCAGAACCGGTGAAGTGCTCGGATCACATGGGAGTGAGCCTCCCGGGACTGATTTTGTGAGCAGCGCAGATTTTCAGCGAGACCATAGGATCCCTGCCTGGACCAGAGGCAGGAATACGAATAGAGACTTTAAAAATATTTTCAGGCTGGATAGTTTTAGCAGGTTATAATCATTATTAACTTTTTGTGTGGACCAAGATTTTATAAATCTTTAGCATTATTAGTAGCCAGCATGATCTTTAAGTAATAATCATTAGAAGGGAATGTTAAATAAGCATAGCAGCTTCCTTTTAATTAGGATATCACTTTACCATAGGTTTTGTTATAGTTGGTAAATTAAGCATAGGATAATATAATTCAAATAAAGCAATTTTCTTCACGATTAAGTAAAAAGCCTGTCACATAGGTATTCTTGTTGTTCTCCCCCCATATATCCTGTTATAAAATTTGATTGGGAAAAGTGGGGTTACATGACTCCCTACCTCAAAGGTTTAGTGGGTGTGTTATACCATGGCATCTAAACATTGCTTAACAATCTATGAAAACAAGGGCTCCCACAAGTCCCGTGGTTAGTTAGAACCTCCACATACAGCACAACGTCTCAGGAGGAGCAGTTCACGTGACAGACATCCCAGATCTGCGTATTTATCGTGGCAGTTTTCTGGTTCCATGAAACAGGAAGATGTGTCTCTTTCTAATGCACCTAAAGGCCATGTGGACTAGCCGGTCCTGCCCACAAGTTGTACTGAATCATGGCAAGGCCAAGGTCCCCAGGGCCTTCCAGATGAGAACAATGGAAGTTAACTCTGTTTTGTTTGTGAGAGTTCACAGTTCTTGATGCTCTTGTGGGCGGTGTTGTTTGTTGTTGGTAATGACAAGACGGACTTTGTCCATGAGAAAACTCATCAGCCGCACTTAGTGGGTAGCATCTAAGTTATGCACTTAATAATAATAGTTATGCATTTATTAAACACTTTATGTGTGCCAGACACCATACAAAACACCTACCAATTATGTTCTTATAACTCCATGAGGCTAAGTCACATCATCGTCCTCATTTTACAGTTGAGGAAATTGGAACTTGAGTAAAAAACTTAACAAAGGTCAATTAAAACTAGCAAGTGGTCTGCCAGTGGGTGTCTGGCTTGAGAACCCATGCAGATGCCTCATGGATTGGAACCACCAAGCAAGTCAACTGGACTGCCATATAGTTGATTTGATCCCGGGCTTAGTAAGGTTGGAACTGGTAGGCGTTAACCGTGACCAGGATTAACATATCTCATTATCAGAACCATAATAATGAATCTGGCCCATCTTTCAATCACTTGATTAGTTTCTTTGTATAGTGAAAAATAACTATCATAAAAACAGTAAGCAGTAATAAAAACAATGACTCTGAATAGGACTGATAAAATTGTTTTGAGAACTTCTTTGAATTTCTTTTTATTCTGTAACATTGTTTCCTCTGGTGAGAAAGATTGGTGGCATTATAAAATAGTCCCAGTTTAAAAACACGTAATTTTTTTAACTATAATACATGAAACAGTGTAGCATGGTAAAAAAAAAAAAATGTAAACAGCAGTTAGAATGCAGATTTTGTTTAAGATTTTTTTTTAAGATTTGTTTATTTATTTGACAGAGAGAGAGAGAGAGAGGGAGAGGGAGAAGCGGGCTTCCCACTGAGCAGGGAGCCTGACCTGGGGCTTGATCCCAGGACCCTGGGACCATGACGTGAGCTGAAGGCAGATGCTTAACCGACTGAGCCACCCAGGTGCCCCAGAATGTAGAGCTTTTATAGAAAATCAAGGTCAGACTAACACTCAAAATCTCTGTGTCTTAATGTATAAATGGTTTGCCCTGTTAATAGACTCCACTGTAAACTTGGGTCTCACAGTTTCCTGAATCCTATAGAAGTTTATTTATTTTATTTTATTTTTTAAAGATTTTATTTATTTGTGAGAGAGAGAGAGAGAGAGAACATGCAAAGACTGAGAGAGAGTGTGTGAGAGAGAGAGAGCACCAGCAGGGGGAGAAGCAGAAGGAGAAGCAGACTTGCCTTTGATCAGGGAGCCCTGAGTGGGACTCGATCTCGGGACACTGAAATCATGACCTGAGCTGAAGGCAGACACTTAACAGACTGAGCCACCCCTTGAATCTTGTAGAAGTTTAGATGACAATAAAGTCTATTGTTCCAGTTTTAAACCAATACATACAAATACATGCAAAATGTATACAAATTTTTTACTCTTTCTTCAGGTGTAGTTTTTGAAATAATATTTATGGGCTATTTTTTCTATCTCTAGATTTTTTTTGCTTCCTACCATCTATGAGGGTCTATCTACTGAGTGTGGGGCCCTCATCACTGGAAGATGAGTAAGATGAGTAAGACTGCCGGTAAGACTTTAATCCAGGTGATGACTCAGAGCGTTACTACATCAGCAAAAACCACTGATCCGTAGAGCTGGGGGGAAACAATGTTCTGATCCATGCTCTGTCACTCACTTCTTATTTGAGAGGTAAATCACCACACCCGCATTTCCCACTCTCTTAGATTTCTTACTTACAAAATGAAGGGCTTGAGCAAAATCAGTTTTGCTTTTATTTTTAACAATGTGTCTTGGGAAGGAAAAAAAAGTCAAACAATAACAAGGGAATTAAATTTACCTGAAATCCCACCACTGTTGATAATTTTGGTGACCATCTTTCTATATAACTTTTTGCATGTCCGCATGGCAGACATGCAATTTTACATAAATGCGATTGTAGCTGGTGTTTCTAACACAAACCCAAAGGGTGTTTTCCCCTTTATCTTCCTTTCTTCCATGGTGCACAAAAATCAACATTAACAACAGGAACTACCCTCTAACTTTCATGGGGCTCTTATAACAGCATACATCTATGACAAAATATATCTATATGGAGGACTTGTATGACATTATGAAATTTGGTGTTGTTAAAATATACCTGTTTTCAAATAAAAATACTTGCTGATAATTTCTATAAGCTTCCTGGCATGGGACTACCTTAATCATTTTAATGACTGAATAACCTGTCATCATTAGGGTAGGCTACAGTTCCATTTCCCCATCAATGAGCATTTATTTGTCTTCAGTTTTAGCAACAGAAAACACTGCAATAAACATCCGTGTGTGTTCTTGTGCTTTTATTCCTGTGGGATAAATCCCCAGGAACGAGATTGCTGCATCACAGAATAAGGATATTATCAGAACTTCCAAAAATAGTGTAATAATTTAATTCCACCGGCAACATTGAAGAGTACTTCTGCCTGGTAGTCTAGCCAACTCATTTACATTTTTGCCAATGTGAAGGGTATAAAGTTGCTCTAATTTTCATTCTTATGATTGCTAATGAGCTTGAGCATTTTTTTCTACTGCTTGTTGGTTGCTTCAACTTGTTCTTCATAACTATTATTTTTCCAGGGGAAACACAAAGTTCCTCATGTTCCTTGAGACAACCACAAGAAAAGAAAGAGTGACCAAGATGGTAGGGCTTCAGATCCCCCTGCCTTTTCAATAATAACAGTTTATTTATAGGATTCCTTATGGGATTTGATACACAGAATTCATTTGAGAAGTACTAGACTAGATGCTTTTTAGTGTTCCTTCCCTGAGATTTTAAAATAATCTTGTTTATAATTTTTTTAACACCATCACCATCATCATCCCATCTAGACGTTAAGCTAATTATCGCCAGAATCTCCTTCTGATACTGTGTGTTTGTCCTCGAATCACACTGAGACCATAGTTTTTATGAAAATGATAGGAATGAGAATCATCTAAAGAATTTGTTAAAAATGTAGATACTCCGATGCCAATGCTAGACATTGACTCAGAAATCTCTGGGGTAGAGTTTACAAGTCTCTGTGTCCACAGGAGGTTGTTACACAGATTGCCTGACAACCACACATTGGCTGTGAGCATTCACTTAGTGAGTGTTCAACACAAGCTTGGTGATTAACAGATTTCCCTAAGCCAGCCCTGGATGCTCCCTAGGTCTATGTACTTTGGTAAAGCTACGGAAGTATCAGCACTAAAAAGTTTATTTAAGAGTTTAGACTCGAGGATACTTTGACCTTTGAGGTCCAGCTAGCCTCTTCCAAAACGGGAGAAAATCTTCACTTTTTATGGGCAGGTTGGAGGTCAGACAGAACAAACTGAGGTTCTCCTGGTCTATTGGGAGTCGCCCCAGAGAGCCTGTAATGTGGTCCTATTTCTTACCTCTGATCCAGGTCCATACACTATCACTAGCCAGAGGAGGGGGCTATACAAACATGTTCCAGTTCTGGGTCCGGAAAGCGAAAATTAATTTCAATAAAACCATTCCAAAGGAAACACCAAGAAAGGGAGTCTTATAAAGGTTTATTTCTAAATAGAAGTATAGTGAAGAAAGAAACTTCCACTCTGATCAGATAGGGGCTGTTCAGTCTTACTTTCTTGCCTCTAATCCTATCTGCATCCCAATCACCCTGATTTACTCTGTCACTGGGTGATGGTACAAAGGGAAAGATTGCAGATCTAATTAGCATAATATAGATAAGCAAATGAGGCCCTAATCAATTATGGTTCACACTTGCTTTCATCACTCGTGCCAACAGTAGGCAAATTCACTGACAGTTCAAATGCGACATTTTTAGAAGCCATCAGTAAATCAATAACAAGTGACAGTAATTTAGATGCACACTTCGTTCTGCCTCCATTTCTGTCCAGGAGATGCAGCCTCACAACCCAGAGACACCTGAGCTCAGCAGTCAGAGCCTTTCACCACTCAAATCACACACAGAGCGTGGGCCAGCTCTGCGCACTTGGCTCTTGGCACCACGGCGAGCTACGACAACATGCTTGAAAGTTATGGTAGGTGTGGCGACTGGAAGCTTTTCTTCAGTTTGTATCAGATTTTTGAAAGAATCCTGATCCATATATTTATGACAGGCAATATCATCAGTAGTACATGCCCTGGAACAGCAGACCCAAATTCTGAACCCGGGTCTACCACCCACTTCAGTTATAACCTTGGGGACAATAAGTTGCTCCATCCGGTTTGCAACTATACCATCTGCTGAACGGGAGAAAATGTTAATACGTACCCTTATTTGCCTCACAAGGCTGGGTTGGGGATGAAATAAGATGTCGATAGTGAGCATGCTTTTCATAAATATAAGGCTATCATTAGGGCTTCAGCAGAACAGAGCTTTACCTTTCAAAGTAAAGAGAAATGGTCTGTTCTCTTTTCTGACATTTATGGTCATTTTATTTTATTCCTATGGTATTCATGTCAAAAATTCCCCCTTAATATGACTCTCATAAAAAGGCAGAACAGGAATCTTAAAGTTCAAATTCAGTGTAGTGAAATAAAATCTGAGAAAGCCAGAGCTAGAAAGGACCTCACAGGTCACCATCCACACCATCACCATCACTGGCCTCCCTTATATTTCTACACGTCCTCACACTTAATGTAGGGCCCTTGCATACCAGGCTTTGCTCTGGCTTCATGCTTCAGGAGGAACATTGAACAGCCACAGGTCCATCAGATATGGGTGATGATGGAGAGTTGGGCACTCCACTTAAAAATCTTCTTTCCAGGGGCGCCTGGGTGGCTCAGTGGGTTAAGCCTCTGCCTTCGGGTCAGGTCATGATCTCAGGGTCCTGGGATGGAGCCCTGTGTGGGGCTCTCTGCTCAGTAGGGAGCCTGCTTCTGCCCACCCCCACCTGCCTCTCTGCCTACTAGTGATCTCTCTCTCTCTCTCTGTCAAATAAATAAATAAATAAATAAATAAATAAATAAAATCTTAAAAAAAAGTCTTCTTCCCTACTGGCATTCAGCTGCCCACTCCTTTGGGGCTATCCCCATGTACCAATTCTAAATCCAATAAGCAAGGGCCATTCCACTTGTATCTCTCCACATTTTCCACAGGTCATCGTCTCTGAAATTTACACTCACTAGAACCACAGCATCCCTTTTAGTTTATGTGGTTAGTCTCATTATAATGTGCACCTAATGAATCCATATTTCCTATAGCTCACTTTTCCTCATTTTTACTGTGTGTAAATTCATCCTTAAATATTTAATTCTAGAATCTAGAAAATCATCTTATTATAATTTATTCGAAGACATTTGTTGAGTACTGTACCCTTGGCTGTTGTTACAAAATTGCTGTGCAACAAGTAACCACAAAACCCAGTGGCCTGGAGCAATAGGTAAATATTCGCCATGTGTGCACCTTTGCTGTTCAGCAGATCTTAACTGAGCCGGCTGCTGTCTCTGCGGATGGTCCAGGGCTCAGCTGGTCTGCACTGGAGCACCTCACCTGGAGCCACTCTGCTCTTTCTATCCTGTTTTCTCATCTTCATCTTGCAAATGGCCTTCTCATGTAATGTCGGAAGGACAACAACATAGAGGTCAGGCACACCAGTGTTTTGCAAGTGTCTTCTCCCATGGCATCTACAAACATGCCATTGGCCACAGCCAGCTGCAGGCCCAAGCTAAGGTGTGGGGAATTATGCCCTGTCCACAGCAGGAGGGCCCTGTCAAGTTATATGCGAAAGTATGGCTACCTGTTGGAAAGAACAATTGGGGTCATTCATATGAGTGCCTTATGTGGGAAAGTCTTGAATCTCTTTCTACAGGAAATACAAATGTAGGAGGGTTTGCCACGTAGGACCTTACAATTAACAGTGAACCTGATAGCATTTTGCATAAGGGAGAAATTATATCTCGTTGTAGAATGAGGAAAGGCTATGAAGGTGTCATTTGAAATAGATTTCAATGACCAAGTAGGATGTGAACAACCAAATTAAAAAAAAAAAAAAAAAACAGAATATTTGAGGTGGTGGAAATCTCCCTAGAGATGGCATACAGAAGGAAAACATGGTGATGCTCAGAAAAGCTATCAAAGTTTCTAGATGGCTGTAGATCAGGGATGTGGACGGTGGTAAATGACTAACTAAGCCAGAAAAGGTTAAGTTCATGGTTCTTGAGGTCTCAACAATGTCAACAGAGATCTCACTTGGGTTGGTACATTGTCAATGACCAAATTCCAACCAAACAGGCAATTAAAACGCACACGCATACACACACACACACACACACACACACACACACACAGCCATGGACAAAGATTGATGGACTGATTCCCAAAAGGCAAACCTAAGTGACGCTCTGGGTGTGCCATCCGCCGCACCCCCTTCCTCAAGTTTTTACAGAAACATTTCATTTGAGAACATCTGCATCAGCCTGAAACATATCTTCCCTGTGTAGTACTTGACTTTAAGCTGACTAGAGATATCAAACTTTCTTTCACAGATTCTTTGACATACTTGAACATTATTGAACAAATGTCAGTTATGTCTATCTCTTGAGTCGTGTCAATCTGAATTGAAAATGTGCTGAGTTTTTTTAGCATCATCACTCCGTGGGTTTCTATGCCAGCGGCACAATTGGACATGACTGGGAATATCGGTCACTTTTCTTCCCTGGGATGTTTAAGTTAGTTCTGCATCTGCATTTCTAGGACCTGACCCTTTCCATCTACACACGATCACACCTGAGACATAGGCAGATAACTAGAAGTCCTTTGTGCACACACACACAGAGTTGCTGGTAATACCGTGGTGAATAATGCCATGAATATGGTACAGCTGAGTAAGTGAAATAGGAGGAGGTCTATGGATTTAATGACAACATATCATATTTCTTGCAATATTATTCAAATTCACAAATTCATTTTGGTTGAGGAAAGAGCCCTCTTGATTCATAATAATTAGAATTACAAGATATTTTTGAAACATGTAAGATTTTAATTTTTGAAGTCCTGTCGTGATTTTTACCAAGCTAGCAAAATGTTTTAAAGTAGAAGCTGTGTTCAAAAGTGGGCATGATAAATAAGAGTAATGTATGCTATTTATTAAGAGTTTGCTAGTGCTCATGAGCCGGGCCAACTGGGTATATATTACCCACTTTGGTCCTCATAGTTACTTACTGTTGTCATCCCATATTACAAATGGAAAGACTGAGGTTAGAGAACAAGCATGCCCAAGACTACACAAATGATAAATAGTACGAGATAAATCTGTCTGACTCAAAATCCCATTTAGATGCATTCAATAAGAAATTAAGTGTCTACTATCAGCCAGGCACCATTCTAGGCTCTGAGGATCTTGTGAACAAAACAGATAAAAATCCATGCCCTCGTAGAACTTATTTTCTAGTCAACGTTACACATTCATATAAGTAGGATACATACTCAGTATCTCACAAGTTAGTGGATTATTTTTCTCTAATATGTTAACCGATAAGATTCATCTCCACAACTAAGTAATAAGTTCCTCATAAGCTGGAAGTTTATTTTATAGACCTTTTTAAAATTTCCCTACAGCACAGTGATGTGATGATAGATTGTGCTGTTCAATATGTACTTTTTAATTGATATATTTTTGGAGAACCACATCATTAACAAACCCTTGAGAAATCACCAGTTCAGTGCTGTTTTATTGTTGGAAGTTGCCGCTGATTCATTGGAAGAGCAGCAGGGAAGGTGATTAATCCAGGTCCCTGGGGTGTCTATATAACTCTCATTTCCAGATGTTGTGCTGACTGGAACCACTAGTGTCCAATGCCAATACCTAGAGAGAAACTAAAAAAGTATGTTCTCTGGATAGTTTGCACCATACTGAAAAAGTCAGCCTGTGATGTTGACCCGATTCTTCATTCTGCCTGCATTTGTCCCTCCATGTTCCTCAGTCCAGGGAAGAGCGAGAAGGAAAAGATGGAGTGTTACCTGACTCGCTAACTCGTACTGTCCTGTTATTTATTCTTTTTTTTTTTTTTTATTTACTCTTTAATTCCAGGGGCTGTCAGCTCCGGCCTCTCTCTAGCTCCCTATCTGCACCTACTTCTCACAGCCTTTCCCCATCTTTCTTTCTCTCTGCTTCTTATCCTGTCTTCCATGTCTCTTCTTCCACCTCCCCAAACCCTGCTATCTGTCCCTCTGCCCATGTGTGGTGTGTCCTAGATCATTTGTCTCCACTGTGGCTGTCTCTGTCCCTCTCCCGCTACGGGTACAGCTGGAACGCTCTCTCTGAGCCTCTTTCTCTTCCTGAATGTCATCTCCCTTCATGAGATCTCACACTCTCTCTTCTTTGTGTGTGTGTGTGTTTGTGTGTGTCTTTGCATATTTGTCTCTGTGTGTGTGTGTGTGTGTATCCTTCAACCTGTTTTTGTGTTTTGAAATTTTGATCTCCCTTCAGGTATTTCTTATTCTGCTTTTCCTTTCCTGTGGGAATCTGCTTTTTCCTTTTTTTTTTTTCCCTCACTCTCCTTTCTCCTTATGTCTGTTCTCATCTTCAAGCCCCACTATGCCTCACTTTGCGTGTGGGTTTCTCTCTTCTCTGTGGGAACGTCTGTGTGTGTTCATGTGTGTGCGCATCTGGTGTCCATGTGTTCATAAAGGTGGTCTCAATGTCTCTGCCTCTATTTCTCAATTAATAATTTTCCCTTCTCTCTTATTTGGTATATGTATATATATACACAATGGAATGTTACTCAGTCTTTTTTTTTGAAGAAGAAGAAAAACTTTTTCACCACATGGATGGACTTGGAGGGCCTTATGCTCAGTGAAATAAGTGAGACAGAGAAAGACAAATACTGTATGTTCTTACTTACCTGTGGAACCTAAAAAGCCTAACTCACAGAAATAGAGAGTAGACTGGTGGTTCCCAGGGGCAGGAAAGTGGGGGAAAGGGAGAGATACTAGTCAAAGGGTAAAAACTTCCAGGTATAAGATGAGTAAGTTCTGGTTATCTAATATATAAGCTGATCTTTTTTTAAAATTTTATTTATTTATTTATTTGAGAGAGAGAGAGAGAGAGTGAGCCAGAGAGGGGGGAGGGGCAAGAAGAGTCAATAAGATTCCCCAGAGCAGGGAGCTGGATGGGGTGGAGGGAACTCCGTCCCAGCACCCTGAGATCATATCAAGAGTTGGCCACTTAACTGTCTGAGTCCCCCAGGTGCCCCAGCCTGGTGATTATAATTAACAATACTGTATTACATACTTGAGTTATTAAGAGAGTTGATCTTAAATGTTATCACCACACCAAAAAAATAAAGTAATTATGTGACATGGTAATCATTTTGCAATCTATACTTGTATCAAATCATCACATTGTATATCTTAAACCTACCTATGTTGTATGTCAATAATATTTCAATAAAGCTGGAAAAAATACATGGGGTGGGAGGGGCATGCAAGCAAGCGAGAGAGAAAAATTAATTATCCTATTTATTTTTAACAGATTGTCAAAAGGAACTGTGCCTTTATTTAATTATTTAATTTCTGGCATTTTGGCAAGCATAAGGAGAAACAAAGGATCTTTTTTGACTTACGACTTCAGTTAAAAAAATTTCTAATTAGAAAATTAAATAATCATCTCTTTGCCAGTCTTTACAGAGAGAAGTTGGACTCCAGCAATGCGGTAGATGAAGCAGCTGCAGACACCCACTCTGCTCAGAGCACCTCTGGACTGAATGACCATGAAAATGGCATACATGAAATCTGGAAAATGCTGGAAAAGCTGGATTGGAGGGAAATTCAAATTAATGCCGATTCTTTTCATTAATTTTTAAAAGGTAAGAACTGAGACAATTGAAACAAGAAGCAAACAGACAATAGAAAGAATCAACAAACCAAAAAGCAGGTTCCTTGTAAAGTCTAATACAAGTGACAAGCCCTTTCAAAACTGATCACAGAGAAAGAATGTGAGGAAGACAAAGACAGAAAGACCCAAAACACAATATTAAGAATAAAAGAGGAACAGAATCACAGGATGTATCAAAGAATAAATAGATAGTACATAGATAACTATGACAATTTGATTAGCAATGTATTAGAAAAATAGAAATTATTTTAAAAAGCCAATTTAGAAAAATCTTATATTCATCCAGCACCCATTGCTTCAATGTAACACAGCTCTTACCATTTGTTAAACATTGATAGATCTACACATTAGTTTCTTCTTTTTTATCACACTGGCTTCTAAGAGCCCCTACTTTGATCCGCAACTGCCACCTGGACCCCATTTGCTCCTACCCCAAAGACCCCATAAACCTCTCTACAGTCCATCAACTAAAGGTTAATTCTGGGTACAGTAGACCTCCAGATTCTGTTTTAAGGTTATTGATTGACATCTATCCTGACTAGCTCAGTGCCTGATCCAAATCCCCAGTAAAACATTCTACCTGTCACTCCTACTTACAACCATTCATTAAAATGAATAACCAGTTAACAATCTACTCATCAAAAACAAACCAGTTCCAGATGGTTTTACAGATGAGTTCTACATTTAAAAAATTGGCAAGTTCACACAATTTTTCACACACTCTTTCAAAGACTATAAAAAGAAGGAATATTGCCTAATTCGCTCTATAGGAATAATCTAGCTCCAAATTCAAATGAGACAAGAAAATTATAAATATATAAAAATTACAGGCCAACTTCATTCATAAATTTAGATAAAAAATATTGAACACATTATCAGAAAATCAAATTTAGCAGTGTATAAAAAGATGTTCCATCATTAGCAAATTAGGCTTCTTCCAACATAGCTTCAGTATAAGAAAATGCAATAATGTGACTTACCATATTAAAAGAATAATAGAAAAAAATATGGTCATCTCAGTAAATACAGAAAACTAACATGATAAAATTCAGCTGATATTCATGATTTTTAAAAATAGAATCTTAGAAAACTTGGAATAGATGTGATTTCCCTCATCTGGTAAAAAATATATGCCAAAAACTATAGCAACTCCATATTTCATGGTGAATATTAAAAGCATTCTCTTTCAAATTAGGAATAAGATTTAAAAAGCCTACTGTCATCACTTCTAGTCAACATAGTATTGGAAACTAGACAGTTCGATCTGACTACCAAAAAAAAAAAAAATAGTAAGTACAAAGATTGGAAAAAAGGAAAATGTCATTATTTTCAAATGATACGATTGTCTACATGGAAAAACAAAACAAAACAGAGATTGATTATTAGGATTAATAAAATAATTTAGCAATCTTTCCAGTAATAAAGTCAATCTGCAAAACTCAATTGCAGGGCTATAAAGCAAATGAAAGCACGAGAAAACATTTTCCCTTTGTCTGTGTGTGTTTACGATGACAAAAAGTACAAAGAACCAAAGAACAAATGTATCCAAAGATGTGAAGGCAAAAAGTTGATGGTGAAAATTATAAAATGTTATTGAAATACCTTAAAGAAAGTTTCAATAAATCGAGAGATACATCTTATGCACTCATGGACATCAATTCTCCCCAAATCATTATTGCATTTAATTCAACTCCAAAGAAGATTCTGTTAGTTTTTTTGCCAGGCAGATTCTAATATTTGTATCTAAGAAGTCAAGTTTAAGAATAGCCAATACACTAACACACAAGAAAGATAAGATGTGAATTTGTAATCAAAGACCATTAAAATGTCTGGTAAAAGCTGCATAGTTTGGGGGACGGCTGGGTGGCTCTGTTGGTTAAGCAGCTGCCCTCTGCTCAGGTCATGATCCCAGAATCCTGGGATCGAGTCCCGCATCCGTTTCCTTGCTCTGCAGGGAGCCTGCTTCTCCCTTTCCCTCTACCTGCCACTCTGCCTGCTTGTGCTTTCTCTCTCTGACAAATAAATAAGTAAAATCTTAAAAAAAAAAAAATGCGTAGTTTGGGACAAGATAAGATACATTGACAAATGCAGTCAAATGGAGATCCCAGAAACTTAATATGTGACAGAACTGATTTTGTGAATAAGTGAGTAAAGTCGACTCTGTTCAGTAAGTAATGAAGAGAAAATCAGTTAGCCATGTAGGAAAAAAATACAATTGAATACCTATTTCCCACTATTTGCAAAGATCATTTGTAGCTAGAATTATAACCTAAATCTAAAACACAAAACTTAAAACAGGTAGAATAAAATATAAGAGAAGATCCTTGTGACTCCAAATAGAAAAAGATTTCTTAAACCAGACTCAAAAAGCAAAAATCGTAAAGAAAGAAACTGATGGATTCACCTATGTTCAAGTTAGAACATACTTTGAACAAAAGATGCTATAAAGAAAGTGAAAAGGCAAGCCCCAAACTAAGAAAGATACTTATCTTTGCAAAGCATATAATATGTTATGTGTTTTTGCAAAACATGCAGTAATAAAAGATTCGTGTTCAGAGAAAAAACAAACAAACAACAAATAAAAACAAAAAACACTGCAACTAAAAAAAAAAAAAAAAAAAAGACAAATGTCCCAGTAATAAATTGGCAAAAGTCATAGACATGCATTTTCCAGAAGTGAAAACATATGGTCAATAAACATGAAAATGTGCTCATTTTCTTAGTAACCCGTAAAATATAAGTTAAAATCCTAGTGAGGTACGACCACACAACTAAGAGATTAACAAACAATTTACGTGTTTGACGATACCAGAATTTGGCAAGAATGTGCAACGGAAAATTTTATCCTCTGCTAACCAGAGGATAAAGGGGCCCAGCTGACTGGAAAATAAGTCAGTAAAAAATACCTAGGAAAGTTGAAGACGTGTAGACCTTACTAACTAGCAATTCTAATCTAGGAACCATACAAGAATATCCAGAAGTAACGCTTATAATAGCAAAAAAAAAAAAAAAAAAAAAAAAAAAAAAAAAAAAAAAAAAAAAAGCTGAAAACAAGATAAATGCGCAACAGGAAAAATAAGGGGGGGAGGGATATAAATATATTGTGTGTGGAAAACAGGGAGTACGAGATGGTAAAAATGAGTGCATATAGCTACATGTAAAAAAAATTAGACGCATCTCAAAAATATAGTATTGAGTAAAACATTCACAATCGCAACACATAGGCAGTATGATTGCATTTATATAAGAATCAAAACCTGAATGCAAGTAAATAATATATTATTTAGGGAGACATGTATATGTGAAAGCAACAACCAGGAGAGTGATTTACGCACAGTCCAGGCTGTGGTTAGCCCAAGCAGGGAGAGGGGATGAGATCTGTGAAGGGCACACAGAATGTTAAGAGGTATTGGTATTGTTTATTTGGTATGCAGTCTGATGGGTACACATGAGTTCATTTCAATATTTGTCTTTAAATTCTAAATATATGTTATATAGACTCTTCTCTGTGGATGATATATTTCATAATAAAAAATTTTTAATATCATGGAAATCCCATGTTGAAAATATTTTAGAAGTCTCAGAAGAAATGCCCTGCGGATTGCATATCAAGGCATAGTAATTCCGTGGAAGGAATAAGCTCAGAGGCGATGTACAGAAAATACAACTCGTACAAAAGAACCCTGTCACACAGACTGGGTAACCAGGCATAGAAGTGAAATGCAATTTTTAGAATAGCCTAAATCTTGAAATTAAAAAAAAAAAAAGAAAGAAAAGAAAAGAACAAAAAAACAGCAATGATATTGGTTTCAGAGAGGAAATACAAATTTACGTTTGAGTGAGAACATTTGAGCAATGAAACCACAAGGCTGGAAACGTTCGTGCGAATGCTGGGAGCACGCTGGGAAAGTCCGCAGGCCTCAGGCATCCAGCTTGTTCCTGGCTCTGGGACAAGAACCCCGGATGGGGGAAAGGAACAGCTGGTGGTTACAGTCCAGGGTTAGCCCCCAGCCGGTGGCAATGAACCCAAGGACCAGGAAGACAAAGAGAGGTGTAGGGGAAGTGCAGAGAGAGAGACCAAGAGAAGAAAGGAGCTGACTAAATTAAACCAGACATCCATATAAAGTAAGCTTTATTAAAATGGTGCCATGGTTCTGATTCTTTTAATACTAATTTATTGGTTTGATAGATTCTTAGAGCTGGAAAGAGCTCATGGTGCAGGAAGGCAGGATGCTCCTTGTGCTCTGGACAAAGAGTACTGTGAGGGTCCCTACCTTCTCCTCTTCCTCCCTTTCCTCCCCCCACCCCCACACCAGCATCCCATCCTCAAAGATCTTCCTGTTTGTGGGCACGGAACTCCTGAAACCACGCACCCTGGAAAGCAAAGTCCTGAGTCAGAGCTCCAGTGGTGGAGCGTAACCCTACACCGATTCAGCTTTTAGGCATCCCCATTAAGGAAACATTTCTTACTGTCAAATGCAACGGACCAAAATACATTTGTTCAAAGGATGTTTTACCACGGAGGCACTAAAAGCTACATGGGCCACATTTCTGAAAGATCTATAAAGTTTAGGAGGAATTAAAGGAGAAATATATCAACATTTATGGAAGATTAATGAAAGGCTGCAAAATGTGAAGTGTAATGTCCTTAAATTAGTCTGGGAAAAGAGAAATGGAACAAAACGTTGAGAGAGCTGGGATGGAATTCAGAAGGAAAGCTCCTAGGCCAACATCTGAGAAATGACAATCCAGGAGAAACCACCCTGAAGTGGGGGCCTTCCCAAGGAAAGGGAAGATGTGTCCCGGAGGAGACAGATCATTCGGGGGTCCGCTGTCAGGGCTGGGTGAATGAAATGATCTGTTTTGTACTGTATCTTCCATCTTTAATGTCTCATTCCTGTCTAACCGCACCAACTATCCATCTTAAGCCAGGACATTTCATCAAAGATGTGTCATTTCTAGGGTGGGTAAATTGACCTTAGGATAAAATGAAAATTCCAAACTTACTCAAACAATCAAAGAGGAGCTGCTTTCCCAGGGGGCCCTCATAACGCCCTGCCCAATTCCTAAGTGTTTTCTAGATGAGGCTGGGAGGAAGGGGGTCCGAGAGGCAGGGTGGGGAATAAATTGTTTTGCTTTAAGGTACAGATTAATAATATCTTGGGGTTTTGATTCTACAAAAAAAATATTCATGGATGTGTGAGGTTAGAACCTCTGATAAATCAAAGTGGACTTAATAAAAAAATACAAACAGGCAATTCATTTAAGTTCCCCAATTTTAACTTTTATTTATGTATTTTTCGCAAATGCAGAAAAGAGTAGTAACTCCTGAGGGTTCTGAAGAACACATGACGAGTGACACGTGAAAGCGCTTTGTCACTCTAAACAGTAACACTCGGAAAGCGCAGGACTCCTTTGGAGCCCAGATAATGTGGACTTTGTGGTAGTTTAACTACACCATAATCTTGCTTTCTAAAACATATTCAGTGAGGTAATGATGTTCCATGTGATCCAGAGCAGTACCTTGTCCAGTGAGAGCTTTCTGTGGGTCTCACAGTGTCCTCAGCCCGGATCCACTCTCTACAAAACCCCCAGAAACGGCCATCATTTCTCCCTGCATTGGCCAGAGAAAACACACAACAAGCTTTAGAGAGATTGGTTCAAGGTCATTAGTCAACATAACAATGAAGGTTCTAGCCTAGTCCTGCCACTCAACAGCTCTGTGACCTTGTGAGAGTTTCTGGCCAAAATGTAATGGCACCCTCCTCTTGGGATAATTAGGGGCGGTTCGTAGAGTACCTGGAGCTAAGTAAATAGACCAAATTTTCATTTATATTTTCACCAATTGTAGAAAACAGTGCCTTCTAGAATTTGGCTCACACCAGTATTACCTGAAGTTTTAGAAAAATGTAAAGGCCTAAGCTCTCCTCTAGCTCTGCTCTACTAAGCAGACTTTCTAGGAGTGGGACCTATAAATTGGTGATTTTGAGAAAACTTCCTCCCAAGGGATTCTGTTACACTGGGTACCCAGCCTGGTATTTAGAATCTGTTAATATTGGTATTTTGGTCAAAAACAGTCAGTGGCAAAAACCATGAGGCTGTGGTAGTTAGCCATAGATTGGGTTCAATCTGCCCCTTTAGGGTGCATGAGATGTGGACAGGTGGGGTTGAGCACCCAGCACCACCCAGTAACAAGCCATCTGGTTGTGAGCACTGGATCCTCTCTCGTGAAGTCCCATTTGAATATCCTAAGCAGCTAGCAGGAGATACAGATCCAACCCAGACTGCTCATCTCCCACGCAGGATGCACTGCGTTAGGACTTCTTGGGCCTGGAAAGAAAATCGCTATAGGTGGGAAGCTTGCTATACTCAATTCAAGGTTCTCATGATGCTGAAAGCCCATCTCACCTTAAAATTAATTCAGGGCAAGGTACAGAGCATCTGCAGGTCTCAGAGTCCCCACATAGAAAATGAGAGGGGTCCAGTCAAATGATCCCATGGCCCTTCCTGCTCCAACATTGTATGGCTTAAATCCTATTGTTAAAGGTACTTGGAATTTCTGGGTATTTGTGTCTGAAGGGGTTGGGGAGGCAGAGGAAGTGTGGACTCCTGTCTGAAGCAACTCCCCATGAACTACCAGCAGTGTCAAGAAGTCAGATTCTATTTGTCCAAAATTGATTCCCTTTTCCTTTTCCCTGTGGATGCTGGTCATCCTGCCTTTTTTAACAGAGTCTCTTATGCTAAGCCCCATGTCACTAAGCAAAGCTGTAATTGCCTCTCCTATTGAGGGAATCCTAACCCCACCAACCAAGAATTGACTGCTCAGTGCTTCTTAAGTAGTCAGCCAGATAGACCCCTGTCATCCCCTGGAGGAAAGTAGCCTTGCCATAACCAGCTAGCTTTCTGGCTCCATATAATGCCCTTGTCTTCTTCCCCTCCTAGCAAAGTCTTTTATGTTGTTCAGCACCTCAGAGCTCCTCTCTCTCTGCTACATGGGGTGGGTGCTGCCTGATTCAAATCAATTTTTGCTAAAATAAACTCTTCATATTTTTAACATGCCTAGTTTATCTTTTACCAGCTCCCACCAGGACCCTCCCCTTCCTTTTGGCTCCCCTCTAACAGTCTTATGCATCCACAGGGCTCCTTTGAGCATCTGTCCCCACCCTCCTACTTCTACTCCCCATTTTCTCTCCAGTATGTTTATTCCATTCTGTGATGGGCTTGTTGTGCTTGAAACCTGACCCTTATTTTGTACAGAAAATCAGCAGCCTCCCCTGCTCCTTGAATCCAGAGTGGTGGTAAGTCGGGACTATTGTCTTACAGAGAGTCCTTTGGAGCTACTGAGTTTTGGAAATCCATTGATTCTGTATTTGCATAAGTATGTTAGTGACCGTTCAAACGTCTCATCTACATAAACAAAAGAAGAACATGTTTTCCTTTCCTAACTAGTATTATCATAGATATTCCAGGAACTCTACTGCTGGGTGCTCCTTGATATCTGACCCCAGCATGTATTACAGAGCCACCTCCCAGTCATAAGAAAGAGGGGGAGAGGGAGAGAGAGAGAGAAGGGAGGAAGAGAGGAAAGGTAAATGGTACCTGTGGAAGAGCAGAAAATTCCAAAAGTCCATGGAGCCCTGCACACTGACTGAAACTTAGAGGCAGTGGGGGATGGGGGATGGGGGATAAGGAGGCTTCTCCAGAGGTGTTGGACCTCCACCCTCAGCAGGAGTAAACATCATCGTCACCATGTTTATCATGAAAATGGCCTATGAGCATGCATGATTTGGTCCTCCGTGAGGCAGGACCTCAGGAAATAGGAGTGACTCTGTTCCCCCCAAATCACAGAGATTATGTTACTTTTACCCAAAACTGTTACCTGCTGCCTTTGTAGGGCCAAAATAAATTTTTTCACTCCTTTGTCCACTTGTATTAACACAGGACTAGCGTGCCTGACACAGAACTGTGAACTGGGGAGACAATTCTACAGATAGCAAAACTGAGGGGAGAGGGGAGATATGTAATGATTTGTAAAAGAATGACAAATATATAGAAAGCACTGGACCAGGAGTCTGAGCAGTGTGCCCCCAGACCCGGATCTGGGGCTCCAAAAGTAAGTGAGTTTGGCCCCACTTGCCCTCCTCTGGGCCTTAGCTTCCTCACCCTAAGCTCTAAACTTTCTAAGCTCCTCTCCATATTTTTACTGGTGAGTTTTTGGATAGTCAGAGTGAGATCTCAAGTTCCAACTATGTTACAGGTGTGGGGGCTGAGGACCAGATGTGGCACCCAACCTACCAGGGCACATTCAGGACTGAAGGTCATGTCTTCTAACTTTTGGGCTTGTGTTTTGCTTACTCAAGCCTTCCCTCCACACCGCCTCCCTGATGTCATGGGCATGAGCTGGATGGATGTGTCAGCCCTTGAGTGATGTCTCCCATACTGGGCGCAAAGTAGAGGCACAGCAGAAAAGGGACACACACATAAGGAGCAACCCAGAGAATCAAGCGTTCTTAGGAGTAAAGCTTTAAACCTCAAGGACAAGAAAAGGATCATTTTCATGTTCAAATCTCCCTCCCTTGGTTTCAGGCATAGTACCTCTCGCACAGCAGTTCCAGGAACATAAACTGGAGGTAAGCTCCCCCGACCCTGAGAGGCCAACATGTAATAGAATTCTCTCCTTGCATTCTCCAGAGCAGTGGGGCCAGAGCAGTTTCCTGGGCCATCATCATAAGTGGGTTACTCACTCCTCTATATGTCCCTATTCCCCAGCTTACTAGCATGGTTCCACGTTGGGACACCAATCAACCTTATCTCCTTCACTGCTGGCTGCCTCCATCATACCTACCCAGGGAAATCTCAGTCCTGTGAAACGCAGCTCTCCACTTACATTGCAAATGCACCTAAGCAGCTGAATGTCAGGAAAATGCACACACACGCACACACACACCCGTGTGCGCACGCACACACACGTGCATGTGTGACACTGACACAGGCATCTGACCCTGAAGACGATTCCACCACAGTCCAGGTCAGTTCACTTGTTCCTTCTCCACACCTTGGAGTCCATTCTTCCTCACTTACTCTAGTTCTTTCCCCCACTCCTGCAAATACCCATTTTGCTCTTCCATTATCAATTTCTTCCTCTCCGCTGGATCGTGACCATCAGGATACACACCTCAACACCAGGCTTTAATATCATCTGTCTGAGGAAAGAAACAGGTAAATTACACTTAACCCTGGTTTCCAGCAGCTCCCATCTCATTCCTTTGTTCCTGTTCATATTTAAATGCCTCAAAAGAGTTGAGTGCTCCCTACTTCTTCACCTCCCATGCCCTTCTAAAGTCATTCCTATGGGCATTGACCCAAATCTCAACACCCTGAATCAGGCATCTTCAAGGTCAGCAATAACTTCCACTTTGAAAGAACCCAATAGACAGATTTCTGTGTACACCGGATTCAAATTCTGCCCAGCATTTGACTCAATTGGCCACACCCTCCTTCTTTTAATACCTTCTTCTGTGACCCTTTAGGACATCACATTCACCCCATCTTCTTCTGAACATCTCAACCCCTTAACCAGCATCTCTTCCTCTGAAACATCCTTAAATGTTGTCAGGCTCCAAGAATCAGAAGGATGAGTCCCTGGCCTTGCTCTATTTTTCTGCTCAGATGATCTTTCTGGGAGCTGTAAATACTATATGAATTTAAAATATGTATATTTAAAATACATATTAATATATAATTTCTGTTTTACACATTAAATTTTATACAATAGATATAGATATAAACACACATATGCATATATATTCAGAATTCCCAGAACCATGTCTCCAGCCCAGATTTCTCTGTTCAGTTTGTAAATGTTAAGTGCTTATTTGGCAATCCCTCTTAGATGGCTGATAGTGTCTCAAACATAACACAACCACAGCATAGCTCTCATTTCCCAGCCATCCTCATCCTGCCTGTCTACCCCTCCCTTAATCTTCCTCATCTTTGGTGAATGACAGCACTATCCACGCAGTTAGTTAAGCACAAAACCCAATCGTTATCCTTGGTTGCTGTTTTTCATTCATGCCCCGCATTTAATTCTTTCACATGCAATGTCAAAAGCAAGTATTTCCAAAATATATCCAGGACTCAGCCACTTCCCACCACTTTCTTCGTAATGACTTTATTCCAGAGTGAATGGGTGAATGAGTAATGTGATGGTACCTACAGAGAAAAGAGTGTTTGGAAAAATATTTTTCATTGTTCCTCTGATGTAATGTCAGATCCGCATAAAGGGAGAGTTTATGAGATGTGTGCTGTGATATCTATATGCATCGTGGAAGAGAGGTCATGCTACCACTATAATTCACAGGGGCTTTGGTTGAAAGCAAATTAAAAATTGAGTCCAGGCAGGTTCACAAAGAAATTTTCAGAAGTTTAGAATGCTGTTCTATTTAACCTTCTGTTTCTCGATACTACTGATATCTGGCTTTTTATAAGGATTGACTCTTTTTCATGAGTTTTGGTGAAGACAACAGTGGGAGACTTCTTCAGAAAACTTGAGGTTAGAGGAGTTCCCCAAATATACAGAATATATGAAACAACAATTTTTAAAACATTGTATATCAGGTAAAGGATAGGGCAACCTCAGAGACAGGAAGCAATCTGAATGAGCCCCTATAATTGTCCCCATCTGTCCCCAATCCTAGTGACTTTTTCCAGTAACAGTAACTAACATTTCTATGACACTATGCACCTGGTATGGCTCTAAGTACTTTATGTATAAAATCTTACTCTCTTCTCTGTTTCCACGTGGGCTTCCCTGGAAGCTGGTTGTTAATGAACACTGTGAATTTTTTACATTGCTCCAGACTTGAAAATTTTGCCCCATGCCCTCCAACATCTTTCTCAGCTCCACCAACGCCCATCATCTGCCACATAGTCAAGAAATCTTACCTATAAGGCAGAGATTGGAATTACGCTGCCACAAGTCAAGGAATGCCAGGACCCACCAGAAGTCAGAAGCGGCAAGGAAGAACTCTTTCCCAGAGCCTTCAGAGGAAGCATGTTTTCCTGACACCTTGATCTCAGACTTCTAGGTTCTTCTTACAAGAGAGTAAGTTTCTGTTTGTGGTAATTACCAAGTCTGTGGTAGTTGATTACAGCAGCCTTAGGAAAACTAGTACAGATTTTGTGTTTTGGTGTCTGGAGCTAGGTTAGTTTTGCCTGATGGTTTTTAAAGACATCCATCTCGAAGTGCTCCAGACTGATCCATGATGCTGTTTGTTCTCTCTAGTGGTTTTTTAACACTCTAGAGCCATATAGAAATATGTGGAACAATAATCAGTGGGTTCTTGGAGTTTTCTAAGACACCCAGAGGAGCAACACAATCTTGTGAACAAAAGCTTTGGTTTGGCTAACAGTTGACCCTGGTGGTTGAGTCAGATGGTTCTACAGTTGGCTCATTTTTCTCTATTTTTACCAGGAACCACATTTTAAAGTAGGAAGAGAAAAGACAATATTTTGGTTCTTCTTACTCCTTTTCTCAACTCTATGATCTTCATTTAATACCTGGTTCAGTCTTTATGTTATGACTCAATAGTTTGTAGCATATCCAATAACTCTCTGACTCCTGGTCAAGACAGCATTACGAAAATTACTCTTCTAGACAAGTTGACCTACAGGGACTAGATTTACCTTCCTCTTGAAACAAATAAAATATCATGCAAAATTGTGTGCGTCAACAAAGTAGGTAGGAAATCATGGAAACTCAAAGCAAAAAGCTAAATCCTGTGATTATCCCAGACCTGGAAATGGTGTCCAGACTACAGTACAGGGAGAGGGACTAGTCCTACACAGACTATAGCAAAGGGAGAGGAAGCCTGGACAGACAGTCTCCGAGGCGAGAAAATGAAGCTAGAAGCACAATTAGGCTAAGGGAGCTAGAGTTTTCAGGGAAGAATCTCAAAGTTGAGAGAGCTCCGTGGGGACAAAACAATGGAAATCTGCAGAGAGGCTTCCTTAAGTCTTTCGTTTAGTACTGTTCAACAGTTATGTTGAAGGAAAGTAGCAAAACCAAGGGAAAGAACCACCTGAAAGATTAGAGGGACCAATTACTTATCCTCAAGTGGAGCCAAGAATATTTCCTGTTCCTACCAGCCAGCGTAGAAAATCTCATAATTGATGGGCCATCAGGTAGAGTACTCAGAAGTCTGCCTCTGTAGTGGGGCAAAATTAGGCTAGACTAAATGTATTCTGATCCCACCTTAAGTTAAGAAAACTTAAAAGCAAGATTCAAAGGATTTAAACTATTTCCAAGTAATAAAACTGTTTTGCAAAACAGAGTTCAAGAAGACTTTTCAGTCTCATCACACAAAAAGTAACATCACAATGTCTGGCATTCAATCAAAAGTTCCCTGACATGCCAAGAAACAGGGAAATGTGACCCATAAAGTAGATAAGTAAATTCATTGAAACTGACTAAGAAATGATACAGATGATATAATTAGTAGACAGTCATTAAAATAATGTTTAAAACTAGTTGGTTTGTCTGGAGGTTCAAAAAACTAGAAGAGAGATTGAAATTATAAGTTAAGACATGGAATGTGGTTTTTAAAAAGATAAAAATTGAGCTTCCAGAGACAAACCTACAGTATATATAATGAAAATAAATGTGATAGAATTAAGATCAGATTATATATTTCACTGTATTATGTTTAGTAGTAAAGTCCTATTAAAATGGAGGTTGTATTTTTTTTTAAATGAAAGAGTAGTTAAAAGATTGTGGGGGCTTCATGGATAAGCTCCAAAATTGAACTCAGAAGAGTAGAGAGGGAATAGTGAAAACATACATTTGATGAACTAATATCTGATAATTTTTTGTACTTTTTTTTTACTTGAGAAAAGCCACGAATCCTCAGAAGGCAGACAGATCTCCTCTGAGTCCTTATTCGTAAGGTCTAATATGATTTTGAATTTTATCATAACCTCTTCTGACCCTTCATTCCACAACTGTGCAATTGGGTTAATTCTTAACCTCATTGGCTTGATGTGAGAAATAACGTGTTAAAAAAAAAATTAACACAGTATCTGGCACATAAGGGCTAAATAAATGTTAGCTATTATAATTATTCTTATTTTCTGTCCCGGATCTTGCTTTCTTTCGGACAACCTGCACTGGAACCTCAACTATGTTCATCATAAGAATTAGAAACAGCAAAAAATTGCCTTTAGCACAAAGTTTCTTCCAAAGTTCTAGGCTCATATTCAACTATGTATTTTTTTATGTCTGCCCTTAAATGTCAGCCTTAACTCAGGATCTTCCCCCTCCCTGCTCCAGTCAACTCCTCTTCCTCTGCCTTCTTCCATCCTCCCTTCTCAATGAAAACTATCACCCACCCAGTTTTCCAAGGTGAGACTGAGGAGTTTTCCTTCAGTCACCATCATGTCCGGGAGATTTACTTCTTCCCATCCCCAACGATGCTCCTCCATTCAAATCAACAGCATTTCCCAAGAAAGCTGAAAAAAAAACGGCCTTTCAACCAGTCTCCTTGTCTTCCGTCATGACTAGAACCAACTCATTTTCTACACCATCCAGGGGTCTTCTCTCTGAAACATATATCTAATTCTATAATTCTCTTGCTTAAAACATTTTACTGAAGTCCCACATTTTTAGTACAATGTCTAAATTCCTTCACATATATACAAAAATCCCTCCTGAACTGGCCTTAGCGTACTTATCTTCCTCTTCCGGAACTGCCTGGCTCACTCAGTACATGTCTGTGCAGTAGGCAGGAGAAGTATTATTTTTCTTATTTTACTAATGTTTGTATATAGAACTTTGGCTCGTAGCAGATGAAAACCAAATCTGGCAGGGCACACCATCTCCCCCTCTGGACATTTGCTTCATCATCTGTGCGGCAAAGAGGTTGGACTCAATGTTCTTCGCAACCGTAGCATGAAATGCTTCTCTCTTCATTACTCACAGTTATGTGAGTATGTGTCTTATGTTATACACAATGGAAAACTTTCTGAAGGTGGCAATTAGTAGATGGGGAAACAGGTCACTGAAGAAGAATGTCACTCTGATTCTTTAAAGAGGGAATAGATTCTCATCCATGTAGAATGGTTTACAGGTGGTTCTAGTCTATGTCTGCACATACTAAGTGCTCAGCAAATGTTTGTCAAGTAAATAAAGTCCACACCGCCTTTATACCTTCCTGGCTCACAAAGTGCTTTATGCTGCATTATCTCATGGGACTCCACAAAATCCTCATGAAGCCGCTAGAGCAGCTATACCCAATCACATTTTCTAGACCCAAGAAATTGAGCTTCCGAGCATTTAAGTGACCATGCCAAGGTCACAGAATTAGTAAATGGCAAAGGCGGGTCTCAAACTGAGGGCTTTGAACTCGAAATCCTGTGTTCTTTCCATGGCATAATGCAGGCCTCATAATTCTAAGATACAGTCCTAAAATAACACAAAGGACTCAGCCGGCCTCTTTCTTTGTTCCCTTGACCTCATTAAAGCTTTAAATGGAACTTGTCCTCACAAACTTAGGGCGCACCATCAAATCTGTCTGAGTTCCTAGGGCACGTAGCAACAGCTTGCTTTAATCTAATAATTGGCTGAAGTAGAACCACAGAAAGGACATAAAAAAGGCAAATTGTTATTTTTCAAAACCAAGCCATTCCCCTGCCTAAAAGGTTCACAGCGTTTTCCTTTTCCAAGAAAATATTTATCCTTCTAAAAGATTTCTTCCCGTTAACAATATTTTTACAGACTTTGTGATACTTTTACAGCATTTTAGATGCAACCTAAATACTATATATTTCAAGAATGGAACCATTACATTAAGAACGCTGCATATGTTTAAAAGTGTCTTTTATGAGGTTTATTAAAAGAAGCCATAAATTTCTGAGAAAGGTTTAAGCCATATTACATTGATCTTACTTCTCATTTAAACAAAATGTAAAATTTAAGTAAAACCTTGATGTGGAATGTAAACTCACTCATATCCTCGGAACTCACTCATTCGCATGTGCCTTCTCTGAAATATTAAATCATCTATGAACCACTCCATTTCTTTGAGTGTTTTCCAATCACAACAAATAGCTTTCCGGTGATTGCTTGTACCTGTTGAGTTTCTCCGACTCATTCACAGTGAGTGAAGAATTCACAGTGAGTGAAGCCGGTGGTGCTGGCTGGATACAAAGTAGGGTTTTAAGATCATTCTCAGCTCTGCACACCAAGGGGTGACCAGTAGCCCAACGTCGCTTTCCAGGCGCCCTCTCCTAAAATGCATCCCCACACCAAGTGTAGGTACTCTGACTCTCCCCACTTTATCCATGAGGACCTTGGGGGTACACAGGAAAGTTGAGCAATTTTCTGAGGTCACACAGTTAATAAGGAATATTGTCAAACTGTAAACCCAGGCAGTCTGGCTCCAGATGGCCAGAGCTCACGCTCTGCTGCCTGCCTGACAGTATCCTGCCTTCTTCATGAGGTTCTGATGGGGATTAGATGGGGTACTACACAGACGTCATTTAATATGGTGCTTGACAGATAGCGCTCCACAAGTTTAACCATTATTAGCATCATTATTGCCATTAGCCAGTATATGTTAAGGGTGTTTGTTCTTACCAAGGCCAAGGCAAATCATATTGTGAGCCCAAAATGACCGTCCCAGCCCAGGCCTTTGTGAAATGAAGTGAATGCTGATTATCTAGCAAGGAAATGGAAGTTACAGAATGAAACGTATGGGAAAGAAGGTGGTTCCAACTCTGTAGCACTTGGGGACTTGTGTATGAGGCCTTCGGGCCTTTCTAGCATGATCACACAGTCTCCTTGACCTAGAAGGTAGCACCTCATCTTTCCACCCAAATGCCCAGACCCTCGATTCAGAGCAATTGCTATTAGTTTTGGCTTCACGGTGCGGCACCTGTATGGACATTGCTTCTTCAATCTGGAATGCTCTTCTCCCACTTCTCCCCATGACAAACTCCGATTCATCCTTCAATCCAAAGGTGCAATTTCCCCTTCTTTACATACTTCGTTTACACTTCTTAAATAATATTCAGAAGATCGTAGTATACTAATAAGCTTGCATGTCTATCTCTCCCAGTCTCATCCAGACTGGGAACTCTGAGGAAAAGGGCCATGCGTGATTTATCTCTGTATCCCCTCAGTTTATACCAAGTTTGGCCCAAAGGAGATTTTCTTTAAGAAATCTAATGAGTCGGGGCACCTGGGTGGCTCAGTGGGTTAAAGCCTCTGCCTTCAGCTCAGGTCATGATCCCAGGTTCCTGGGATCGAGCCCCACATAGGGCTCTCTGCTCAGCGGGAAGCCTGCTTCCCCTCCTCTCTCTCTATCTGCCTGCCCCTCTGCCTACTGTGATCTCTGTCTGTCAAGTGAATGAATAAAATCTTTAAAAAAAGAAAAGAAAAGAAAAGAAATCTGATGAGTCGAGGAGGACATGTTGACCCCTGTGGTGTCGGCTCACCTATTGGACCTCAAGGACGGGTCATGTAGGAATCAAGAAACAGAAAAAAAAAAAAAATCATTCACCCACTACTATGTCTAAGCTGAGATCTGTGAAGGTCATGGAGCAAAACCCAAATCAGTGAACTCTGACCTTTCCTGGCCCACAGAAAATAAAGCCATACGCTCAAACTCAGTGGCCACAAAGCCAGCCCTAGTGAAGCTTCCTGTCACTGCCTCCCCAAGGTCCCCGGTTCACCATCTTGAGTTCCTTTTAAAGTTCAGTCTTGGGGGCTTCTAACAACCATTATTCACAAACCTTCTCAGAAATGGTTTGAGAAACATGGAAATTAGGAGGTGCTCCCTGACAAAACCTAAGCTAAAGAAATCAAGTCCAAGATTTCTAGGAAACAGAAAGAAAATTGCTTCTATCCAAGAGCCTCTGTGGAAAACATTTTAAACTCTCAAGTAGGTCTAAAGAGCTAGGAGAACATTTTATGAAAGGTGAGGGTCACCCCTGACCCCTGCACATTTCACAGCCTACTAACCCTCTGTTGTATTTTGTATTTTGAAAAGAAAGCCTTTTCTGCACCGATTTTCTGAAGGGATTGTGAAGCGGTGGACTTGAACTCAGAGATCTCACCTAACTCGCTATGTAGCAGTGACATCTACTGGGGAAAATTGTCACTTCGGGGCTTCCACTTCCGTACTGTGCTAAGTAACTTTCAAATGTTAACCCATTCCGTCTTTGTAACAACTCTATGATCTGCATTTGTTCATAAGGAAATTAAGATTCAGAGAAATGAAGAAACTGACCTAATGCCACACAGCTAATATGTGTGGCAGAGCTGGGATTTGAACCCAGAACAGTGTGACTCCAGGGTCTGTGTCCTTAACAGTTGAGACCTACTTCCTTCACTACTGTTCAATTTCTGCACTTTGAATGTATCCATTACGTACCATTTTGGATTCTGCTTTGAAATGATGCGCTTAAGGACGCTTTGGCAGCTCCGTTGGTTAAGTGTCTGCCTTCAGCTCAGGTCATGATCCCAGGGTCCTAGGATTGAGTCTCACATCCAGAGTCTGCTTCTCCCTCTTCCCCTGCCCCTCTTCCTGCTCATGCTATCTCACTCTTTCTTTCTCTCAAATAAATAAATAAAATCTTTTAAAAAATAAATAAAAGAAATGATGCATTTATATGCCTGTTTCCCCAGGCGACTCTGTCCATTCTCAGGGCAGCTCCTGTGCTCATTCATACTTAAGGTAGGTACCGCGTGCATTTCCTGATACATAAGAGGTATAAGTAGTTGTTGAGTAAATCCTTCATAAATGAATGAATGAATAAGCAAAAGTCCTAGTGTATGTGGGAGGTAGATACAGAGTGGGAAGAGAGAGAGACAGGAAGGAAGGCTTGGCTCTTCTCTGGGGAGTCGTCATACTTCTTCACAACATGGCTTTCAGAAATGAGAGCAGGAGTGTCCATAATTCAAGTCTGGTAATCCTGGAGTCTTTTAGAGGCTCCTTGTGGCTTTCAGAATTGAGTCCACCTTTCCCAGCTTGGAAAAGAAAATCTGTGGTCATTGGGCTACTACCGACCTCGCCAGCTCCAGCACATACGACAGCATGGCCCCTTGGCTCCAGTGACTTCTCTGATGGAGCCTGCCTCTCATATGTCCGGGCTTTGACACTGCCTTGAACCACACTTCTTTGTCCCTGCAGGCCCCCTCCTTCTTCATCGGAGAAGCTATATTCATTTCTCATGGTTCAGTTCTTTCTTCCAGGAAGCTTTCCCAGAGGTGCCATTTGGGAATGTCATGGGCAGAGGAAGTGGTCATGATGGTCCACTTAATTGCTCTGGGACTCACTCAGCCTGGCCATTGACTAGGCATGGGACCTTGGGCAAGATACTCAATGGCACTGCACCTCCATCCCCCATTTTCAAAATAGGATCTGAAAAAAGTATCTATTTCATAATGTCGTTAGTATTGAGGTAGCCAATAAAAGCAATGTAAGAAAAATCCGAAGAAATGTAAACTCTCCTAGTGACCGTGCACAGGAGCAGGAATTTTAGGGTTTGCGATGATGATCATGACTGAGAAGAGGGAGGCAGAGGCAGGAAGGAAGACGGAAAGAAATATGCTTGGTTCTGGGTGTGGCTACGGAGTCCCAGAAACACTGGGAGTCAGAGAACAGCTCCAAGCAAGAAAGGGAGTGAGCATGGAGCAGGGAAGTGTGTTTTAATCTGGCTCCTGTTAGCTCTTCCCTGTGCTCTGTTGTATTCGAGGAGCTCAGCTCCATTGCCTCACACCCCCAATCCCTCCCTTTCTCCAAATGATCCCCTACCCCATCCCCCATCTTTTGAAAGTTACAACCATTTCCACACATGGAAAACACATTGAAGCCATTCTGGATGGTCATTATGAAGAGACAGAAACCAAAGCGATATGATCTTTGGGGGCCAGGCCCCAAAAGCAGGGTGGGGAGCCGTCTCTGAGGGGATGGTGCAAACAGCTCTGAAAGGCACAGGGCTCCAAAACACATCCCTACAGCTCTTGCTCAGGGGCTGTGGGTTCCAGCATTGGAACCATTTCTTGGTTTAAGTCATTATATTTCCAGAAAGACCCCATTCAAAATACAAAGAGGGACTTAAGGAGGCTTGTCTCATTTACATACAGGAAGGATTTGTTTTTCCCATGGAAAGCAGACACTTCAAAAATCTCAGGTAATGAGCTGGCTCAAGTTGTGGGGGAAAAAATGAGAGTTGCCATTTAATGAGTACTTTTCATGTGACGTTAGGCTTCGTGAACAATGTCTTTGGAAGCATTTTGCTTTTATGTTCTTGTATTTGAAAGGTGGGGCAGGGAGTCAGCCTGACTGCTGGCCCCACACGGACAGGAGGTGGTGAGCTGCTGTGGAGAGAAGCCAGTTCAGAAAAAGGAGAGGTGTGGACAGTTGGCCGAACATCTCCAAAATTAAGCTCATAGTGGACAGCGTTGTAGCCACTCAGGGGCCTTTCTTAACCCTCACTGTATGGCCACAAATTAACATATATTTATTAACCCCTCTCTTCTCTGTTTTCCATCAAAACCCATTCCCAAAGAAGAACCAAGTGAGTAAGGTCTTTCCAGTGAAGTCATAAGTTGTGCTCATTCATTTACTTGCTGGGTGAAACCTATCCACCTGCCCCCACCCTGCAACAGAATAGGGCCCTGGCGATGGAGAATCCAGGCAGACCCAGGTCCCCACACCCCAGGAGAGACCTTCCCATGAGCTCAGTGGGATAAATCCCTGAAAACCTGTCCCTTCTTGAGGGGTCTGCCCCCTCCCCTGCTCCTTGCTACCTTCCCTTTGTGGGCTCTCATCTTCTTTCCGTGGAAACCTCACAGGATCCTCCTGGCTGGCCTGTTTCAGTTCACTGCCCTGTCTTTAGAACAGGCCTGCTTGCCCTGACAAAACACATGGGAAGCTGGTAGTCCTGCCCTCTCTGCTTCCAGAGCCCCTGCATTCTTCACCCCAGCCCAGATGAGCTGGGAAGCTTCCCTCCACATGAGGTGGGCACATTCACCTCAGAACCTTGACTCAGGCTTGGCTCAGTCTCATTCCATGGCCTTTGTGCACTTAGTAGCATGCTTCCAGCCTTCTTAGCCAGCTCCCTCTGCATCCTTCTCAGGAAACCTGGACAAGTTTCCTCCTCTTCTCTGTGCTTCCAAAGCCTTGTCACTTTGCTCTGTTCCTGTGCTTAACTGTGTTTGCTTCCTGAGGCTGTGAGCTGGGAGGGACCAGGATGTGTCTCCTAATGATCTGTTTATCTGCCTTCTGTGGGTCCTATCACCCTGCAAGACACATGGCAGGGGCACAAAGAAAGAGGGAGGATGAGGGAGAGTGTGGGCAGGAGGAAGGAAGGAAAGAAGGAAGGAAGGGAGGGAGGAAGAAGGGAGAAAAGGAAGAAAGAAGGGAAGGAGGATGGGACAGAGAGAGGGAGGTAGGGACAGAATGAAGGAAGGGAGAGAAAGAAGGAAGGAAAGAAAAAGAGAAAGAGGGAGGGAGTCCATTCAGTCCCAACAGCTTAAACATATTGGCTAAATTAACCCCACCTAAGTTAAGTGAAGGAGTATCTATATTGTAAGAATACTGAAGTAGTTCAAAAAACTGAAGGAAAAGACTGAAAACCCCAGGAACACCAGCAACAAAAATAACCTGAGTTAAGACCTCTGCTCTATAGGGAGCTACCCTTAGAGCCAGCCATCAAGCTTCACATCCCTGTGATTTCTGCCAAAATCTCAGGGTCACAGGAGAGAACTGGCCGAGCTTGGATCAGGTATAAAATCATCTAGATCAACAGCTACAGTTAAGGGGTAGGGAGGTAAGCAGGCATCAAAGGCATGATCAGTCAAAACATACGTAAATATTTGTGCACCCTTACTGGGCACCAAAAGCGTTGTGAGGACCTTAAGATAAAGTAGAGAACAAACAGAATTTCTGCCCTCGGGAAGCTCTAGGGATCTGTGTGGGAAAGGCTGTTGCCCAATTAGTGTCTATTACACTAAGTCGAGAAACAAAGTTTCTGAGGCTGAAACAGGAAATCTGCAAACTACCAAAAGCTGGAGGCTCATTTCTGGAGAATTTGGGGGTTTTGATACAGTGTCCTGAGCTGAAATCTCCAAATCACATAAGAGTTTAGGTTTTATGGAAAGGGTAAAGAAGAGAGGCAGAGAGAGATTGAGAGACAGAATGAGAACTCTTACCAAGTCTAGGAAAGATCAACTTTATTTTAAACAATGTTAGATAATAATTAGGATCGATGGAAAAAATCCAAATTATATCCACATTTACAGTAATTACCTAGTACAGTGCCAGGTACCACGGACGCTTATTAAATATTGGTCAAACGTGAATTTACATTTTATTTACTGAGAGGAAACCACAAAATATAGGCATAGTAGCAGATGTACAGGATTTTATAGTCAGGCAGCCTAAACTCTGGTATGTCATTGCTGTGTGACCCTGGACAAGAAGTTAAAGATCTTTAAATGGAGGATATTAAAACTAAATTGAAATGTATTCTGAGGATTAAATAAAGTAGTGTATATTAACTCATATAGTAAGTGCTCAGTAAATGTTTATTCTTTCTCTTTTCTTTATCTTCTTATTAAATACATGCTCTTAACATTTAGAGTTTGATTTTACTAGAAAGTTCAATTTTTTAAACAAAGTCTTGGAAAGTTATTCTAATAAATTTAATGGGCTAGACTAGAAAACCCAGGTCTCAGATAAAGGAGGTTTCTCAAACATCAAACAATGACTGATCAGTCAAGGCTATCGCTATCACCACCTGGTGGCAGCGTACTGTATAATGTTTTTGAGTTGATGAATATGAAATCCTAAATATTCCTTCCAGTTTCATATATTACACATACTTTAAGGATTTAGACAACATTCTTACAACATATTTTTCTAAACAATCTGTGGTTAACACTTTGGTATGTAATAAGGATGCTTGACACAGTAATCTGGTTTTCTAAATTCACTGGTATCTATCTTTAATGCCAACTGCTCCAGTACCACTCTCCCTCAATACTCCTATTATGGCCTCAATTCAAAAGCTTAGGGGTTCCTTTGAAGGGTCGGGTAAAGCAGATCATGATGCCGAAAGCACAAGCAAAAGGAAAAAAAAAGCAAAACAAGTACATTATCAAAATTAAAAACCCTGTGTTTGAAGGGTTTTTCTCTATCAAGAAAAACAATGGGAGAAAATTTTGCAAATAATGTATGTGATAAGAGACGCGTGCCTAGAACATATAAAGGAGTCCTACAACATCTAATACAAAAGCAAATAATGCAATTTAAAAATAGGTGAAAGATTTGGGTAGATATTTCTCTGAAAAAGATATACAAAACGACAATTTAAAAAAAAGTTCAGCATCAGCCATCAGGGAAACGCAAATCAAAACCATAATGAGACACCACTTTACACACATGAGGATGGCTATAATCAAAAAGACAGTTAATAGCAAGTATTGGCAAAGATGTGGAGAAATTGGAACCCTCATGTACTGTTAATGGAAATATACGTGCAGCTGCTTGGGTGAAGTAATCTATTATTCTGTCAAAAGGTGAAACCTAGACCTGTCACATGGCCCCGCAATTCCATTCCTAGATATGCACTTAAGACAAGTGAACATATATCCACACAGAAACTTATTCGTGAATGTTCACAAAAGCATGGTTCGTAACAGCCCCAAAGTGGAAACAACCTTAAATGCCCACTGAACTGATCTTTACAGTGGACTATTATCTAGCAATGAAAAGAATGAGCACTGATGTGTACGGCAACCCAGCTGAACATCATGCAAAGTGCAAGAAGCCAGTTACAAAGCCACATATTAGGTGACTATTTAATTAAATACTCAGAATGGAAAATCCATTGACCAGAAAACAGATACATGTTTGCCTAAGGTTGGGGGGCAGGGCATTTGGGAGGTAATGCCTTAGGGAGGCAGGGTTTCCTTTGGGGTCATCAATGTTCTAAAATTTATTGCGATGATGGTTGTCCAACTCTATGAATATATAAAAAGCCATTAAATTGTGTCCTTTAAATGGGTGAAGTGTATGGTATTTTAATTCTATCTCAATAAACCATGTCAGAAATGGTGAGGGAGAAGTGGTCCCTTCTTCATCTCTCCCCTCTACAAACTAAAGCTTCTTCCTGTCTTAGGGAAAAAAAAAAAAAAAAAAGTCAGACCTAAACATTTTGATCCAACACTGGAAGCTAATCTTCTAGAAACCAGAATCTTTTCCATAAATTAATTTGGAGCTTTGAACACATTTTTTGTGCTATTTCATTTTCCCATAAAAGAATAGACTCTTCTTCTGGTTTTAGAGGTTTTTCCTCAAAATAGGAGAAGAATACAATTTCCCATTTAACTGTAAAAAGATTCTCTTTGATTTCCACAGCGGAGCTTGTCCCACCATCAGAAGTCATATACATTGGTATTCTATCCCACATCAACGATCTGAGCCATACCTGCCCTACTCACCCATGCACACACGTGTGCAGACTTACACGTGTGCGTGCATACAAACCTCTGGTGCATTAGACTGGGACATGGAACAGTCTGGGGGACCTCATCTGCAGTGCCAAGGCGGACCCTGGCGAGGTTGGCGGAGGCAACCATTTGGTTTCCGGCTGTTATTTCTAAAAACAGCATTTCTGGGTGAACGCGGATCGTTGAAACAAATCACAGAATCTAAGCATTGTAAAGCACCTCACCAGCGGCTAAGTCTTACATAGCTCTTCCACTACAAATGAAGCCGGCCCAATCTTTCATTCCTATCTGATTCCGCTCCAGTCATAGAGATGCCATGCAAAGGATAAAAGAGCCATTTTTCATGACCTTCCTCCTTCCTCTGAACAAAGCCCAGTGTCAAATCTTTGAAAAGCATATATTACAGTAAAGAACAAGATTCAAAAAAATGTTTGGAGGCAGTCATGATACAGAAAAATAATTTCCTCTCTCTTCCCCATCCCCAAATAAAAAACCTTATGATGTGTTAGATATTAGAATGTTTAAATATTGAACCAGTGCCCCCCAAAAAATGATTTGTAAGCCTCAATAAATTTCATGAAATTTAAAAATGATATTATTATCCCATCTGACAGTGTCTTTCCGGGCTGGAAGCTGCATGGCCCAGATTAGGGGTATTCTAATGAAAAATAAATGTGTAGCACATTTGACTTACAAATATAATGATATATATAATACTCAAAAGATATGTATTCAGTGAGGTCCACTTGCGATTGCTAGTTTCTAGTATCAGTTCTGCCTCCTCCGCAGAGCAATGGGATCTTCTCCTTGAGTATCAGATGCTCTTAGTTACAACGTTAAAGCTTCTTTCTAGAAGGAAAAGAAAAGAAAAAAGAAAAGGGGGGGGGAAGCGTGCATCTAGGAAAGGCAACACAGCGCCTATTCACACTCAGTGGAATATCCAAATTAGATATTTTAGACAGATGGACAACCGATTCTCCGGGAGAGGGGTGTCATATTCGCGTGCACGATATCGAACTCGCAAATCATTTGCACACGGTAAGACGCGGGCGCACTGCCGGCTGCGGGGCGGGCGGTCATTTCCAGTCTCAGTTCTACCCATTGCCGTTCCCACTGTGAAATACATCCCATAAAGCCGCGAACGTAGGAGGAAAGGGCCCCGTCTATTCTATCCTTCAGGCACACAGGGCTCTCCGCCACCGCCCGCTGCGCGGAGAAGCGGGGCGAGGCGGCCCGGGAGCCGCGGAGGCGCGGGGAGAGCGCGGGGCGGGGCGGAGAGGGGCCTTGTTCACTCCGCCGCTCCGAGCCCCGGGCAGGCGCAAGATTGATGATGCTCGCTGGGCGTACGGGAAGATCTCCTCCCTGTGAAAGACTGCTCATGAGGCCTGATAGACTTGTCATCTCTTAATAAACATCGCGGAGATGTCGGAGGGGAGAGCGGGCGCAGGAGCCGGGCACACCCCAGCGGCGTGCGCGCCTCCCCTGATGATCTGCTCCGCGGGTCCCGCTGGAGGTGCTGGGGGGCCGCGCCTCCTTCCGCAGATCTCCTTGAATTTGCATTCAGTGGGATCCTGAAAATAGGAGCGTGGCCGACTTCGTGCCCCGGGAAATACGGGGCATCCACACGCTGTCGTTTTTCTTCGTCCCTGGGAGTATCCTCCTGTTTGCGTCTCGTCAGCTCTCCTACACTTGAGCCGCTGCTGAGTCCGCCCGGTTTCTCTGAGTTCTGCCCCCTCCCTATGTGTTCTCTCTCTCTCCTTCTTCTCAGTCATCCCTGAAGTCCAGCCTTCTCCACAAAAACGTCCCGATCAGTTCTGTAGACAGTCCTTGGTACCGCTGACTCCACGGGGTCCACTCTCAAGGTTTCTTCTGCACTTGACCCCAAGGAAGTCCCACTTCCAGGCCCCATTTTAGTAGCTGCCACGGAACCCAGGTCACCGGCAGGTGCTGCTGAGTGCATGTGTATATGGAGAATTTCGTGTTCATCCTTTTCCCTCCCCTACTTAAAGGCCAAACTTGGGGCATCTGGGTGACTCAGTCTATGGAGCACGTGACTCTTGATCTCGGGTGTTGTGAGTTCTAGCCTCATGTTGGGGTGTAGAGATAATAAGTAAAAGTTTAAAAAATACCATCCTTATTTTTGGCTTGTAAATGAACATATAAGTACTGTGATGTTTATTCCATGTCCCTTTTGATGTTTCATTCTACTCCTCAATGTGTGGTCAGTGCTCTTGCCCTCATGTATCTGCATTAGAACCTCCTGGAGGGCAGGGAGGCAGGGCTGTCCCTGGGCAGCCCCCCACAGCTTTGGAGGAAGTAAACAGTCTTTCCTAATGCATGTTGCCAAGGATGGTGATGAAGGCACTCACCGACACCATCTTCAGTACTGCAGACATTTCTCATTGTGCTGAACCAGCCACACGGGCAGCTGGTGTGACACAAGACAGAGGCTTGGCCATTAGCATAACTGAAAAACCCCAAAACACTGAAGGAGCCATAGCTTAGTGATAGTGTAGGGCCCTGTGGCCCCAGCTTTAGTATCTGGAGCCATAGCCTCCAAGCTCCATTTCCCCCACAGGAAATTGCTCTTTTGATATTTTGAAGTCTTTTATGTGTAACATGTGTGTGTGGGCCAAACAGCAAGCTCACATTTTCATCTTGAAATAATTGCGATTAATAAATTACAATTGCACGGCAGGACAAGCTCCCTTCCCCAGGGAACCACGCTATGTTTATATTCCTAGAAGTCGGCCCCGGCCTGAACTCACACAGTTCAGCCTCCGCTAGAATCCAAGGGGGCTTGACAGAAGATGTGTGTCAGGGTGGGTAGTGAGGAAGGGGGTGCAGTTTCTTTCTGGAATCATCTTCGGTTCTCTGTAGCAGTCCTGCATCTAAGGCAATTGCTTGTTTATTATTCAACCCCTCTCCCCCATCCTCAGACCAGCACCAGACCTCAGACCAGCAGCAGAAACCCCTTCTCCTCGATGCCAACCTTTCAAGGAAAACAGCCTCGTAGGAAGCCTTGATCAACCCCACAACTCTGTGCATTGGGCACACTGGACTAACAGAGAAAAAGCCCATTCTGTGGTGGTGTGGGTGGGAGTGAGCTGCTTAGCTTAACTGGAAATACTGGTGAGTTTTGGGGAAATAGGGGAATTCCTTATATTAAGACCCTTAAACTCAACCGAGGCCAAACAGCTAAGAGGTAGGAGTCCCAGCTCCTAAAGAAGACTAGCTTTTCTTTGATTCCAGGCTCCGCCATTTTAACTGTCGGGCTTTGCCAATTTTTGTAACTCCCCCACACACGTGTTTTCTCACCTATAAACTAGGGATCACCCATGATAACATCTTGCACACAGTCATCACTTAAAAATCATAGCTATTATGGCTAGCATAGCTATTGTCATCATTACTATTACCAGAGCAGATTGAAATCCCCTTTATTAATTTCCCTTTCACCGATCCTGTTCTATATACGAGGTGTGGTCCAGGAGCGGTGAAACCATGTCACCTGAAGCCAGTGTACTTCATCTCCCATCAACCTAACTGTGAAAATATTCATAGACACAAGCGTTTCCCAGACTGTATCAGGCTAGGGGTAAAACTAAGGATGTCATCATATTAACAAAAGCGCCTCATTTGGCTTTGCTCTCACCACTTCTTCCCCAATTTACCCAGGGTTCTTGAGTGGCTTCTCAAGGGCTCATGGGCAAGATATACCCCCCATACACTTTCAAACTTGAGTTTGGCCCAGTGCTGTCGCCTTCAGCTGCCATCCCCAATATGGCAAAGAAAATGAACTTTTTGTCTGTCTTCAGATGGCCCTAAGCACGTGCTTTTGGGGTACAGAGTATTTTTTAAAATGTTGGCTTAATCCTTTAGGCCAACTTGTCTTCTTCACTTTGACAGACACTACCACTACAAGATCATTGCCTTACACCTGTCACTTCACATGTCACACACATTTGTTTCTTGCCAGGTCCCAAAAAGGGTTGTTTCTTTCTTTCTTTCTTTCTTTCTTTTTTTTTCTTGCAAATTCCCCTTCCCATAAGTTCACTGATTCCATAAGCTAGCGATACCCTCCAAGGTCCCAAACCACTGCCAAACCCAGGAGATCCCAGCATGGAAATTCCTGTCGCATCTCCATTCCAGCTGTCCTCAGCCCGTAGGAGGTGCTTTTCTGAATACATGAATGAGGGAATGTTCTGTCTGATGGACCCATTTCATATTCCTACTCCCGGCAAACACAGCTCCAAGAGGAGGTACTTTCTGTCCCATTTTATGACTTAGGCCACAAAACAGGGCAGCCCTGTGATCCTAAGGAGATCCTAATACAAATCAACATTGTATTTTTACTTTCTCTCTCTTGCTGCTTCCTTTCCCAGGCAAGTCTTAGGAGAGGCGGAGAAAACAATGAGATCACATCCTATTGTTCTCAAAATAGTGAGAGTGCCCGTGCATATTTTATGTTTTGACTCCCTCCTTGTTCCAGGTAGAAAGACACTAGGGTTCTCAGAGAACTTTGTCAGTTAATAACACAATACTGTCAGCTGCAAGTAAAAGAAAATCCCTCAGAGGGGGGCTCCCATGAAGAAAGGATTTAGCAGCTGCACAGAACAAGAAGCTCAGGTGTGAGCAGAGGAGGGCTGGCTAGTGGTTCAGTGGTTCAGTGGTCCCGGCCCCTCGTGTCCTCAGTCTCGGCCATCCTTTACCCTGTTGCCTCATCTTTCCGGTCACAAGATGGCAGCCACACTTGCAACCACTGTGCGTGTACTCTGGAGCAGGAGAGGAGGAAAAAACCAAAAAGTTGTATAAATTATCTGTCCTTTGAAAAGCCTTCCCAAAAAGCTCAACCAGCAACTGCCACTTACATCTCACCCAACAGAACAGGGTCACATGTTTATCTCCATTTTCAAGGAAGTCTAAAGTAGTTGAATTTTTTTTAGCTGGGTTTACTACAACTCCAAGGGCAATCAGAGTTGTGTCACCAGAGAAGGAGAGCCTGGAGCTTGGATAGGAAGTTAGCAGTGTCTCCCAAAAGAACAGTGATGGATATAGCAAAAAGTATCACCAAAGATATTTGTAAGAGAAAATGTCCAGGTCTAATTTCTAAGAAGGGCCTTCATGTTAGATGGATGGCACTCTAGGAAGGCATAACAGGGTATCAAAGCTGGACATTTCTCCAGCAGTGACCCCCAAAGCCAAGAGTGAGATGACAGGGGTCAAGTACACCTGCATTTCCCAAGTGAGGTTAGGGACATTCTGTATAGGATTTGCCACAGGAATAGCCCTCCACTGGTCCTCCCTGAACTAGCCGAGGGCACACCTCCAGCCAACGTAAAAGAGTAGAGGTATTCCCCTCACCTGGGTTAGACAAAGAGGCTCCGAGAGAAGCACTGGAGGCTTGCCTGTGCCCCAGCATTTGGGGAACATAGGGGCTGACATCAGATTCTCTGATTCTCCAGGGAAAGACTGAAGACAGAAAGTTATGTTCAGCGATGGTCCTAAGACAGAGGAAAAGAGGTGGTTGCCTTCAGAATTAGATGTTCCTTCCCCAAGAGCTGGGCCAAAGGGTCTCCTTTTCAAGAACCAGGTGTAGAACCTCATGGAGGAGAAACACTGGGTTTGTCTGGAAATGGATTTGAATGAAGAAAGTCAGGGATTCTCCTTAACCTGTTGTAGCCTTTCTCTATCTCTGCAGCACTAGGGTCTCCATGAGTAGTGCTACCTTACACCCTGCTTGGCCTAAGGCCATCCCACGTGACAGGCTGTCCCTGAATCCCAGAAACTCTATGACAGGTCCTCCTTCCACTCTCAAAAGTGTCCCAGCTTGGACAACCCTACGGTCACTTGGTAGCAAGGGACAGATACGCAGCACTGGGTCGCCAGCCTGCAGTTTTGCAAGATCCTAATCAATGAAGGCACTAAGACATCACTGGGAAGGGACTTACCTAAACTGCTTTTGATAGGAAGTGTCTGCGTGGTTGACAGGATTACTCTGAGGCAGCAGTTAGGACGGAAGGGTCATAGTTGGATCGGTGTTGCTTTCTCAGGATGGTAATTCCAGGTAAGTGGAGGGCTTCATCCTGCATCCAGGTTAGCCAGTGGGAACAGACCAGGGGGATAGAAGGAAGTGTGAGGGATATTCCAAGTGATCTTCTGGTTCTTGACTCTCCTAGACAGAATTCAGTGCTAAGTAAACATTGAACAAATAGGTCATCAGTTTAAATATCATTTGGAAGTAAGGTGAAATAACTTGCCTTCCATGGAGTCTCACGTGTCTTGGTAGATAGATCCTCGTCAATGTATCATCGTTTAGCATTCATGAATTATCACATCCTTTTTTTTTTTTTTTCTCTACAAAGTTGTTTTGGGGCTCATGAGAGTGGGAGTATGCCCAGAGGGAATTTCCTGTATGGGAAAAGGATCTCTTACATACACAGCAGGACCAAAAATTGGGCAGCAGCTTATCTTTTCAGATATAGATTCTGTCACAGTCACTTTTGTTATCCCTTCTGGAATGTGAGAAGGAAAAACAGAGAAGGAAAGAAAAGGAACCAGATATAGTTCTCTATCCAGGTACATGGGTTAACAATATCCTGGAAATAAAGCATTGTTGGAAAAATGTCAAGAAATGTATCTTCAAATTAGCTTCCTTCACACTATTGATAAAAAAAATTTATGAGGACAATACCCTACTTACTAGGTGTCACTCATAATTCCTTTGAAATTGTGATAATTCATTAATTATCACCTTTTGGGTATGGTCAATCATCAAGCTTATCGTTTGCTTTCTTTGTTCCCTGTTCCTACTCCTCCTTGTCCATGGAATACCATCAAAGAGCTTGTTGCCCACGGTCTTGGCACATTCAGGCTGCTGTAACAGAGTGCCCATAAGCCTGCATGACTTATGAACAGCAGAAATTGATTTCTCACAGTTGTAGGGGCTGGGAGGCCAAGATTAAGGTGTCAGTAGGTTGAATGTCTGGTGAGAATCCACTTCTTGGTTCATAAATGGCCATTTTCTTACTGTGTCCTCATATGATAGAAAGGGCTGGGGATCTCTGGTGTTTCCTTTGTATGGGCACAAATCCCACTCATGAAGATAACCACTGCCATGATCTAAGGCCTCTCTTCCAAATACTGTCACAATGCAGATCAGGATTTCAACATATGGAATTTGGGGGTGGAGGACACAAACATTTAATTTATAACACACACTTTGCTGAGGTCCAGCTATACTGGGTCTATCCCATTTCTCTGGTATCACCATCTAATAATACTATCAAAGAAATAAATAGGGCTAATCTGGCATGGCTTGTCCTTTGTGAACCCACTAGAGCCTGAACTCTTATTAACTGTTGCTACTACCACTTCTAGATGGCCACAAACCGTGGCATCCAGGGATCGATGCCAGCCTTGTCAGGATCTGTGAAATTCATCTTCTTTTCCCGTTTGAGAATCAAAATAGCATTTGCCCATTTAGACTTCTGGCAACTCTCTGATTTGCCATGATTTTGCAAAGAGCATGCATTTCAGTAAAAGTTGCCAAATATTAAATGCTTCCTAGGTATCAGTGTGCTGAGAACTCTTACCAGCATCATCCCCTCTATGTCAAGATTAGTGAACCCAGCCTAAATGTAACATGTGTGAACATAAAATGCTGTTTTTCAACATTTTTAAATCAACATAATAGAACTTGTCGTCTATTTTCCTACAAACACAAAGAAGTCAGTTGTTTTTTGTTTTTTTTTTTTCTCAAGTTCTCCTGCCTGTCAAGTCACACTTAGACTGTGATACCCTACAACTCATCATTCAAGTCCTGGTTCCCACTGACCTCTGGAAACCCAGTGCCTTTCTTAAGTCCTGGAGATTTCAAGGAGAGTCTGCCTAATCCTATTGTCACTCCTCACCACTGAGAACAGCTCCTCTGGGCTTTTTCAAGATGCTTCCTCAGACCACGATGATGTCTCCTCACTTCTACCCTCCAAGGTTTGAGCACTTCCTCTTGTTATTCCCCGAAAAGGGCTGACTCTAGACTACTAATAGCCAACTTACTGAATTCAGTAGTTGAGAGGATGACACAGCTGGAAGGGTCCTGGGTCCACCTCAGGCAGATTTGGTAAGGTATGAAGAAAAGAGAAGGAAATTCCCTGTATTTCAAATCCCATTATTTTACCTCTCAGACCTGGGGCTAGGGGTGGTCTGACCCTCTTCTGGAGAACCCCACGGTCTCATGATTCCTCTGTGAACAGACCTGAGCGCGCTCTCTCAGGAAGGGAGTTGGACCAAGACGAGACAGGACGGACCTATGGACACCCATAAAAGCAATGCAGGTATGAAGGGCAGGTGTCAAGCCACACAAATGAGTCATCTACTGATTCCAGAGATGCTGCTTTTTTTTGGAAACATATGCAGTATTCTCTTTTTTGAACTGTTTTTGTTTTAGGTGAGGACTGGATGTCTTCAAAGGAAAAAACCACCATGGCTTCATGGTGATTTTAATTTCTAAAACCAGGTGAAAGGTATTTAGAACTAAGTCTGACAATTAAGGTGAGTAATGTGTTTCTGAGTCAAAAACCAGATGTGACAATATTGTAATGATACTGATGTTTTCTGTAACTGGGGAAATAATTATTAAGGATATTCCCAAAGAGGAGTTTACAAAGGTGTTTGAGCAACTGCAGTTCATTTTTTTTAAAGACTTATTTATTTATTTTAGAGAGAGAGAAAGAGAGTGGGGGGAGGGACAGAGGGAGAGAGAGAGAGAGTCCTCAGGCAGACTCCCCATTCAGCACAGAGACTGATGGAGGGCTCAATTACAGGGCCCCGAGATCATGACCTGAGCCGAAATCACGAGTCGGACGCCTAGCCAACTGGGCCACCCAGGCACCCCAACTGCAGTTTGTTTTGAAGCATAAAACACACCCAGGAAACACAGTATCGTGACTAGAACACAGCCTTTGTTGGTCAGACCCCGGGCTTAAGCCACACTGCCACTCATTCTGTGAATTTGGAGACATCTCATGGCAATTTTCCATTTCATGTTCCTCTACTGTAATACGTGAACGGTATCTGCCTGGAAATTGTTGTGAGGGTTCTCACGCCAGGTGAGTGGACTATTGTGGGTCACAGGAAACATGACGTCCACTTTCACAATTTCAGGGGACAAAGTGGACGACTCTGGAAAGCCCTTGCCTGCAACTAGTCTACAGGTAGGTATTTTAGAACCATTGGAAAAGTGACAATGTCCTCGTTAAGACATTCTCAGTTTGCTGCGTCTGAGTTCCAGCATACACAAGAATGGTTCAGGTGGCAAATATATTGCAAGAACAAGAAACAATTTTATGAAATTTGAGTATTCATCAATGGTGACTCTGTTGGGACAGTCCTACCTGCCCAATGCCTAATAAAATGTGGGGTTTTGTTTACCACTTCGCTGTCCCGATTGGTGGGGCATCTAGGCTGAGCTGGCATAGCAACAGAATCTGGGGCAAACTTCCCAAGTATTTACTGAACTGAAATTTTATTTTATAGATTATATTCTTATACACAAACACACACATATACAGGCTGCACAGAGACAGAGAAATGAAGACTGGGGTAGACATCCAGTCTGGAAATCCTGATTTGTGACAGCGGGAATAATAATGAAAAGATATATGGAAGCATAGTTTCCCATGGTAACGGCCTTTATTGGAGAAATTTTGTCAGCAACTGGATATACTTATTATTACAACTAATTTAAATAATTATAGTGATATTTATGGAGCCACTAAGCACTGTACTAAATGCTATAGCCACATTATTCTATTTGCTTTGTTTAGCATCAAAGTCAGTAACCCCAAGCCACATATTTGAGAATGAATTCTCATGGGTATAAATAGAGATTATAGGGCTGCGTCAATTTGCAAGTAACGGATGTCAACCTTGAAAGGGTGTGCAAGCAGTTTGGATTTCTTGGCACATCCTCTAGAGTTGGGGAATAGACAGGCCAACAAGGTGGAGAATATTCTTAGATGCTGGAGGGAGGAAGAGGGGTCATGAGGGCAAGGAGACAGCCCACTATTCTAAAGCAAATCATTTATTGTTGGATTGCTGGTGATTTTACAAAAGAGATGAGTCCGGCAGCCAAGGCAGCCATGTTTCACCAGCAGGCAGAATTATGGGGTCAGTCTGAATTCCATAAAGCTTCTGCGGTTTGTGAAAGGTACTATATGGGCCTCAATAAACAACGATGATCAGTTAACCTCTTGCTTCCGAGATGCTCCTGACTTTCCATTTGCAATGGGACTGGACTTGGAACGTGGGCAACAGCATCCCCCCACGGATCCTGCCCTTCACAGAGCAAATGTGTTGTGACACAATGACAGAAGATAATCTCCAAACCTCCGTCCACTTGATGAGTATGGATATTGGGCTTCGGTGGGAAGGTGGCTTCTATTACCGCCAACCCCTTCACGCCAAACAAAGAAGAAAGCGCTCCTCCGCAGGCTTTTATTTTGTTTAAAGTCCCTCTCATGGGCTCCCGTGCTCAGTAGTTATATAACAAAGTGGTGGCATAATATATGGGGGCAGTGGGGCGGGAGTTGAACATACCTGTATTTGCAGCCATAATGAGAGCTCGGAGGTAACAAGGGGGGTGATTTGGATAATAATTAATAACCTGACTTCCAGGGCAACGGGAGCAGCATGCAAATTCTATGGCCCTGCAGTGGCACCTCTTGAAGAAGAAGGTGCTTTATTGCCTCTGTCAGGCGTTCTCTTCTCAGCTGTGATTCCTCCCAGCCTCGGTGGTTTGCATACTGCAGCTAAACATTAGGCGGTAATGAATGACAACCCAGCCACTCTGCGCACTGCAGCGAGAAGCTGCCATAATTGGCTCCCCCATTCCCGTCATCCCCCCCTGCTCTGCAGAGGAGAGGAGGTGCTGACGGCAAGCACTTTGACAAAATGCAAAGGGCACCGGGACCCACTGCAGTACTCCGGGGGGGTCACCCCGAGGTGGTTGTGCCAACCCCATATTTATACCCTGCCCAAAGGTAGAGCCCGAGGCTTGGGATATGAAATATGCAGCTCTTCCCTTCCCTCTTGGACATGCCTGGCTCCAAGGAGAGAGCAGAAGTACTGGAATTCTGGCTATGTGCCCCTGCTTTCTGGGTCTGTTCCCTCTCCCCCACCACACTGTGTCTGGGTTCCACCTGCAGAAGTGCAGGAATGAGAAGATCCATAAGAAAGATCGAAGGAAAGGAAGCAAACACACCTCGTTTGGATTTGGTTGTCTCTGAGGCAAATCTAAGGCTTCTGCTGTCAGACTGAGTGCCAGATCTTTGTTCTAACTTGACTGCCACTAGATATATGATCCTGAATAGGCTGGTTAACCGTTGCGAGTTGCAAATAGCAATAATGTCAGCCATAAGTATTGAAAATGAGACAAAGCAGCATTTCAAGTATATATTTTGAAGTTAAAACCATATCAGTAAAAAGTTCTATTCTTACGTGTATCTTCTACTCCATCCTCCAATTTTTAACCTTCTTTTATGTTAAAACAACAGACCTACTTTCTGTGTCTTGAATTCCTAAATAAGGCAATCTTCTGACATTTTGGCTTAAGTGACTGAATTTAATTGCAAATTAAATGCTGTATTTCTTTCAAGTGCACAGGCCCAGTGATGACTTGAACCAGAGGACCAGGAATGAGCTTGATAATGGAGAGTAAACATCAGCCTGGTGGACCCTTCAATGCCAAATATGAAGTCAAACTCCAGAAAGCAAGTACATGGCGCTCACGACTACGACAGGGTGAGATTCTGAATGAGGTCCTTTTTGTAATTATAGGAACTGGAAATGTGGCTGAGGTTATCATTTGGTATTCATTTGTTCCATAGAGCTACTTGAATAACATGGAGAATGGTGCTTTGATTTGGCAATTCAGACATCTGATTTGAGAACAAATGAACTAATACCATGAGATAAGAACTGTATACAGTTTATTGAATGGTGAGCAGTTCAGCCCAATCATGAAGAACAGAGGCTCCTGAGAGAGACTGCCTGGGTTCAAATGCGAGTGGAACAAAGATATGTGCTGGGAGGGTTATTAACAGGCTCATCTTGATTTTGACAGAGTGGTCACAGAAGATTATGCAATCAGGGAGTGATGAGCAAGGGATTTGTGATTTTATATATGTTACTAATACATATTTATTAATAATTAAATACATATAAGTGATCTTCCATATATAAGTGATTTATCAGTGATTACATATATTATTTATTATACGTATAGTATATATGTCAAATTGAGTTTATTTAAAGAACACAAGGCTTCTTTTTGAAAAATTAATGTAATTCACTTTTTTAATGAATGAATAAGAAAATCATGATCATCTCAAGAAATGCAGAAGAAAAAACACATGATAAAATTCAAAGAAGCATTTAGAGAAAAAGCGTTAGAAAACTGGGACTGGGAAGGTACTGCATTATTTCACATCTAAGTCCTTTAGCAAATTTAAGTAGTGGTGAAATATTGAAGAGCTTTCTTCCTAAAATAGGTAATGAGACAAGGTTATTTACTATCACCTTCTGCTCAACATTATTTGGAAGGTGGTAGATGTTGCAATAAGATAATAAAAATACAAATAAAAGGTATTAGGATTGGAAAATAGGAAATAAAATTTTCCTATCCACAGGGAACATGACTATGTAGATAAGCCAAAAGAATCTAAACTCTTAGTAAGATAATTTAGTGGGATCTCGGAATACAAGGTCAAAAACAACAATCAGTTTTGTTTCATCAGAGAATAGACCAATAACAAGGCAAAGAGCATCAAAGAAAAACCACGAGGGCCCAACGAATAAGAGGGAAAGAGGTACAACAAATACTGGCTTGCTTTGGTTTCTGAGGATCTTGAGTCCTTAATTCCGCTCCTTAAAAGGCCTATCTGTACTTCTCACTCTTGGGTTCACTGGGAAACTTCCATCCATTTTTTGAAGTCAACATCTCTTCTTATTGCCAAAATCCAAATAAATAAATAAATAAATAAATAAATAAATAAATAAAATGAAAGGAATTTCTAGTTAAACTTGATGGCAATGCATGGATGTGCTCTTTCTACTGAGGTCCTTTAAATGACTGTACAAGTGTTTTCAAAGATACAGACACATGAGAACAAAGAAAATGGAAGAGGAGACATCCATGAGCAAGTGATGCCCTCCCAGGCTTCAGAGAAAATATTTAGTCACTGTTGACATTGAAGTCCACCACACGCATGTGTACAGAACCGATGGTCAGCTTTCTAGATTCTTGATCTTCATACACGTATGCCATCATGGATTATAAGATAATTGAGGAAAACGTGCAACATCAAATATGGAAGTCAAAACAAAATAATATGGAAGAAAGAAATAATGCAGAATATATTCACTTTTTATTTCTGTGTAACAAATTAGCACAAACGGGGGCTTAAAATATTTCTCATTTATCAACTCACAGTTTTATAGGTCAGAAGTCCAAATACAGCATGTCCAGGGTCTCTGTTCACCGTTCCACAAGGCTGAAGGACAAGGTGTTGTCCTCACTGAGTTCCCATCTGGGGGCTTTGGGAAACGACTACTTCCAACATCATTTGGGTTGTTGGCAGAATTCAGTTATTGTGGTTTTGGACCGAAGTTCCTATTTTCTTGCCAGCTGTCTGCCAGTGATTGCTATTAGCTCCTAGAGGCCACTGTCAGGTTCTTGCCACCTGGCCTCCTTCCATCCTCAAAGCCAGCAATGGAGAATCTCCCATGAATCAACTCTCATTCACTCTTCAAATCTCTTTCACCAAGAAGATCTCAGTCCCATTGAAAGGCTCACCTAATCAGGTCAGGCACACCCAGGGTAATATTTCCTTAATATTTCCACTAATATGAGACTTAATTACATCTCAAAATCCAACCACAGCAGCAGCACCTGGATTAGCATTTGACTGAAAAACTGAGAGCAGGTGCATGTACACCATTGGGCTGGGAACTTAGGAGTCCTCTAGGAATTCTGCCTGCCACACAGAGGTCAGAACAGAACCTCATAAAAAGTAGGATTGAAATCCTCAAGGATTAAGAGACTATTTTGCATCCATTGAAAAAGAACTGTATGCCATGAAAAAGGAACAATTAGAGAACAAGGAAGCTCTTGGAAATTAAAACATGCCAGCAAATTTTTTTAATTTACAGGAAGATTAGGAGATAACCAAAGGAAAAATAAAATGTTGCAGAGGAAAATAACAATCATGTAAAAGGCATGTGGAAGAATTAAATTCAATAAATAACATCTGCAAGAGATAAATCAAGAGATAGAGTGTTAAGAAATAGATCCACCCCAAAATCGGAGGTGGTTGTCTTTTAGTACCAATTTATTTGCTTATAACAAAAACCAGAATTTCATTTCAAGATTTAGGTATGATAGATTCTGACATAGAACAGTGTGGATAACACACTGTGGAATGCAAGAAGAAAGAGTGGGAGAACAATACACATACTATGATTTAGTTTCTGTAAAAATAAAGTAGTAAGTTTCAAATGTTAATTTACCCATAGAAGAAGATCTGGAAGAATATGGAAGATGTGAAATGCCGTGTTTGAGAGCCAAGTGTCTGAAATGGACAGTTTCTGGTGATGGCAAGACTCAGGTTGCGACCCTGGGGGAGGGTGGCTTATAGTCAGTGGAGAAACAGCTTCAGAGAGAAGAGATCAAGAGGACAAAGCTTGTGCTCTACCCAACGCTGGTCTTCAGCAGAGATATTGCTTCCTTCCATCAGACCGTACCACGGTCAGAGAATACTTGTTCTCTGCAATTACTCAAAATTCAGTACTTGAGTACTGACCTTCATGTACTGCTGTTTTTTATAGTGACCATGATTCTAGTTCTTACTGCACAGAACTTGGGCGATTTCCATCTGTCCCTAGTGTTGGCAGCACCTGCTGCCTGATTCTCCCTGGAAATGGCTTCTTCTTGTCTTGTCCAGCCCTCTGGCTTTCTCTTCTGTCTCTGACAAACTCTAAGATCTGACTGCGATGTGCTACTGGAAAGGAGTTTAGCCTTCCCACGTTTTGGTGAGGAAGGCAATTACCAGAATGGGTCTGAACTGAAACATTTTCCCCACTCAGAAAAAATGATGTCTCTCCTAGACTTGTTCTGAGTTCATGTCAGATGCCTCCCTTGATGGCCATCCTCTGACCTCTTACCTTAGACACCTTCAACTCTGTGAGAGAATGTCCCCCAATGACCTTGTCAATTAAACTGTTTGTTTCCCAGAGAGATTGTTGAATATGCACATAACAGTGATATCCATTTAATTTATACATTTTATCCTCTTTTTCTCAAGAAATTTTAGATAAATGAAAATAATATAAACTTCATTTTCAATTGCAATTCCTCTTATGTGCTATTAGTACACAGTTTGGGGGCAATGTTTTAGAGGGAGAGGTTTTAACTGCACATACTTGGTGGCTTTTGAGTTATGAGATTAGGTAAAATAGGCTATTTAAGGCACAGTACAGAGGGAATTGACCCAGGAGCAACTTAGATAAGAATGTCTGCATTCAGAACCAAAGTCTACCTTCTCTTACCTTTGCACAATCTCCTTGCATTAATGTTTACTAAATTCACTTAAGAAGTGGTATGCCTGGTCTTCCTTGATGCTGAGACTCCCCTTAATTTTGAAAGAGAAATAGATTTTCATGTACCTCCTTCTCAGAACCTAAGACATAGATATGATCAATTATATAAAGTTTGAATTTTTCTGAATTTTCTCTCCCTCCTACATTTTGAATTACATAAGATCACTTAGGCCTTCAGGCCTAATTTTTGCACAAGGGAGATTGTTTGTTGACCCCAGTAAATTACAGGAATTACCCAGGAAAGCACATTCAACTACATGGGATGAGAATAGTCAAGGTCCCTCTTTTCAACTCTATTAAAATCATTTCAGTAAAAAAAAAAAAAAAAAAAAAAAAAAAAAAAAAATCATTTCAGTAGTAACCACATAGACTACCTCAGGGCTAGTGAAAAACTTTCTATCTTCCCTACCTTATGATGTCCATCTGTAATGACCAGAAGTACTCTAATTATTTAATCTGAGTGTTAAGAAGTGTGCTTTCTATATGATCCAACTCCAAGCCATGTCTCCTTGGTACTCTTATACCCAATCTCTCTCTGTCTCATTTATCCAACGCTTACAGAAATTCTTGGTCTTCCACTGTGCTACCAAAATTCAAGGCACCATGAGGAGGGTCTGCCACGACATCTGTCAATATGGACTCAACTCCATTCTCTAGGCTATTGGGAAGGTGTCCCTTCCCATACTAAATTTCCCAAAGCCAGAGGTCAAAGATCCATATATAACCCAGACACAGTCACAACCAACCCCAATGGGCCTACTGTCTTATAGAGAAACATTACAGAAGGATCAATAGGATTTCTGAAGTTTCAGAAGACAGGGTGGGACATTTCAACAACACCATGAAGATCAGCACGTGGGCGTATTCAGTAATAAGTACCCACTTTGCTGGATGGATTACAATACTCTTTTTGATAGAGCAATAGCAAGATCTAAAACTGTAAATAAAAGCTGTTGTCATATTTATGGTCTGGATATTTTCTTCTCATGTCTTCATTGGCTCTCCATCATGATCACCTATACATAGAGTTCTGTGATCATTTCCCCAAACGCTTACTGGTAATTTCATTCTTATTTCCTAGATGGGAAAAGATGCCTAGAATTCAAGATTTTATATAGACTGCATCATTTCCATCATTACCAGAGAGACCTGGCTGGTGTGAATGAATACTAGCCATCTGTATTGTAAAGACGGGACTGGGATTAAGATTCCAAGTTATAAGAAATGGTGAAACTGGGTGCCTGGGTGGCTCAGATGGTTAAGTGTCTGTCTTCAGCTCAGGTCATGATCCTAGTGTCCTGTGATCAAGCCCCACACTGGGCTCCTTGCTCAGCAGGGAGTCTGCTTCTCTTTCTCCCTCTGTCTCTTCTCTACTGCTGCTGCTAATTCTCTCCCTCCCTCCCTCTCTCTCTTAAATGAATAAATAAAATCTTTTTAAAAAATAGTGAAATCAAGGAAATGGATGACTGACTAAGTCCAGTCCTATAAAAGAAAATCAAGATACTTTTACAAGGGAAAACACATTCAGATGTCAAGTCTTAGGAGTTAGAGGGTAAGGAATAGAGGGTAAGGACCAAGGTTGAATGAAAGAATCAAGAATTCACATGCATCCAGATTACAAACTGACTAAACATTATCAAGGTATGGAGCAAGGCAAGGTTGGCACTAAATAAAGAAGACCACCTGTGGTAAACCTCTAGGTGACATGTGTATGTTGCAGATGTGGGATATGCTAATTTAAAGGACACGAGCCAGGTATACACTGAGCTCCTGGCCTAAATCCTACAAAATTACTCACCTGATCCTATGTAAATTAATACCTATTCCTAAGATATCATTGTGTAGGATGAATTCTCTTCCATCTTTTAACCAAAAAGCTTTTTATGAATACATATTCAACATAAAAAAAATCTCTAGCAAGTAAACTTAGTCTTATAATCAAATCCCTAAAATCCTCTTAATTTAAAAATCTGGGCTTTTATAATTAACCTTGATAAACTATATTTTAAAACATTTTACTAGCCTTTGTATTAGTTTTTTATTGCTACATAAAAAAGTACTACAAATTTAATAGCTTAAAAGAATACTCACTTATTAGTTCATAGTTCTAGCAGTAAGAAGTTTAGTAGAGCATGACTGGGTTCTCTGCTGAGGTTGAAATCAAGATGTCAGTAGATTGTGTTCTTATCTGGAGCTAAAGGCCCTCTTCCAACCTTTCTTATTGGAAGAAATATATTCCCTGTGGTTGTAGGACTGAAGTCCCCATGAACTTGCTGGTGTCAGCCAGAGACAGATATCAGCTCCAAGAACAGTTCCTTGTCCATGTCCACCTCATTATAAAACCAGTAACACAGAACCTCCCTCATGGAAAATCCCTCTCACATTTTTTACATCTCTGATTTCTTCTTCTTCGGCAATCACTCAGAGAAAACTCTCTTGCCTTTAAGAGTCTCATGTGATTAGGTCAGGCCCACCTTGATAATCTTCATATTTTATGGTCAACTGATTGGAGATTATAATTACATCTGAAAAATCCCTTCATAACAGTACCTAGGAAATATCTGACATGTACAATGAATTAGCCTCTTTAAGCCATATCTCTAATTCATCCCCTGCACTTCAACTGGTTCTTTCCAGTGACTCAAATGTCCATTTTTCTTTGAACCCAGAATTTTCCACCTACTGTCTTTCCTTATTATTTTTTCTTTTTTTGTGTTGCTTGCTTACTCCACTTACACTATGAAAAATCCTACTGAAGTATGGAAAATCCTACTAATAAAAGGATAATTTTGGATGGGGGTGGTGTCTGGGTGGCTCAGTCAGTGAAGCATGTGCGTTCTGTTCAGGTCATGATCCCAGGATCCTGGGATAGGCCCCATGTCAGGGCCTCCTGCTCAGTGAGGAGCCTGCTTCTCCCTCTCCCTCTGTCCCTTCCTCCCACTGATGCTCTCTTGCACAAGCACTCTCACTCTCTCAAATAAATGAATAAAATCTTTTTTTTTTTAAAGACAATTTTTATGGAACATTCTTTTCTACCATATATAACTAGAAAACTGGACAATATACATAAAATAACTCTTTTTAGGCAATTAAAAAAAAGGCAGCTATGATTCTTGAGAGAAGGGAAACACATGAATACCTTCAATTTCCACTGGGAATAAATTTCTGGACTATATAATTCAGGAAAAGGGAATCCAAAGCCTGGCAGGCTCACAGACTTGAAGAGATCAAGAATGGAGTTCAGAGATGCCATTGCAAGTAGAATTTGCAGAGCTGAGCCCCAGCAAGGAGGAACTCATGTATAGAAAGTGTTTTAGAAATTGGCATGGGTACCTAAGGTCTTTTACTAACTACCTGTCTATGTGTGCTTAAGAAAACTCCATAATCAATGCTAAGAAAAGAGCAATTACTAAATAACTATAAGCCAAACAATTCCCAGAGCCACACAGGGCTGGAAATCCTTTAGGTTCTTACCAGCCAGAGGCAAGAGACAGCATCTAATACATAGGACATTCACTAGAACACTAGAAAGGTCATACCTTACTAGGGTAAAGAGCAAAGGCTATTCTACTCCTGCTCTAACAAAAAGTTTAAAAACATGCCTCAAAGTATCACCTGACCCATGAGTAATTACATGGCCTGGGACAACAAATCTCAACAATGTTTAAAAGAATACAACAGAATCTAGCAATGAATTATGGGATATTCAAAATGTCTAGGATTAAATTTTAAAAACATTGAAATGAAAGAGAAAGAAATATATCCTATAATCATGGGGTGAGGGGTGAGAGGAAGAAGAGGGAGTCAGTCAATAAAAATGCACCCAGAAAAAAAGAAAAATTAAATTAACAAGACTTAAAAACAGTATTTTAGGGGCTCCTGGGTGGCTCAGTTGGTTAAGTGTCCAACTCTTGATTTCAGCTCAGGTCAGGATCTCAGGGTTGTGAGATGGAAGCCCATGTCAGGCTGAACATCCGGCTTAAGATTCTCTCTCTCCCTCTTCCTCTGTCCCTTCTTTCTCTCTCTTCCTCTCTAAAAAAACAATAACATTATTTTAAATGTTATAAATATGCTCAAGGGGGCACCTGGGTGGCTCAGTGGGTTAAAGCTTCTGCCTTCGGCTCAGGTCATGATCCCAGGGTCCTGGGATCGAGCCCTGCATCGGGCTCTCTGCTCAGCAGGGAACATGCTTCCTCCTCTCTCTCTGCCTGCCTCTCTGCCTACTTGTGATCTCTGTCTCTCAAATAAATAAATAAACAAAATCTTTAAAAAAAATAAATAAATATGCTCAAGGATTAAAGAAAAACATAAACCTAATATGGAAAGGAATAAAAGGTGTTTAAAAAAAACCAAAATAGGATTTCTAAAGATGAAAAGGTATCTGAACTGAAAATTACATAGATAGAATTCAAAACAGATTAGACATTGAAAAAGAGAAGATTAGTGAACTTGATGACATAGTAATAGAAAATATCCAGACTAAAACACAGAAGAAAAAAGACTAAAAAGAATAAAGATTTAGTGGCTTATGATAAAATAAGAATAAATTTTAGCCCCAGAAAGAATAGGAAAAAAACTGCTTGAAAAATAATGATTGAAATTTTTCTAATTTGATTATGGTCATAACCCATTTATCCATGAATCTCAATAAACCCCAAGTTGAGTAAGCATAAAGAAAATCAAGCCAGTAACATCACAATCAAATTGCTACATACCAGTCATAAAGAAAAACAGCTCATAAGCAGAAGAGAGCAAAAATGCTAGAAGAGAGCATTATCAAACTTGGAACCCTATCTATGAAATGAGTAAGAGTAGATAAAAACAGGCCACACCCACGCAAAAGTACTGCAAATGTCAGAATTCATGAACAGAATATTGTCTACTGACAGATCTCTGAAAATATAAATAAAAAACATAGATGAAGAAAACAGTAACATAGCACTTTAAACAAGCACAGGAGGATATTAGTAAGCACCCTGAATCAGAAATACAAAAGCTAAAATATAAATGTACTCCAAAACAGGGTAGAAATAAAATGGGAGTTAATTTTCCTGATGAAAGAAATAGAAGAAACAGGATCATATTTTTAAAAATGCTGAATCACTGGACACACAAGTAAGATTAGATTCAAATGCAAACCTAAAGAGAATCGAGAAAAATTAGTAAAGCAACAAAGGGAAAAAATGAAATAAAGGAAAACATGAAAGTTGATAAACTTATTAAAGTGGAAAATAGGAACACAAAAAAGGCAGATACTTCTATGACTACTATCCCTGAAGAAAAATATCAAAACAATGTAAGAGAATTAAAACTTAAACTATAACATAAAAGAGAAAGAAAGAGAGAGAGAGAGAGACATTCAGACTTCCCAGAAATAAAAGAATCCATCCATTGAAAGGGCTCAGAAGTTACCAGAGAAAACTGAAAACTGACCTAAAATTTTAAAAAGATGAAATAAATTGCAGAGGCAAAAAAAAATAGATTTCTGAAAAGCAACATAAGAAAACACAATTGCAGTATGGTAGCATTTTCAAGAAACAAGGAAAGAAAGTGTGAATCAAGGATATTATATCCAGCCAAATAGTCATTCAGGTATTAGGGTTATAGAAGAACAGTTTTACATGGGCCTCAACTCAGGGAGTGCCATATACATGTGCCCTTCCTGAGGAAGATAAACGTTATCCAATCATCTGACTGAATCTGGGACAATTTGAGCACAGAATAATTAGTCAAATTATAAGCCATGAAAAAAATAGGAATTAAAGAGTCCATATCAATGAGATAATGATAGAGAGATAGAGAGATGATAGAGAGAGAAAGAAAATGGGAACAAGGGGGTATCTTATTTAGAGTAGAATGCTGAGGGCTAACAGCTAAGGATATAGTGAGTACTGGAGTTGGAAAACCATCATTTTGCAGCCATCATGACAAATACTGAATTAAGCAAGAATCATCAGTGGATATTAAATTTAAGAGAAATCTGTGATGAAGAATGGGATATTTGCATGATCTTAAAAGGTCTCTCCATAAACTGCTTTAGCTCACAAAGGATTAAAAAAAAAACAACAGTAATTACACAAAGGAAAAAAAATCAGACAACACCATGACCGGGTGATTAAGATAACAACACGTCTGAAGGATAGATAAATATTGAGTGCTTCCAGAGATAATAGCCTGAGAAGGACACAGCATCGCCTACAGAATTTTCTTGCTGAGAATCCATTATTTCCATCTATAAGGACACATAAGATAAACATAAAGGTAGGAAGATTCTAGTTAAAAAGGGGGGCTGTATTCTTCAAAAATATCATAAAGTCGAAGAATGGCTACCAAAATGTTCCAGGTTAGTCAGTTACAACTGAAGGCAATACCTGAGATAGAGTCCTCTAACGGAGTGAGGAAAAAAATTGTTATAAAGGACAATGTAAAATCAACTGGCAAGATTGGAATATAGATGGGAGGATAGCTAAAAACACTGAATCGATAGAAATACAGGAAGTCAATAACTGTACTGTGTAGACCCCATTTTTAGGAAACACACCACATATTTAGTTGTATAGGGTAATGATATATGTAACTTACCTTCAAAATATTCAGAAAAATTATTAGAGAGACAGAGAGAGAGAAAAGATAAGACAACAAATGATTATGCAAATGAGGTAAATGCTAACAATAGGTAAATCTGAACAAAAGGCATGTGAGTTTTTCTTTAATTATTTTACCTTTTACAGTGTTTTTTTATAAATTTGAGAATATTTCCAAATAAAATTTTTGCCAAATATGCTTATAGAAGAATATGAAAAATAATTCTATGCCTATAAAAGTAACAATTTATATAAAATATACAAATTCCTTGAAAACACTACCAAAATCTACTTAAATACAAACCCCGAATAGACTTGTACATATTAAAGAAATTGAATTTGTCATTAAAACATTGCCACAAAGAAAAATCCAGGTCCAGATGGCTTCATTCTGAGTTCTATCAAACAATTAAGAAAAATATTAGCAAACCCTATGTGAACACTTTCAGAAAATAGAGAAGGGCTACACTTTCCAACCCACTGCCTGAGGCCAACATTAAACTGATTCCAAAGACATTGCAATAAAAGAAACTACAAAAAAAAAAACCAAAAAACAAAAACAAACCCCACAGTTCTCTCCATCTGCAGAAAATACATTCAACCACCATAATGAGATACCACCACACACAATCTAAAATGGCTAAATTTAAAAATCTGACACTATCAAGTGTTGATGAGAATGCAGAGCAACTGAAAACCATACAGACAGCTGATTAGAATGTAAAAATTTGGAAAAGAGTTCATCAGTTCCTCGTGAAGTTACACATAAACTTACTATATGTCACAGAAGTTCCTCTAAAGGTATGCAGTTAAGAAAAGTAAAAATGTATGTCCACAGAATGACTTGTGCCTAAATGTTTATAAGCAGCTTTATTCACAGTATCTATGAACTGCAAACAACCCAAACGTCCTTCAACAGGGGAATGGATAAACGAATTGTTGTATACAATGGAATACCACCAGCATTAAAGGAAATGACCAGTTTAAATATGCAACCGCACAGGTGAAGTAAAAAAAAAAAAAAAAAAAAAAAGTATGCTGACATAAGAATGCATGTCTGTGATCTTATTTATATGGAATTATACACCAGGAAAAACTAACAACTAGTGACTAAAAGCAACACAAGCATTGCTTGGGGCAAGGAGTGGAGTAGATACCCAATTCCAAGGGACATGATGGGATATTCTGAGATGATGGAAACATTCTCTATATAAACAGAGGTGGTTTTTACATGGGAATACATACTCCAACTCCTTGAGTTGCACACTTAAAATGGGTACATTTTATTACATGTAAATTATACTTCAGTAACGTTTATTCAAAATCCTCCTTATCCTTTAAAACCCAGCTCTAATGCTACCTTTCAGTGAAACCTTACCATCCCCCAATTCATTAGGAAATGCTTCAACTACCCACCACTAAAACCCTATTTACTTCCTCTACAAGTCTGCTGTACACTATAAATGATGGCATGTGTCTCTCTACCATTTGAATGTACATTCCCTCTTTATCCCATTGGAATCTATCTTCCACCTGAACCTCTCCACCAAAGTGATTCCTGATAAAGTTAGTAATAACCCACTAACTGAAAGTCCAATGACCACTGAATAGGTCTTACCCTACTTGGCTCTACCTTAGTATCTGAAACACATCTTTCTCCTGAAATTACTTATCCAGCTTACTTATATGTTATCACTTTCTCCTTAATTTCATATTCAGGTTCCTCTTCCAACTTACTTTTAAACAATTTGTTAGGCTTTCACTCTTGATCTTTTCTAAGGGAATAAACTCCCTGTGTAAGATTTTTCAGTCCAATGGCTTCTACCACCTCTGTGCTACTAACTTCAAAACATGTCTTTTATTTTTAGTTATTTTACCTGAACTCAAGACTCTTTTACCAGTGTACCTTCTGGATAGCAAAGATGTTCAAATTATACTTGTCCAAAATTTGCCTCATGTTTTTAAAACCTCCCAAATGTATTCTTGCACTTGTATTCTCTCTCCTATTAAGAAACCGCATACACCAAGTCATCCAAACTGAAGTTAGAGATTATCCTAGAGTCCTGACTCTCCCTGAATATCCAATCGTATATCCAATCAGTCCCATTGACCCTATTTCTCAGTAGTTCGCAAATCATTTATTTATTCTCTTCTCAGACTTAATTCAGAATAATATAAATATCAATGAAGTTTATATTCCATCCTAGGTTTAAGAAGTAGAAACATCACAAGTTCAGTTTGATTCATGTTGATTTTTAAGACGAATAGGCAATAATCAATGGGAAAGTTTCATCAGGGAGGTAGATCTATGGGCTTAAATATCAATGAAAGGAACAACCCGGAGACGGAAGTCCAGATTTTGGAGGCACTGGATTATAAATGGTATTTAAATTCCCACAAGTATGGGCACCCAGCAGCGGGACCAAAGTTAGAAGCCTGATGACCTATTTCCCTCTGGGAAGAAAGGTTGGCTGTAGAGGCAGGAACCTGCAGAGAAAAGTGTAAGTTTGCAAAAGACACTTTGGAAAATGGGAAGGAATTGAACAAGGAATGTGTGACCTGGTTCTTGAGCAGCACGGAGAGAACAAGGCAAGAGAGCAAAGGAATGAGGAGGTTCAGAATCCCAACCAAAATACCCCATGAGGTACTATTATGGTGACTATCCTGGATTATGAATGAAGAGAAGTCAGCCATGAGGAGGGGTTCCTGACAGACTCAGACAACAGGAGGAGTCAAGAAATGAAAGTTCACAGTGAAAGCAGAGCACATACATGCAGTGTAAGTAATAGGACAAAACATAGATAAGGTCAAAGGTTAGTCAGAAATAGAATAACCGACAGGGGCTGGAAGGGAGTGACAGAACTGTGATCTGAAGCATTGGAGGTGATGTCAGCAAGGACACTGAATTACTGTAGTATTTTAGGTGTTTGGGGGGGGTTACCAAGAAGGCTTTAGCCAGATATCAAAGTCCTCTTTGAAGATGATAAAATGACAGGAAGTCTCCAGTCACCCATAATATCCTGAGAAAAAGCAAAGAATGTTAATTTAAGAGACTTAAAATTTCTAAGAAACTGAATGTAATTAGAGGTCCAGAGTCTCTGCTCTAAGCAAACGCTGAGATTTCAGTCGTCAGGGCATTTTCCGCTAGTTGTAGGCTTGGCTGAGGTCATCCTGGTGACTTCCTGGTCGGCCACCCAGTGGACAGCTGCTTTCCTTCTGCACCATTACAAGGGCCTTAAATATTAAAATGGTCTCTCAGTGCTAACCAGGTCAGACACTGTGATTGTTCCAGACGTACACATATTTTCGGCAAACCCTCTGAGTATTTATTGGTCATTTACTGTGGGTAGGGCACTGGGACGATTGTCAACTTGGTATGTTAGGGATACCAAAACGCATAAATGTGATGCCTTACATTCCAAGAGAGGAGAGAAGACGTGCATATGAGAAGATAGGAATAGGACAACAATCACAGGCCAAGTCACATGAGAGATAAGCAGAGAGAAAGAATTCCTGCCACAAGACAACATCAGCAAAGGACAGGGTCCGGATTTTAAGGGTCAAATGTCGTGTCCAGATGTTTCTTTCAGCATCTTGCTCCGGCAACATTATTAAGGATGGGTTTGAGTGAAAAAGAGGATGGAAAGTCTCTTGCTCCATCAACAGTGGTTCAAATTAATGTGGTAGGGGAGGGGTGCAGAGAACAGACACATTGCTATCGTGGTGAGTAGGTCTCTTGTCAGGACGTAGTGAATGATGGGAGGACAGGGCTGCCACATAAGGAGGAGTTCGGAATGACACCCAAGGTTTTGGGTGGAGGGAAGTGTTCAAATTCACTAAGGTAAGGATGAGTAGGAAGGGCTTGTAAGCTAACTACTATTTCAAGTACACAAATAGTATAAGATGCTGCCCCTGCTGGGCTCCACTTCTTTTGTCTCTTTCTTACCTCTTTATTCCAGGGGTCTTGAAGAGTAGCGTTTCAGAAATTCATTTAAGTATTTTTGGGGTCTAATTCATTGTCAGTAATGTTCTCTTTACTTCAGCACTTTTGAAAGGTTTACAGAAGTTAATTTGAAAACAAGTATAAATAGGGTACCTGGGTGGCTTAGTCATTTAAGTGTCTGCCTTTGGCTCAGCTCACAATCCCAGGATCCTGGAATCAAGTCCGGCATTGGGCTCTCTGCTCAGCAGGGAGTCTGCTTCTCCCTCTACCCCCCCCCATCATATCTGTCTGTGTCTTAAATAAATAAATAAAATGTTGGAGTATCTGGGTGGCTCAGGTAGTTAAGCATCTGCCTTCTGCTTGAGTCATGATCCTGGAGTCCTGGGATCAAGCCCCATGTCGGGATCCCTGCATAGTGGGAACCTGCTTCTCCCTCTTCCGCTCTGCTTGCACTCTCTCTTGCTATTTCTGTCACTGTCTCTCTCTCAAATAAATAAATAAAATCTTAAAAAAAAATATTAAAAAAAAAAAGAAAAGAAAAGAACTGTCAATAGTCCATAACAAAGAGATTCCAAAGTTAATTGTGGGTCTTTTGCCAGTGGCCCATCACTTCCCTCTTCCAACTTTTCCATTAAAACAACATGAGGAGATTGAGACAGATTTTCAAATGTCTTTAGAAACTAGTCAGGTCTAGGGGCTCCTGGGTGGCTCAGTGGTTTGAGCCTCTGCCTTTGGCTCAGGTCATGATCTCAGGGTCCTGGGATCGAGTTCCACATCCCGGCTCTCTGCTGGGCGGGGAGCCTGCTTCCTCCTCTCTCTCTGCCGGCCTCTCTACCTACTTGTGATCTCTGTCTGTCAAATAAATAATAAATAAAATCTTAAAAAAAAAAAAAGAAAGAAACTAGTCAGGTCTATAAAAATAGTCCCATTTTTTAAACGACTTTATTTATTTTTTTCTAATTTTTTATTTAAATTCAGTTTAATTAACATATAGTGTAGTATTAGTTTCAGAGGTAGAATTCAGTGATTTACCATCAGTTTCATAGAACACCCAGGGCTCATTGTACCAAATGTTCTCCTTAACGCCCATCACACAGTTGCCCTATCCCCCCACCCACCTGCCCTCCAGCAAACCATAAGAGACTCTTACTATAGGAAACAACCATGGGGTTCCCATTTTTATTTGCTTTTAAGAGGTGATGGGCAAGAGACCCATGGAGGCCACAGTCTAGTGGCTAGGGCTGAGGCTCGGAACTGTATTTTCTCTTTCATTTTTTCCTGTAAAGATTTCCAATTCTCTGAAACTTTGAGCTTTCGCCTGGGAATCTCTTAGTCTCTCTGAGTCAGGCCTGAGCCTGTGGGATGTGAGCACATTTATGTGGCTGGATTAAGCAGGTCATTTCTAGCCTCATTTGGTTGAGAGGAGGAGCTAGCTTTCCCCACATTGCAGGTTCTCCCAGGAAAAGGCTTCACCACCCCTGTCTCTTTTGTTTTGTCTCCGGAATTGATGGAGCAATGGATGTTTCTCGCAGGAGCAAAAGGAGAGAAAAAGGAATTTGCACGTGTCAACATCATGTTGGCAGCAAAGTACTCCCCTCCCGCATGTCTAGAGGCCCACCGGCATAAGCATGTGCCTGCCAAGATAAGGATCGATGGAGAGAAGCCAGGGTCCAGGTAAAACGTCCCAACCAAAGTGTTCATAGTCAGGAATAACAGACGCGAGGCCTAGATAAGTCACTCAGTGTCTCTGCGTGTTTTCCCGCGGCGTTCAGCCGGAAACGGCGTGTGTGCTGTTGGAGGGACCGAGCCCCGGGACCGGAGTGTTCTCGCGGTCCAGAAGTGTTTCCCACGAGCGCTGGCTGCAAAGGTCACGCGCGCGAGGACGCAGCGAACTCCCCGCCGCGCCCTCCGGAGCCCCTGGACCTGGCGGGTTTGGTCCCCGGCTCACCTGTTCCCCCAGCCAGGGCCGTGCAGGGATGCAGCCAGCGGGCCGGCCCTGTAAATCGCAACCACCCGCAAGCGCGTTGGTGGTGGCAGCAGCAAGCCAGAGTTGAATTCCATTTAAATAAAATGCCAAAAGGCAGTCAGCGAAAGTGACATTTATGGTGTTACTACAAATGCATTCAGTGGGAAAGCTCCGTAGCAGAAGCAAGGGGGAAAAAAACAAGCTGTAGTGAAAACTGCCATCTGTATATTGTGCCCCGTTTTTAATATTCTGTATTCTCATAAAAAGTGTTGTTTCTGTCACTATTCAATCTCACAAACTCACACAGAACACTGTTAAAAGTCAGCAGTGTGTGAAATGGTATTTTAAAATAAATGAAACCCGCTCGCAGAGCTGCGGAGGAATATTGCAAGGCTGGGCGCTGACAGACAGGCACTGAAAAGTAACAACCGTTATCATCTTAAAGCAAAGCGGATTAAATAAAAACCCACAGCCAGTGGTGCATTACCAAGTCTGATATTGACACAGCTGCTGTGGTGGTGATTTTTCATTGTCTCATCAAGACAAAGCATCATGGGATATCAATCTTCCCTCTGTCAGGCCGGGCCTGGCATAAAGTTTTTCGTTTACATTTGCATTATATCCCTTTTATCTCCGGAGCCCGCAATTTTTTTTTTTTTTTTTTTGAACCGTGGGGTCAGATGACCCACGGGGGCCGTGTTGGGCTACGACCTCCAGGCCGGAGGACCCCCCTCCTGGAGCAGAGGGTGACTGTCCCCAGGCCCACCCCCACCTCCCAGCTCCTTCCAGGGGCAGAGATGGCCGTTATCATGGATGCTGGGGACCATTCGCGGCTCTGACGCGCCTGTGTTCGGATGTGGGAGAGGGAAATCAAGAGCAAAAGGGAGAGAGATCATGACTAGGAGAATTAAGAAGAACCTGTTGGCGGGGATTGGATTTCTTTGACTTTTCCCAGCAACGAAGGGGCACGGTTAGAAATACACAACCCTCTGGAGAACACTCCATCTGCGAAGCCGGATTAGAGCTTAACTTTTACCCACGACTGTTTTATTCTCTGGACTGGCTCGCTCTTCCTTGAATTGGCCTTCAGCTCGGAAGTTGGCTGAACTGTGGCAAGTGTGTTCTAATCGGACTCAAGGAAGGCTTTATCTTAGAGAAGGAACAGTCTTATGGGGAGGGGACCCAGAGTTTTCTCTGTGCTTCCCCCACTCTGATGTCCTCTGCTTCAGAAGCTTATTAGTGTGGTTTCTTCAGGAGAGAAAATTCAGCTCAGTATTTTGAGCTCTACTGTGTGCGCCATTGCCTCCAATGGCAGGGGAGGCTTGACTGTTAAGTTCTTTTAGCAAATGGGAGGAATGTGCAATTTTCTAAGATTGCGGTGGATGTAATAAAGGCAGTCAGGCTCAAAGTCCCAACAGGGGTTCTGACTCTTTGAGAAACTTCCACAGACTACCCCCCACCCCCAGGAGGGTTAGAAATGAATGAGAGGATGAGAGAGGGCTTTGTGAGATACTCCGCACAAAGGAGTGCTCCTCCTCTGTGCCTTCCATGCCAGCAACAGGCAAGTGGGGTCGGAGGATGCCATATAATTTTGGGTGATGCTCACCAGCTAGCTACTCAACACATCGCCTCAGCACTCAACCTCTCACTGACCTCACAGAATCGAAGTTTCTCACTCCTGTCACAGCCTACAAGGGTGGGATTGCCCTCTACACCTTCCAAAATATAAGGCCTCCAAGGTCACTGCTAAAGGAAAGAGAGAGCATCCAAGTATGACGGAGGAAGTTTTTAGGGTTTGACATGGCAGCGGGTTATGTCACTTCTGCTGACATTCCACTGACCAGAGCACAGTTCCCCTGCTCAACCTAACTGCAACCCAGCTGAGACTCTTCTGGGAGTCGTCTGTGTGTTCTGAAAAGAGGTGTCGTGAACAGAGAAAACTTTTTTTTTCTTGGTCATAAAAACAGGACAGCGAAGGAAGGGTAAGACACAGGAACAGGATGACACTGGCGCTAGGAAGGCAGGAAGCGCTGCTGAGAAGACAGCCATTTGGCCTTGCGATCAAACATCACTGCACCTTCCAACACCACCACCAATCCCTGCCTTCCAATAGGAAGGACAGTCCACAGAGATGTTTACTAAACTATGCTCCAGCTATGATTGCCCCAGAAGAGTGACTTAAAGCAGTACAACTCTTTTTGCAAATGAATCAGGGAGTGGACTGGGGTTGGTCAGCATTTTAGAATGAATATTTGTGGTCCCTCCCCCCCCCATTTATATGTTGGAGACTTAATGCCCAACGTGATAGTACTAGGAGGTAGGGTTTGGGGGTTGGGTGATTAGGTTACAGGGTCAGAGCCCTCATAAGTGGAATCAGTGCCCCTATAAAAGAGGCCCAAGAAGGCCCCCTTGCCCCTCCGACATGTGAGGTCATGGTGGGAAGACAGCCCTCTATGAGGAGGCAGGCTCTCACCAGACAGCTAGTCGGCTGGCACCATAATCTTGGACTTCCCAGCCTCCAAGACCATAAGATATAGATGTCTGTTGTTTATGATCACCCTGTTTATGATATTTTTGTTAAAGCAGCCCAGACAGACTCGAGCAGGGAGACTGTTCTTGTCCGCATTCTCTAAAGAGGTTACTGTGGAACAGAGGCTTAGGTTGATCCAGAAGCTTCTTCATTCACCTGTGTGGTGCTCACACTGAGAAGACTCAAAACAGTTGTGACCAGACCAGCTGGGGCTCCTTGCTTATCTCCTGTATGTGTGGTCATCCACCCCCTCTCTCTGCCCCCTGGTGTCAGTGTGGTTGGGCTTCTGCCACAGGCTCTTGGAAAGAACTTCCCAAAAAAACAAGCAGGACTTGCACCTCTTGTAACCAAGCCTCAGAAGTCAGGGGGACTATCTGCCACATTCTGCTCATCGAGGCAGTCCCAGATGCCCATATGTAACCTGAGCAAAGTTCAAGGGGAGGATAGAAACACTTCATGATTCTAAAACCATGACAGACCTGAGAAGTTGTTAAACTACTTATCTAGCAGAAGACCAATGTTCAGATTAAATCTACGTCCTTGCAAATTCTTAGATGAAAATGGAAAGTGTCAGCCGATCATGGTAATATGCCTAAAAGGTTCTTTATAAAAGAAAAACAAAAAACGTATAGATATGGGGCACTGATTTCTATCTTGATACCTAATTTGATCCCATTTATGCTATGTTTACACTTAACAACAACAAAATCCTTCCAGAGCTGCTCTAACTACATCATTATTGCCTACCTGCCCATACCATCTATAATATCCCTTAAGGTTCAGGATGGTGGGTTCACCTGAAACTTAGAGTTGGGAAAAGTTCTTCGGAAGAACCCAAAATGTGGCAGTGTCTTGGATGCATGCCCACCTCGCAGCCTTTTGCAAGAACACCTTGTCAGAACAGAATGCTGGGAGACAGTGGAACACTGGACACATACAGGTGTCTTCCTTAAAACCAAAGCTCCACTTGCCTGCAGGTATAAATATCTTCATGCTACTGACTCACCCCTTAAATGTAGGACTAAATCTGATACTTTGTGGTAAATAAAATCAATATACTTCCTGAAAATTGTTATCTAGTGTGTCAAATACGGCCAGGACACCATCATGGTTTTGAAGCTTTAGCCATCCCCTCTAATTTCTCCCATCCAGACCCCGTATTAGAGTCAGCCTTCTGTTTTGGTGTGCCGTTCCGCTTAGAGCCCAACACCTGGCCCTGAACTTCTGTCATCTTCCTAGTGGCTCTGAACCTCTGCTTGACTCTGAGTCCCAGATCTCCACACCACAAATTCTGCCTAATGTTCTCCATATCATCACAATGCTACCACCCTCCCAAAAACTCTACCAAGTTCTGCTACCATTACAGCAGGAGTTGAACCTCCTTATGAAACAGTGCCATGACCACTTAGGTACTGAAATTTGGACTAATGACCCCAAAAGACAAACTCCCCAACCAAAATTTGTTCCTCCGGGCTTGGCCCTGTATGTTACTGGCATACATCTTCTCCCTCCTGTGTGTCACTGAGTTCTCAAGATGCAGAACAATGAAGCTGTATGGGTAATAACAGGCAGGTGAATGTGACTGTCCGTTATCTATTCCAGCTCCTTGAATCATATCTCTTTTTCCTTCATATCCTGAGTCTCCTCTTGTGGAAGGCATTTAAAGTTGAAAACTTGTAAACTCAATGGTGTGATTTAATTTGAACTTCCATCATTCTGTGATGTCTTTAGGTTAGTAATATAGTCACTTATATTAATATATATTACTATATCTATATAGTAATTAATGAATATTAATTAATACAATTAATGCATATCAATATATGTTAATTAGAAATAAAAGTATTAATCATATATTAATATACATAATATACAATTACTATATATTACTAAATATAGTAATATGGTAATATAGTCACTTCCTTTATTCAGTATAGATAAAAGTGGTATTCTCATTAATCAGAAGGTTTTATAATTAGAAACTCGCAATTGAAATAATATAAAAGACATGTTATGAGATATATCGAACATAACAAAAACCTTTTGCATGACATTTATTCTGAATATAATTCACCATTCTTTGATGATTCAGAAGCGGCTTTGAAATCATATTGTGAAGCTGATGCATCATCTTTATGACCGCCCGTTAACATGGAGTTATTTCTGTGAGTGCCAAGTGTTTGTCAATTGAGAATGTCCAGTTCACAGTGTCCTGGATAGTAGAGGGTACCTGATAGTGGGCACCGCAAGATGAATATCCTCTAGAAAGTCTCGAAAAGAAGGTCATTAGGAAAGGTAATCTGTGGTTTCCACAGGTCTCTTTGGGGTTTAAATGTCAAGATACGGCACTAATGTACCTTACCGAGTACAACTTCCTTCCCAAAACAGCTGGTCACTTCCACCTGCCATGCCTTTTCCTTGACTACAACAAGCCCCCCAGGAACAAAGAAAGAAAGGGGGGGCAGGGAAGGTGGGAAGGAAGGAAGGGAGGGAGGGAGAAAGAAAAAGAAAGGGAGAAAAAAACCTCAGTCAGGTAATCATTTAAACCTGGCTTTCTTTTTCAGAAACCTCATTGCACATTTGCCACTTTCCATCCGGATTAAATGGCTCGGCACTGGTCATTAACCTACAGTGTTTTTACCATTCTGTAGACATTACAGATTTCATGAACACTTCCTTACTCATGACATGCTACCGAGCTTTTTGGAGTTTAGAGAGTTTGGTTATATTTAATTCTAAGCAAATGATCACCCCCAGTTTCCAGCTGGGGGTGAGTTCCTACCAGAACCACTATAGCCCCTCTGTGATTAAGGGCCGTTGGAGCACATGCTGTGCTCACTATGTTTCTGTACTTCTTACATCATCTCAATCAGATTTGAAGGTCCCCGGGGACCCCTTCTGAGTTCACAAATTTGATGATTCCTCCTGTTAGTTTAGAACTTAAAACTTCCCGAATCCCTCAAATCCGTCCTTAAAACAATGATGGAAGATAGGCAAAGTGGATATTATGAATCCCAAATGCTTTAAGCTACTTAACTCAGGGTGATAAAACCAAAGGGTTCTAATCTGATGCCCCCATGCCTCTCCCAGGCTTTGTATTTTCAGGCTTGCTTGCAACCCCAGCCATGCCCCAGATGCCCCTTCTTGTCATACCAATCGTGCCTGAATCTTCACTGCCAGGTCATTTTTACATGTTAATGATCCGTCCTGCTTACACTGCTTGAGTTACAGACACAGCCACCACCCCCTCACCTGTCAGAACTTCCTAGAATGTCACGAACATGGAAGGGCCTCCAAACCTATGTGAAGGAAGAATGCATTTCTATTCACACTCAGGTCCACCACACCCTCTTCATGAAGAGGCCCATTGACAACCCACCCATCTCCTGGGTCTCCTGAGGAGCCCACCCTTCATACATGTCAGCAGGAGGAAACGGGAACAGCAGTACTCATTTTGGTTTCAATCAACATCATTTTGGTTTGCACACTGGTAAGATGATGGGCTACGAGTCAGATAGACTGGATTTAAATACCAGCTCTGCCATTTTCTGGGTCTACAAACTCACACACATTACCTAACCTTCCTGATTCCTAGTTTCCTCGTGTATAAAAGGAAATAAGAAACTCTTTGCAGGACAATTTGAAGGATTAAGATAATGTAAGTAAAGCTACAGGCACATTCTAGTCCCCCAATCAACTGTAAGTATGATGACCTCGTCTTTATGGCTTTTTAATGTCTTTTTGCCTAGAAAAGAGGAATTACCAGTCTCCATGGTTTTCAAAGACTGTTTATAAGTCTATAGACCTTCTGTCTATGGCTATTTCTTAAATATTACATTTTCAATAGTCAAAACTCTCTTGGCAATTTCATGCTTCTGTACATAGGGCTTTCTCATATATAATGCATTTTCCACCATGGAATGAATGTTTATAACTCATTTCCATTAAAATCTCTACAGAGCATGTATATTCAAGAAATGATAATATGTGTTAGTTATACTTACCATTTATGCATTCCAACTGATAAAAAGTCATAGTGGGGTAGAACATCCTTAAAATTTTAGTTGCATTTACAGACACCTTGCTGGGAAACATATCCCAATTGATACTGGGTAGCCAAATTCTTAGCTCATAATTGGGTGATTAACACAATTCCTCTCAGCTAGTGCCCTCAAAGGCATCATCCAGACCTTTGGTTTCTAGGTAGAGAAAGCTGTGTGGTGTTTCTTATTCCTCTCCAAAGGTCAAGGGGATGACCCTAAAGGAAAGAGGGTGGGCAGTGTCCCACCCTCAAGAACACTGTGCTGCATGTGGCCACGGGATCTGTAGGACACATCAAAGAGGATGCAAACATCTGAACTCTGATCTTCCCTTTAAACTGTTCCAGCAAAATTAATAGCATTATACATGAATTGCATGCCTTGATTTATCAACATCAGATTCATCCTAAGATCTAGATAACTAAATCATACCTTGAATTTAGAACAGCTCCTAGAATGTCTGCGATTAGGTACTAACCCTCTGAAGTGAGTGGTTTCTTGGGGCCAATTTCTGTATCATGACCCAGTGTCTTATTTCTTATTCCTCTTCATTACAGAATTATTTAAATAAATATTAAGCAGCTTATTTACCAACATTCAATTTCACAGTGATTATGTGGAACATTTCTTCAACATGATTAACCACAGAGCAGAGTCACTTCTCATTAGTAAACCTCATTTTTAATGTACTCAGTAAGGCTTCCTAAAAGCAGTATGTTTTCTTTAGACACTACCTCATACAGGTACATGAGGGCCTTGCTTAGCATCAGCATCAAATAGAATTAGAATCCCCACCTTTTTGGGGCACCTGGGTGGCTCAATGGGTTAAGACTCTGCCTTCGGCTCAGATCATCATGATCTCAGGGTCCTGGGATTGAGCCCCGCATCGGGCTCTCTGCTCAGCAGGAAGCCTGCTTCCCCCTCTCTCTGCCTGCCTCTCTGTCTACTTGTGATCTCTGTCTGTCAAATAAATAAATAAAATCTTAAAAAAAAAAGAGTCCCCACCTTTACTATATATCTCTATATATTGCTTTCAGATGTCCGTTTGTCTATTCAACCTGATTCAAGTGGGCTATATTACATCTAGGGTTAATTTTCGAAAACTCCAGTAGATATTTCATGCTTCTGGTCTCGAAATACTAACCCTAATCAGAATAAATCTCTCTATCCCTGCATCATTGTGCTGTGGTAAGAGTCCTCTTGTTTCTGACTGCAATTACTTCAAGTTAGTCAAGTAGACAATCAAATAAATGGGTACCTAAAACCTCATATCTCAGAAAGGGGGCCCCTAAACAGACCCTTTATATTCTTTCTCTGGTCTTTAAAGCTCTTCCAAAGTCCAGTTTAGTATTGTTTGTACTTGTACAGGAGAGAACAGACTTTCTAAATGTCTGTCGGAATAGTGGCCCATTTTTCAACTCCTCCCTGAAGAGGTCAAGACTGGTCCAGCCACCCACAAGACACTGGAATTTAGTGGGCCCAGGCAGGACAGAGAGCATTGTATTTAATTACAGGGAATACTGAAAGCCAAAGAATTAACTGATTTGAAATCTAGGGAAAGAAAGACTGAAGTCTGCACATCAGAAAAATTGCCTACAAACCTTAAACCCAAAGAAGCAGGAGTGGAAATAGGTGATATGTTATCAGGAGAGGAGGAAGTCATACATCAGATGATCTGAAGTTAGGAGTCTTTGAGATGACTTCTGAGTATGCATGGTCAAACACAGCAGTGATACGACAGCCATCAGGGGGCCTGAGGGAAAACAAAGATTCTGGCTGAGGAATGTAGCTTACCATTACAAATCAATAGGTATGTGATGGGACAGGCTTGTTTCAAGGCCTGAAGCAGGATGGCCACTGCCTAGCCGCTTGAAATTTGGGGCAGCAATATTGAGATTTTGACACCCATCTACAAAGATGTCACAACATTTATACACAGGACTCATCTGTAAGGTCATCAAACATAACCTACACCCACTGATCTGATTCTGGGAACAAGTCAAAGAAAGATTTTGCTTTTTATGAATAATTCTCTCTCTCTCTGCCCCCCTTATTAAATGCAGAAATCCTTCCCAAATTTAGTTAGTAAATCAGCAGTCATGTCTAGTTCAAAAAGACCAGAATAATGGACTGGGTTAAAAGTTACATATCCTAGAGAGACTGGCAGTCAGTTAATAGACAACCTGTTTGGCATGTGGTCCTACCAAATGATGATCTTTGATTCTCACAGTACTTTTTAAAATAGGATTTTGAGGGCGCCTGGGTGGCTCAGTGGGTTAAAATAGGATTTTGATATCGTTTTCATTTTATGATTGTGCACATTACCACATACAGTGAATGTTGACAGGTTTTGGCTGAACACTACAGTATTCTAAGACCTAAGCATAAAGGGCTTGTTGCCCCACATATTCTATCTGGTTAGATGGCACAGTTTATCTGTAGTCCTCTGGTCATGTGACCTGTTAGCCATCCTCTTGCCAACCCACTTAAAACAAGCATAAATGTCCCTCACGGGCTGAATATTTATTTCTGGATATAGGATCTGCAGTTATCAAATCTTTCACCAATTTCTTTTTTTTTCTTCACTTTTCTTGACAGTGAAGCTCTATGTTCTATAGAGCAATGTTTTCTCCATTATGCAGTTCCATTATTTTAAAAGAATTAATGATTCAGAGGTCCTAGGAGATATTGTATCATAAGATGTGATGTTCACAGGAGTGATTCCAGATGCAGATTAATATTTTTAAAGCTTCAAGTCTCTTTGAGGAGTTCTCTCTCACACTTGAAGCATTCAAGATGGCGCCCTGGTTTTGAGAAATGTCAAAGGGAAACAGTTCCTGTCAGCAGATTGACGCTGTGACTGAATTTTCGGTCGTGCTTTTCACACTGTCTTACTCTGTGAACAGTTAAAACTCCATCTGCCCGGGGACCTAGTATAAATATGTAGGATTTTATATGTTAAAATAATTGGATGAAATAAACATTACATCTCTTTAGTTTCCCCTGAAGAGTGCACTTCCTGTAGTGGTAAGGTTATCAAGGCGAACATCTGTTGAGTGCTCACTGTGTGCTGGGCACTGTTTGCAAGTCTGTAATGTGTTGACTCATTTAGTTCACTTAACATTCCTAAGAGGTACTGGGCATGAATTTACTTTACTTTTATTTAGTTTCTTATGTTACAAAAGAGAAAACTAAGGCAGAGAGGTTAAATCACTTGCTCACAGTCACAGAGCTGGAATTCAAAGTTAGGATGTCCAGCACTAAAGCCATACTTGACCAATACACTGTACTGATTCTCTAAACAATCCCTTGAATTACATCTAGATTCTTTTTTAAAGATTTTATTTATTTATTTGACAGAGAGAGAGATCACAAGTAGGCAGAGAGGCAGGTAGAGAGAGAGGGGGAACAGGCTCCCTGCTGAGCAGAGAGCCCGATGTGGGGCTCGATCGCAGGACCCTGAGATCATGACCTGAGCCGAAGGCAGAGGCTTAACCCACTGAGCCACCCAGGCGCCCTGACATCCAGATTTTTATTCCCAATCACACTAGTCTGGTCTTCTCCACCAGATTCTTTTTTTTTTTTTTTAAGATTTATTTATTTTAAGAGAGAGAGAATGTGTGCATGTGAACGATGGGGAGGGGCAGAGGCAGAAGGAGAGAGAGAATCTCCAGCAGATTCCATGCAGAGCTCAGAGCCCCAACGTGGGATCAAACTCATGACCCTGGGATTACAACCTGAGCTGAAATCAAGAGTCAGAGTCTTGACCGACTGAGCCCTCCAGGCGCTGCTCCTCCAGATTTTTATCTATGCTTCTAAAATATCTAGATTATTGGGGCGCCTGGGTGGCTCAGTGGATTGAGCCTCTGCCCCAATTGGGCTTCCTGCTCAGTGAGGAGACTTCTCCCTCTCCCTCTCCCTCTGCTCCTGTTCTCTCCCTCTCTCTCTCATTCTATCTCAAATAAATAAATAAAATCTTATTTAAAAAACACTTAACTACTCTTACCTTTTCAAACATCTATCTATCCACCCCTCTCCATTCATCAATCCATCTTATTTTTTATGTATTTCTAAGTAAATTGCTGATATCAGTAGCCTTCACCCTAAATATTTCAGTGTGCAAGCATACATAGTAGTAAAGAGGTTTCAGTAGTCCTTTACAATTGCTTTTCTTATGAAGTGACTCTTAAATACAATAAAATGTACAGTCTTAAGTACATTTGCTGGTTTTGACAAATGCATGCCCCTGTGTATATGCCAAATCCTTATGAAGCTGTAGCATATTCATGAGTATAAACTGACACTCATTGATAGTCCTCAAGACAATTTCCTATAATTCTGTGCCTCTCATAACCTCGACTATCTGATCTGATCACATAGTAGGTGCTCAACCAACACCTTGAAATCTATCAGTAGATGTTACCTGGACCCTTGGGGAAAAAAAAAAAAACATATAAATGATTCCAACCACGTGGCTCAGACAGGCTAGAAATCCAAGACCCTATGGAGCCTTGAGACGTGAGGGAAAGGACAGAGAAGCTGCCCTCTGTTCTTTGTCTGTACAAAAGCCCTTAAGGAATAGTTTGTCCACCTAAATTAGCATGGTGTAGAGATAGTAAAAATGCTTATGAAAGGCAATTTGTTTTCCGTGGAATTCACCAGATGGCCCACACTGTTAGGTATTACTTAAATCTCCACTTGGGAGAACCTGTTATCTCCCTTCCTTATAATAACCCCGTGGCCTGAATATTATGACCTATACACACAGCAACTACAAAGCTTTGCGGCAAGCATTTTAATGGCTTTTGAGAGCATGTGAAACAAAGCCAGGTTGTAAGTAAAAATTAAAGAGCAACCTCTGGGTTGTAGCACACAGTAGACAAGGAGAGGAGACCGTTCTGCCTGTGTCGTTAGAAGGGCTCAGCTCAGTCCCCCGGAGCTACTTGTGGGCTGGAACCAACCCCCGACCTCTGCTTGACTGTCCTTCCCTTACCTCCAGTGCCCCAGCCCTGGCTGCCCCCACCCCACACCTGCACCTGGACACTGGCCCGAATTTACGGTACCCTATCTGCCTTTCTTCCTTTCTTGATTTTCTCCTGTCCTTTTTCCTCTGAGCCTCTCGACTTCTCTCCCATCTTTGTCTGTTGCTCTCTTCCCAACACAATTTTCTTGCTCTTTCAATGTATTTCTCCTCATACAGCCCATCTTGCTCACGTGGGCTCTCACTCACACCATCTTTATCTCCACCATCTCATATTTCCTTTCTTTTCCTATCTTTCTCTTGTTGTTCTCTGTTTTGCCTTTCATGCTCTGACCCTCACGCCAAACACCCGCTTCTCCTTTTCTGCCCCGCTCTGAGTCAGCACGCTGCCCATTTGAACACCTTTGTGAAATGGTACTTTTCTTCCTTCCTACAGATGCTAGACTCAGTCTTTTGTAGCCAAGTGAAGAGACCTGATTTTCAACCGTGAAGGTTGTCCGGAGCTGTCTAATTTGTCAGCCTGGTGCCACCTGCCATAGGCACAGCCTGAAGCCCCATGACAGCCCTCATTTTCTAAGCTGAACCTCAACCTTTGCCCCCTGACCCTTTTGTTCACATTCTGTTATTGCAAAGGGACAGAAACACAACCCACTGGAGCCTTATTACAGTTTTAATTTCCCAAGTAGCTCCACAACCTCATTTTCGCCTCCACCCCGTCTCCCCCTGTGCAATAGCCCCCCTTTGCGCTCTGTGAGACATAACCCCGAGAATCACATTTGCATTTTCTCTGCGATGCAGATAAATGCTAACATGAGAGTCCCCTGGATGTTTTCTTGGTCCTCTTCCCTTCTCCAATTCTAAATGAATATAGTGATTATCATATAGCTCTTCCTCTCCTCACATCCAAGAGAAAACACATAGGCTAATAGGGGACTCTTTTAGGAGATTATTTTATATTTTCTGAGGTCTTGTTGTTATTTCTACTATAGCTTCTTCTATCCTGCAGCTCATCCACAGAGTCCTATCTCCCTGAACCTACGCTTTCCAACTGGGAAAGCAGAGATCGCTGGTCGGAAGCATCTGGTTTCTGCCTGTCCCCATGGTAAGTTCATTTTGTTTTGAAATTATAGTTAAAACAAATGTCCAGTCTACTGCTAACTTTTGTTATCTTTATGCCCCCTCATTAATTTGGAAAAACCAGTTTATCTCAAAAATTCCAACAGATAACTAGAAAATTCTGTGAATAAACATAACTTTAAAATACTGAACTAAAAAGTACTTTGTCAATGTGAGTGAATAATTTCAGGTAAGATATCACTGTGAAACCCTGGGTGGAACACACAGCCTACTGCACAACAGCCTGCACAGGGCCAATTGGACTGTAGAGTAGACACAGAGCCATTGGACAGAGGAACTTGTGTCCTTTTTCCTTGGTTTTCTAGTGGTTCACAAGGTAGCTGACAATATCAACTCAATAAACTCATGAAACTAATTTGATTCCATTAACAAACCCAATCATTAGTTGGCATTATCACTTTGTACTTCAGGAGTTCAAGGAGAAAAAGATTTGGTGGACCCATGGACATCCACATGGCACATTTAGGAAGAAATGGTCACTTCTCTACAGTTTCTTCATCTGTAAAATAAAAAGAGTCCAACAGATAGTCTCATAGGGCTCTGATACCTCTAATAGTATAAAATGATCACCTTGATTTAGTCCCATGTGAACACAACCTACAAATATAACTAAGGAGAATCCAAGATTTCAGGGAGAATGGACAAGAAACTCCACTATATTGAGCACCACAGTTTCTGTATTGTAGATATAGAGAAGACTAAATGTCCCCCACCTTCTCCAAATACCCTCTAGTGAGAAAAACAGCATTTAAATTGCAATTATCTATACAAAGTAATCCAATGATAGCTATTATTCTGATTTTCTTTTAAAAAATACATTGTTCTCTCTCTTTTTCTTTCTTCCTCTTTCCTGAAAGACTTCCCAAACAATTACATTCCCTATCCACAGGGAAAGCAGAGATCGCTGGTCGGAAGCATCTGGTTTCTGCCTGTCCCCATGGTAAGTTCATTTTGTTTTGAAATTATAGTTAAAACAAATGTCCAGTCTACTGCTAACTTTTGTTATCTTTATGCCCCCTCATTAATTTGGAAAAACTAGTATATCTCAAAAATTCCCACAGATAACTAGAAAATTCTGTGAATAAACATAACTTTAAAATACTGAACTAAAAAGTACTTTGTCAAACAATTACATTCCCAAACAATTACATTCCCTATCCATATGTAGAGCATCTTTTTTCCACAAGGGTTAAGAACAATTCAGCTCTAAATAGAAAATATGTGACCCAGGATATTAACACTGAGCACAAACAGGGAAACTCTACTCTAACCATGAAGGTCCTTGGGAACTAAAACAAAGGATCTGGAAGGAGAGGCAATTTAGGGCTCAATCAGATCAAATCAAGGAGAGCAACATAAGATCCTTAGATGAATGGATAGGTACGGTGCATCAAGCATTTTGACAAAGGCAGGAAGGGAACCACAAAACAATGAATGAGATATTGTTTCTGGGGGCCTTTGACTCAGGTTATGGTCCCAGGGTCCTGGGACCAAGACCTATGTTAGGCTCCCTGCACAAAAGATTGTTTCTATCTTCAGAGGACTTGTTATCTGATAGGGAAGAGGCATGGGAGTAAACTCCTGTTCGGCCAAGCAGAAATATAAGCAATGCTTATTGGGAAATATTGACAAGCCCTGAAGCCAACTGGAAGAACTGAAAAACCCTTTGTTTTGTGCAGATGGTGGTGTTTAAGCACATATTTGAAAAAGAGATGAAAACCTAAATGACGAAGATGGTGTTGAGGGTAGGTGAGTAGTGGTGGAGAGTGGAAGAAGGCATCCTAGATTACTCTGAAAAACAGACAGGCCATAGATGGTAGTGGCCCTGCCATGTAGGGCTAAAGATTTTGAACCTGATCCAGAAGGTAAAGAGGAGTTGTAGAGGTTTTCAGGTAAAGGAATTCTATGTTATAGGGACATTACTCTGCTGGAAGCATGTAGAGTAGGTCAACAGAGGGAGAAAAGGGCCACTAGCAGGCCATTAGAGATGCTATAAAGAGTCTGTTCAGTCATCTTAATTCTATTCATTAAATGTTCCCATCTTGCTCCTTCCCAACACGTGGCAGGATTGGATTTCCCTAGTCCCACGAAGCTGACAATGGCCACATGATATGCTTTGACCAATAAAATTGAACAGGAGTGATGTGTAGTGCTTCAGGACAGAAGTACTTTATTTCCAGTGCTAACCACTGCACATCTCTCCCTCCCTCCTTGGTAACCAGTAATTCTCTAGATGACAGGAGCATCTTCAGTCCACATCTCTGATTGGGGGTGATGAGAAGCACAATCTCCATGTGCCCATGTACGATGGACATGCAGCAACAACGGAAACAAAAGCCACTGAGATTTGAAGGTTTTTAGCACATTACCTAATCCATTCTCATGGATAAGTTGCCTTTGCTTTGGCCAGTAAACACTTCTCTCTCATGTCCTGTTACTTTTTTTTTTTTTTTTTTTTTTTTTTTCACTATAAGAAGAACTACTCTGTAGCCATACCCGCAGAGCTGGGAAAAGTAAGTAAGTTTTCTGCGGGTCAAAAACACTTTATCATTCACAGTCACCAAGGTCTCCACCTTCCAGTAGGCCGTGGAGGGGCATCATGGACGCGACAGCAGGTCCAATGCTTCTCATGTAAATGTAGTAACAGTACATTCCACTCTTGGTTCTCTCATTTTAAAACCCCAAGGGGGCTATTTCTAGTGTTTTCCACATGGCTAATTTTCAGTTCTCCTATACTAGCTAGTGGTTTTACTCTGAATAGACGGGTACCTCCTCCTTTGTAAGAAGAGGATGCTTAGCTCCTTCCATCATCAGAGGTCAGGTGCAGCTTTGGACTTGGAGGCAGAGATTGGTGCAAATGTTACCAGCCTCCTCAAGGCAGTCTTCCTTGCTCCTGGCATTCTCCCTACACCCAGCCTAGGACAGCCACTCACAATTGTGAAGGGTAGAGCTGGAGAAAACCTAGGTTAGAATCCATTTATCAAGCTCTGTGCTTTGGCTGGGTGCTACACTGGCAAGAAAGAAGAAACACCTTTGTCGGCTTTGCTTATCCCATAGTACGTGCCAGCTGGTTGCTCGAAGTCCATCAGACTCACACCACAATCACCCAACCATGCTCCCACCCTCAGGCAAGAGGCTCACTCCTGTACTTTCTACAGCATCCTTTGCAAGGCTCTCTCCTACCCTTCATAACACTCTACTGTAGTTATCTAAGGGACTTTGTCCACCTCTCCTAAAGTGCTGTGAGTTCCCTGAGGATATGTTCTGAAATGTATTCATTTCGTTATCTCTGGATCTTTACACTGGTTGCTCATACATACTTGATGAATTAGTAATGGATAATGAGTAGATGAATAAATCCAGATTCTGCTACCTAATGGTATGCCTTTGAGAACTGCTGGCCCCCTCTGAGTTTCTGTTTCTCCATCTGAAAGAAGTTTGACCTGGTGATCCCTGGCGTCCTTTCAGTTCTAAAACCACTTTGACAGTAAGTCTAACTTGGATCCTTCCCATTTCAAATTCATTTGTATCTTCTCTTTCTTGTGCTCTCCTTTCCTCCTATTTCATTTACAAGATGTCCTTTGCCAGACATTTACTTCCTATTCTTATGTAAATATCTTCTCAGTAAAGACTTAAAACTTCTGGCGAATTCCTTTTCTCTGAACCTCCTTTTCTATCGCAAGCCTGCCTCCCAGTCAGCCTCACACATTGACTGAAGGCTTTGGAATTTTGTTGAGTCACCTGCTCTAATCTAGATTCCATTACGACGCCAGTGGTCTCAGTTCCCCTGTAAAGAAAATGATTCCTGATCCCCAGTAATTTTGTCTCCATTCCTCCCTCTTCAATTCTTTCCTCTAGGTTACTTCATTGGAAGAGTACAGTGTATACTACATATAACATAAAATATGTGTTCATTGACTGTGTTATCAGTAAGTCTGCCTGTCCACAGTAGGCAATTAGCAGTTGAGTTTTGGGGAGTCACAAGTTATAAGCAGAACTTTGACTATGTAGGGGTCAGCGTCCCTATCTCCCCTATTGTTCAAGGGTCAACTGTATTTGCGTTCCCTGACCCTAAACCTACATCTTAGCTCTACTGGAGAAAATGCAAGCCACTCGTATGGGTTCCACAGATTCTTTGTTCCAGCTTCAGTGGGGAGAGCGGCCGAAGTCGAGGGAATATCTGTTCAGAGAACCTCTTCCCTTCCAGTTCCTTCTGTGCCCAGTGACTGAGCTCCTTAGGCTGTCAAGTTTTGAGTGACCTCATCCATACCCTCTTCCTCCACTCAAAGGAAGTGGAGTTCCAAACAGGAATGAGTTACACAGAACCCACTCGCAGAACTTTACGAGTGCAAGTGATTGCTACTGTGCATCCTTAATAGCAGCGTAATCAAAAGTTATGATGCATTTTTCTGTAATCACAAGAAATGATACCCACTTAGTGCTAAGTAAAGCAAATTCCCACCAAAAAAAAAAAAAAAAAGGCAAAAGCATTTCAATTTTCATTCTGAAACGAGTGAGTCAGAATCAATTTGGCAAAGCAGTTAACAGCAACTATATACCTCTTTCCAGTTCATAACAGGTACAATTTTCTGTTAACAAACAGCCAGGCAGAGGTCTCTGATGCTGGATTAACATAGTGTGTTCAAGCCTTCTTACGATTGTGTATTTAAATTGGATAATAGAGGCCATCAGAGAAGCACCAGCATGAATCTTAAGAAGCAGGCCAATTTGCCAGCATCGAGAACATATTCTTAGGGGGGGAAAAAGATAAATATAAATAAACTGGTAAGGATTTTTTTTTCATGGGGATTTCAGAACACTACAGCCTGAAAGTGCATCCCAAGTGCTTTTGTGCAAGCTATTTGCAGCTGCACCGAACCCAAGTTAGAGCAGGAAAGAGATATCTTCATTTTGTAAAGAGCATCTGTGCTTTGTATTTTCTCACTCTTTCCCCTAAAATGAGGATGTCAGCTAAAAAGAGACAAGTGTTAAATTTTAATTGGGTTGGGAAGACCAACATTCTCCCATTTCTTCATCACATACGCACATGTGTGCCCAACACACGCTGTCTTCTCTGGGAACCGTAACGACAGTTGACAAAATATATTTGTCTAATGTAATTATGTGGCCTAAGAAACTGATTTGCAAGAAAGAAATCACTGCTACCTTAAATTATCATGATGGCACCTTCTTTTTTTCTTATATCTCCTTTCTTCTCTGTTCTCCTCTCTCTTTCTGTCTTTTATTATTCAGAGAACCGTAAACGTGCATGCATGTGTTCACACGTGTGCAGGTATATATTTTTCATTTAGCAGCAGGTTTTAATAAGAATTACTGACATACCATAAAAAAGTATGTTCTCTGAACCAACTGGGGTTTTTGGTTTTTGTTTTTCTTGCCATTTCTTTGGTTAAAGATTTGATCAAGAAAACTGCATTGTAGTTATTAAGATAAAATCCCTATTATAAAGCATTCTGAGGTTCTTATCCAAAGGCACTACAATAATCGAATGGATGCACATTCCCGGTACTATTTTCTAAGACCTACAAATAATGAAAGCAGACTGGATCCATGCAATTATTAAAACATAAACTGCTAGACATGAAGTCACTTTAATGAGGCAAAGTCCTACTTTCTTATTTTTCAGACTTCAAATATGTGCTTCTGAAATTTTCACTGAAGCAGCTGTTGAAATCAATATTGTAGGATTCTAATCTTAAGACTCAATTAATATGATGCAGGCAAAAGCTGTGTATTGATCCTGCTGATGTGAAATAAAAGCCAATGACTGCACCTGTAGCCAAAACACACCTGGAGGAAAAATAACAAGGGTCTTATTTTTATTTGCATGTGTGGGTTGTGCTTCCCTATTTGTACACTTTGCCCCAGGGATCGAGTCCAGCTTGGGATAACAGATCCTGTTCCACAAGTTGTAGGGATTATTGTGCTGTAAATTGTGGCCCATACATTGGATTCAGTAGAGTGGATACAGATCATAGGTTTGGACATACAGTAAGATTTGCTGAAGCTATTTATGAAGCAGAGTAAATTGTTCTTTTATAATGTTCCATGTTGAAAATTCTTCTGTGTTCCCTTTTTATCTCAAGGAAGGCATTTCGAGGGGAAACTGAATTTAAAAAAAGGGGGGGGCGCCTGGGTGGCTCAAACGGTTAAAGACTCTGCCTTCGGCTCAGGTCATGATCTCAGGGTCCTGGGATCGAGCCCTGCATCGGGCTCTCTGCTCAGCAGGGAGCCTGCTTCCGCTCTCTCTCTGCCTGCCTCTCTGCCTACTTGTGATCTCTGTCTCTTAAGTGAATAAATAAAATCTTAAAAAAAAAAAGATGACACCCATTTCTGTAGAAAATATATTAAAAGGATAATTCCTATACACAGATATAAATATAAGAAGGTCAAGAAAGGTATATGTCAAAATATTCATCCTGATAGAGTATCTCCTATTAATAAATTATAGGTGATTTTTATCTTCTTTTTGTCTATAACATGTATTTTCTTCAATTACTACACATGACTTCTAAAATAAAAATGAAAACAAATGCACAACTATCCAGCAATGTTCTTAATATCAGTGAGACAGACCAAGAGGAAGGGCCTGGGATAACCCAAAGGATGGAGCCCAAGGAAATGCAATGAAAGTATGAAGTTGAGGTCAAGAGACAGTCCCTGGGGCAATTGCCTGACCACACTAGAATAGCCAAAATGTCCTGGTGGGGGCCAGGCAGTGAGACCTGCAGCCTTGGACACAACAGGAAGGATGAAAACATTCAACCTTGAAGGCCTGAGTCTCTTGTCACCTCCTCCCTTCCTCTGGTCCCTTGATCAGACCAGTCTCGCCCAAGAGCCAGAATACACATCTGGGTGCACTGGTCACACCTTGCATGAGAGTCTGCAGCCGAGGGAGTGGGTGCTGAAATCCTGTCTGGTCCCCACATGCCACATCTCATGTCCCATCGTGGATAGAACCTCCCCAAGGAATAGGCACTTTTCCCAATTACTGAACAGCACTGCATGGGCCAGCACAGTGTGAACTAGTGACCTAGCTCCATTGTAAGATTAGACATTTTAAAATCCAGACATGGCTTTTTATCAATATTCTTAATATTTAAATGTAGCTGAATGTAGTCATGAGAACATTTTCATGTACGCATCCTGATGCTCTGTCCCTTCCTCTGCCAAATCCACATTTGGGCAATTGAGCACAGTAGTCAGACAATCCCAAGGGGCAAATTTGCAGATTGTTAAAGGCAATTGAAATAAGAGTTTATAATGGGATACAATTTTGAAACAACAATTCTATTATTTGACATTAAGAATGTTCCCTGCTTTATATGAACTGAAGAAGGAATTATCACCTTAAAAGATTTTTTTTAAGAGCAAATTGACATTAACTAGAGAAAATGACAGTTAAGAAAGAAAACTGGTTAAGTATATTTAATCATTTGGCAAATCCTAGTGCATGAATACCTGGGATTAGTATGTCTCACCTTGCTCTTAAAAAGGATTTACAGAGGTTATCATATGTGTCTAGCCAGCAGTTAAACAGTCTTAAAAGGGACTCCAGCCACCCAGCTCCTTGACTGGCATCCCATAGACCCTATCTATTAGGGTTACTGTTACCTTGGAGAGTCTCAAACGGAAGAAAAATGTGGAAAAGGAGGGAAAGAGAGCATTCCTGATTGTCTATTACAGATGAAGTAGCATAACAAGTCCTTTTCATATACTACCTCATTTATACACAGTCTCATTAATTGGTCATTAATGACTCTTCAGCATGTGATGCCACTGCTAGATCTCGGCCAGGCCCAGCATTCAAGGAGATAGGAAAGAAGTCATCACACTGTTCTGGCTCTGAAGCCTTGGCCAACTGCCTACAGGAGCCAGGTCTGAGTCACCCAAGAACGACCAAGCCGTTCACCAAGGGTGGATAAGCCAGAGTAGGAAGAACAGTCTGACTAGGAGAGTGAAGGAAGCAGAGTCCAGCTCAGCACAATGAATAGTGGCCTCGGGGAAGTCTGAAGTCACGAATTCCAAGCAGAGCTTTGGACATTGAAAGCAGAAATGTCGAGAGAGGAGGGACGAGTTATGGGAGGCTCTTGATTCAGGTGACCAGAGTCCTTGTTCTCTTTTGATTCTCTAACTTCATCTCCATGGATTTAAAAAAAAAAAAAGATCCTTGAATAAAATACAAAAAGGACACTAGATTTTGAAGTGTAGGATAGGGACATATTATAATCAGAATCGTCGAATTTTATAGCTGGAAAGAAATGTGCAAAGTCCCCAGGCAAGTTTCACAGAATGTTCTGTGGAGTTCTGTGTTCTGTGACACCCCAGGGCTTAAGTGGGGTTTGGGGGCAGGCCAGCGAGGTATGGCTGGTATAGGGGAGAGGGAGTAGTCAAAGGCTAATTTTACTGTCTTTTCTACATTAAGATTCTTGATCAGATTTCCTTTAGAGAAAAGAACGAAGGAATTCTTTTTTTTTTTTTTAAAGATTCTATTTAGTTGACAGAGAGACATAGTGAGAGAGGGAACACAAGCAGTGGGAAAGGCAGAGATAGAAGCAGGCTTCTCGCTGAGCAGGGAGCCTGATGAGGATCTCAATTCCAGGATCCTGAGACCATGACCTGAGTCAAAGGCAGACGCTCAAATGACTGAGCCGCCCAGCACCCCAAAACCAAGGAATTCTATTATGCTTTTTATAAAAGTAGGGAAGGGTGGTCAATCACCTCCTTTAACTGAGGAAGTCCTTGGTGTTGTGCTGTGGAGAAGGTGACTTGCCCAAGGACCCACGAGTTGGTGGCCACATCTCCAGTCCCCAGAGTCTCACAAGGACACCAGGCTGCCTCTCATCATACAGCCTCATTCCCTGAGAGTTGGTTTAATTAAAACTGTGACCATTGGTTTCCATCTTAAGATCCTAATTATTTTATGTTAATAAGTTGGTAGCTAATAAAAATGAATTAAATGCATAAACACAACATTAAGTTTAAATAATACTTTGGACACTGTGTGGACCCTCTATCTCTCTGTCTGTATAGACTTTAATATTTTAATCTGTTGCTACCGCTGCAGATAAAACTGCATGTCCTTTCTGAGGGGAAAACTCTAATAACTTATTTCTTCAAGGTCAGGATATTATTATTGTATGAGGAAAATTGTTCTCTTCAACCAACCAAGTGTTATTTCCAAGTTTTTTGTTTGCTTGTTTGCTTTTATTTTTTGTTTTTTGTTTCTTATCTCGCAAGAATTTACATAGAAGTGATGAATGGTAAGTGACAGTGGAATTCTCTAGTCCCTTTCCAACCAGTTCTGGTAGAGTCATAAACCTCCAGAAAAAAAAGTCTGAAACCGCAGGAGGCCAACACTGCATTTACCACCTCAGGTTTTACGATCTTCATCACAGGCACAGAGACTAAGATCTGGAGCCATGAGACACACAGGGTCCAAGCATCTCTCCTGGCTCACCCATCTCTCCCACACAGGTCATCAATAATAATAATAAACAAGAATGTGTGTGTGTGTGTTTGTGTCCCGTGTCGTTAACATGCTGCCCATGTATTATCTCACAGAATCTTCCCAAGGACACCCTGCAGTGGGGGCTAGTACCCTCTCTTGTTTTAAAACCAAAATAAAATACTTTATCTGAGATCATCCCGTATGCATCCCAGGCAGCCTGACTCCAGAGCCCAGAGAAGGGGACCCCTAGAAAAGCAACACAAATTAAATATAATTTAGTGGAGTGACTCAGAAATCAGATCTAAAAAAAACAAAAATAGCCATTGTAAGAAGGACCAAGTTAGAGACAGCACAAAAAATGCAAGAATATGGGCCTCTCACTCAGGAAGGTTTTACATTCCCAAAAGGAATAAAGGAAGAGGGGTGAGGGTAGAAGAGGCAGGGTAGGGGTGGGTGCTACACATTGAGATGCTCCCGTCTGTAGATCCACACTCCAATCTAGAAACAGGTCTGGCATCTAAGAAGCCAAAGGAGCACAAGAGTAGGACAACGCAGATTACATGGGGTCCCAGCTGGAATGGGGGAAGCCTGGAAAGGAGGAAAGGTCCAGGCCCTAAGAACTGAAAAGGAGCAGTGGTGGGCAAGTTGAGAGGCCACCAAGGTGGACAGTAGAGCCAGCCAAGACAAAGCCCAAGGAGGCCAGAGGAGAAGCACAATGGGAGGGAGAGGAGTCAAATGAGCCTGGGGCGGATGGCACCTCTAGTCACACTCCTGGCCCCCTCGAGCAGGAACCACCACCTCACTCACGACTCCTGGCCTTGACACCCTTCTTAAAAGCCACAACTGTGTCTAGTTCATCTTGAATCTTTCATGTAAACCACATTTTTTTGAACAACCCAAACAGGACAAAGAGCAAACTATACCGCATACTTAAAATTAGTACAACCCATGGGGCACCTGGGTGGCTCAGTCAGTTAATCATCTCCTTTAGATTCGGGTCATGATCTCAGGTCCTGGGATCGAGTCCTGTGTCGAGTCCCCTTTTTGTCAGGGAGCCTGCTTCTCCCTCTGCCTGCACTCCCCCTGCTTGTGCTCTCTCCCCCACCCCATCAAATAAATAAATAAAGTCTTTAAGTAAATAAAATTAGTACAACCCTGGCTGACCAGAAAGTTGCCCATTGATGTCTGACACATGCTAGCCTCAGACTTTCAGGAGTTACGAATTGAATTGGGTTGAGCTGAATTGATTGGCGATTCCCTTGCTGGAAATTTTAGGCATAAGGTAGAGATACTGGTGAGTAAGCATGATCTGGAATAAAGTATTTTATCTTCTAAAATCACCCTTGGCTGGGACAAAGCCAGTGACACTGTCTAAGAGGGCAGGTTTTAAAACTGCGACACCTTCCCTTAGTGCCCTCCCATAAACAAAGCCATTCTCAACTAAAAGCAGTAACAGCCTGGATGGTAAGGGGAGAGGGGCAGATGTGGGAGGAGAGCAGGGCCCCCTGCGCATCTTCTGAGGGAATAACTGGGGGTAGATTAGCCTACCAGGAAACTTGGCAGGAGTGAGGGAACCCCAGAAACTAAACCCACCATCTCCACTGTTCTGCGTCTTGCTAAGCTCTGCCCATACGCATCTGTTTCCATTTGAAACAAATGAAAACCTTCCTTTTCTCTTGTTGACATCAAAGCCAGAGACCTGGCCTCAGTCCGTTGTCATAGCTTGCTGTCGGTAATAACACTTATGACCGTAATTACAATGCCATTGACTCAGGGTGCGGTGGAGAGAGCAGCACAGGCAATAGGCAGTAGGAACCAGTCCCCACAGGACGCAGGGAAGGTTCATGCTATCCCAGCCTCACACCACACATCAGGCTGAGCCCTGGGGAGGTGGAACGGCAACTCAGCCTCGGTGGGAGCATGGGGACACCAGCTGGGACAGGACCAGGTCTTACCATCATCCTCTGCCCCAAAACTTCATTCAGGTGGATTTTCAGTTCTTCCAGTGTGAATCCAATGCCAGCCCTACCCATCATCCCCTTCCCTCTTCCCTTTCCTTTTTTTCCGGCTGGAATCTGAATGACAAACAGCTCACCAGTTTCAACAATATATAGATTCTTAAGGAATCTTATGTGTGACCCAGGCACACCATATAGATTAGCACAATCCTGGGAGGGGTCCTCAAAAAGAAAAACCAGGCAGAGAACTTAAATGAAAATAGTCAAGCCTGCCTTTCCTTTCTTTATCAGTCTGGTGGTTCGTAGCAACTGAGATGGGGGTGGGGAGGATTTCTGACGGCAGAGAGCTGCCACCATCCATTTTGGCTCTGCTTGAAACACCCAGAAGAATGACATTGAGTTAAACTTAGCTCAGAGTGGAAAAAAATGACAACAGCATCGCAAATGTTTAAAGCCTATAAAAATAGACGCAAGGCAAGAGTTGTTCCCTTGCCCCAGGCTTGACACACACTTGGCACACCAATTTTTGTAGAATGAATAAAGACTATATGCAAAACTGTAATAGAACACAATATTTCCTGTATCTCCCTGGCCCTTGGAGATCTGTGCCCTCTGCGCTTTTCCATGGCAGTGACCTGCCCAAAGCCACCATCTCCCCATCACTCACATGCCTTCCCCTACTGTGGATATGTAAAACTGGACTCATTTTTGCAAAACTGCCAGGGTACTGTGGAGTCCAGGTCGGCTGGTGGAGGGTTTACTTCTCTTTCTGCCTTGTCTTTGCTTCTCCACGCTTCCATTGTGTTCAATGGAATTCTTTGTCTCTACTAACCACTCTAAATTCCAGGCTGGTAAGGACAGAGATGTCAGTGATTTGCACAGTGAGGGGCATATAATCTGTTCTTGAATTAATTAATTAATTAATCAATGAATGAATAAATGATCTACAATTAGATTCAAATCAAATTGAGGGGAAAGTTCTTTCCATGACCCAAAGTACACCCAAACCCTACCAATTAGTTAAACAAATACACATAGTTGATGAAAAGAAAAGGAGAAAAGATGATCATAAACCCATTCTCACCCTAAAAAAAAAAAAAAATCAGAGACACAAAAGCTACCCATAAAATATTAGCAGCATTGCAGTTTCATATGGGCAGGAAGGAGACCGTGCTGATTTGTGGTTTCATAGTTTCAGGCACACATTTCCCGGGGAGAATGACACCTTCCACTGCTTTTCACTGGCATGCAGGGGTGGCTGAATTCTGGGAGACTATTTGGCATAAAAATTATTTCATTGAACCATGACTCTATATAATAGCCTCAAAATCATCACTGCATCTCCCACAAAAACAACATTTATCTACTTTGCACTCAAGGCTCTTGATATTAGAATCTACACAATAGATTCTATCCAGAATTTGGTGCTGTCTCTAAAAATGAATATTCATTGTCTTTAAAGACTGTGAGCTTAAATTCTGTTCTTGTCTTGGATTTCCAGAAGTTTGCAATTATATTAAGTTTTCAGTTTATTAATATCTTGCCCCTAGTTACTAATTTTAATTTCCTTTTTTCATGTGTTTTCTGACCATTTCTTATTATTTATTTTAGCTACCCTCTATGTGTGTGTGTGTGTGTGTGTGTGTGTGTGTGTGTGTGTGTTTTGTAAGCTACCTCAAATCCATTCAGGATGTAGGCAGACTACAAATCATATATTAAATAAAAACAAAGAAGAAGAGCAGTTGGGTAAGACTGGGAAACAATGACCTCATTAGACTGAGGACCCCTGCAACCTGACTGTATTGGCTTGAACCACAAAGTTGCCAAAATTCTCTCATGTTTTATCTACAAAAATGGCAATGGGTTTTAGCCCAATTCCTGCCTCCAATGAGTTATTTTCAAAACCTTTGGGATTTCCAGGATGTCTTGGTTCTATTGACTCTGAGGTAATGTTTACCCTGCCACCAGGGTTTTCAAGCTCAGCTGTATATTGGAATCATCTCTGGGGTTTTAAATACCCAAAAGTTACCCTAAAATAATTAAACCAATATCTTAAAAAATCAATATCTCTTAAGATTGGACACAAGTATCAGTATTTCTCAAAGCTCCTCGGGTGAGTCTAAACTATACAGATGTGGTTGGGAACCACCGTTTTATGGGAAATACCCTCTATGTTTCAAATACACTTCCACCTAAAGATCTGAGAGTAGACCCCGCTGAGTTCCACCATGGCTGTCCAATCATCAAGAAGACTCTAGAGACATGCTTCTAGACCCAGCTGTCCTTCAAGACCAAGAAGTACGATCTCATTCTCTTATTTAGACTCCCAAGCTTTTGTCATTCCAGTCTGTAGCCCTGTTGTCCCAAGATTACCTAGAAGGAAACTGAGAACACCATGTCCTACTGCTCCACATCTTTGGCATGATCAAACGATATCTTCTCCTTCTACTCATGGGCCAGACACAGAAATAGTCAAATACTGGACATACTAGCACGAAGCATTCCTGTCTCTACCTCTGTTCAGGAAGCACTGCATCCTGATAAAAGCTCTTCTTACGGAAAACACCTGTTTTCCAAAACAGAAAGACGAGCTGCTCAGGTTACAAAACTATCTGTAAACAGGCATCTGCTCCCATTCTAAGGATCCAGCAATGGCTTGCCTTGCCTTCAGAGACCCCGACATTGTCCACCTTGGCTCGGCACCCCAAAGAGCCAGTGATGTAAGCCAGATGCTGAGAGCTTCAGGCCAAGTCTGACATCATCCCCCTGTCAGGGACTCTGCCATCTCCAACCACTGGCCGCTGCTGTGTGTGCTGAAGTTGAAGGTGGGCACTTAGCACATTTATTACATACGGGGCTTATTAGCTCACCGGGCTCTGTTGTGATAAATTGGCTGTGTGCTTCATTTGGACTCTCAATGCTCTGCAGGTTTTTCTAATTTAGTTTTGCCATGGCTCAGCCAAAATGGGATTCTGAGGAAGAAGAAGAGGGAAAAGGGGGGAAAAAAAAAAGAGAAGAAAGCTTGTGTTGTATATCAAATCCTTGCTTCGCCTCTTGCTGGCTCTGAAATGAAGGGCCCTTTAAGCTGCCATCCTCAACTGTCTTCCTCGGGGAAGTTTGTTTTTCTCCAAGTGCCCCAGCTCTTTCATGATGACTCCTCCATTCATTATGAATAGTGGCTGCTTTGGTCCAAAGCTGTCACTTTTTTTCCTTTCTTCCCTTCCTTTTAAGTTTGGATTTAAATGTGCACACATGCACACTCACACACACCTCCTCAGTACCACCACTAAACCCAGGCGAGAGGGAGGGAGGAAGGGAGATGGCAAAGGGATGGGGGAAAGGACGGCTGGCTGTGTCCTGTGTGGATTTCTCTGTACCTGCAGCCTTTGAGAGCCTTCAGATCTCTCTCCCCCCGAGCGAACACCAGGGCATTGAAGGAGGCTTTGAAATGTGGCAGGCTTTGAGTGCATATGTGCGTGCTTGTGCAATGAAACACGAAAATCTATTTCCCTATCAGAGTGACTGACATTTCTTTCCTCCTTAATGCAGGCCTTGATCTTTTCCCGACTGAGTTTCCTGATTCCCTCCAGCTTGCCTTATCAGTAGGTGAACCCTCATCAAAGGACACAGAAATCATATGGTCCTTGATGCCAGGCCTGCATTAGCCTGTGAGGGCCACTGACCACATCCCAGGGGCAACACCTGGGGAACAGATGCCAGCTCTGTGGCCTTGAATGAGTAAATCCCAGGATGCCACCTGCCCCAAAGTTGGAGAGCAAAGAAGAAAGGTTTGCCCACTTCTACCTTTCTCTAATGTCCCTGGGGTCATTTCCCACAGGGTGCTGTGCTAGGCCCCCACTCAGGACTGTGCATATCATCCACCCAATTTTCCTCAAACCACTCTTAAGGAAGAGAGTTGAGAGAGTAGCAGCATAAGTTGGTGGATAAGCTCTGGGCTTTGGATTCAGAGAGACGAGGGTATTCCCAGCCCCACTCATTAGTTGTAACCATGTAAGTTATTTCATCTTTCTAATCTCCCCATCAATAAAGTAGGTAGAAGGACCATCCACCTCACAGGATCATAATCTTATACACGGAGAGCTCCCGGCTCACAGGACCTCAGGAAGAGATCCCATTATCGTGATGGTGACTCCTTCAACATTTTGAAAGTATCAAAGTCCCCACCAGCCCCTTTTGCAGTCCTCATCTCCTGCTCTCTGAGAAGGGATTCCAGGTCCTACTTCAAGAAAGAAGGGCTGAGACAGTCCAGTGGGGAAGGCAGGAGGGAAGGGGCTGGGCAAGATGGGAGCTTCCAGCCCGGCCGGACTCCAAAGACTGAGGATAAATAGCTCCCAGTTCTCAAGTCTCTTCATTCTAAGATGCACATCTTTTCTACCTTCTAACATTTCTGAAATCAAGATGATTCTCCATTATTGTTTATGTCTAATACAGCAGCATATTTTTTCCCCAAGAGGAAAATACTCCATCGATGGTATGTACATCCTAGCATTCGTGGCACATGTAGAATCTGGAAGATAAAGTATTTCAGAAGAGAACATAGCTTTGCAGCTCTGCTCTGCATGTCAAGTGCCAGTCTTATTTAGAATAGCCAAGACGACAGCTGGCCCGTTGTTGGGCAAGCCTTCCTGTGTAGGTATCATCCTATTAGGAAATGGAGGAAAAGAGTATAGGCCTGCTCGCATTCTTGGAAACCTTCCTCGTAACCTGATGGCATCATGAGAATTTCTCATTCGGGTCTGACTTGGACCATAATTCAAAAGCACAATGTTATAACAACAGGACCAATATCTAACCTTTCAGAGATCAAACAGCATTTCCAAAGACCCGTGTGTGGCGTCTCAGAGGCCTGGAGAGGAAGCACCCCTCATGTGTATTCCCGCCAGTACTTGCTAGTTGGTTAAGTCAACCAGTGACATTCACTGAATGCCCACAATGTGCCCGTTACTGTTAGGAGCCTGAGGCACAAAAGGGAATATGCCCTCTAGTAACTTACCTTAGTTGAATTACAAAGCCAGGTATCCCGTTCTCTATAAACCCCACCATTCTGCAGGTTGGAATTTTTTTATTCCCAGTTTACAGAGGGGCAATTGATATTCTAAGGGGTTAAGAGGCTTGCTCAAGGACAAGTAAAACCTTTAAGAGTACAGTTTACATTTAAATTTTATTTCATCCAGCAGCTTCCCCCAGCCTGGGCATTCCTGGTCCTCTTACCCCGTCTGTTTTTTGTCCTGTCCTTGTCTTTTCCAAGCCTCTCACCACATCCTAACATATTGTCTACTTACTATCTTAGTTTTTTAAAATAATGTTCTATCTCCATCCATTGGAATGCAAATGCCACAGTGATTTTGTTTTGATCATTGACTGCACATACTAAGTGCTTAATAAATAGTTGGTGGGTAAACAAGTTACTAGATGGTCCTGAAGGCTTCATCCTTTCTTCCGATGCCTAATATAAACCAGTCAGTCCAAAGTAAGTCCTGTTCAGAGGCTTATATAAAACGCAATGGGAGAGCAGAGAGAGACTTAAAAATATTGGCTAAATGTGGGTACAGAAATCTGGAAAAGTGTGAAAGCAGAGTTTACTGAAGTCCCGCCCACTGACGGCCTGTTTCAGAATTCTACCAGGATGCACTAAAAACGCAGGTCCCTGGTTCCCACCCCAGATGTATCACCTTCCATTTTTCTAAGCCTGAAAAATGTGCATTTTAACACACGTCCCAGGGAGTTGGTGCATACCCCCAAAGTCTGAGAATCACTGAAGGATTGCAGCTAGGATACATGGCCTGAAAAGGGTAGAGGAAGAACAAGAGACACATTGAATGCTTTTTTTTTTTTTTTAAGATTTAATATTTAGACAGAGCACGTGCGTGCACATGACTATGGCAGGGAAGGGGGCAGAAGAAGAGGGAGAGCCGCAGACTCCCTGCAGAGCACAGAGCTGTACTCAGGACCCTGAGATCATGACCTGAGCTGAAACCAAGTTTCAGGCATTCAGCCACTCAACTGACTGAGCTTCCCGGCACCTCTGACCACCTTTATAGAGAAAGAATTGACAACCACATGAGTTAAGTCACTTGTCCCAAAGCCAGTAAGCGAGAAGTTGGGGTCCCGCCTCTCTCTGGGAACTTTTATTGGCTTTAGGGATCACCTTTTACTTTTTTGCCTCCCTACCATGTTGTACTTTAAGAGTCACTCAGAAAATATTTATGGAACAAGCTGGAACCTCATACAGAACTAGATGAGGTAATTGCTCTCTTTGCCCCAATTCTTACTGCCTTGGGGGCTCTCGTTTCTATGAACCTCCCAGCCAACCCCTCCGATCCCAGACTGGATGACCCAGGGCCCCGAGGAAGCCAACAGCAGACAGGCCAGGACTGCTCTGCTCACGGGGTGTCTATCCCGTCTTGCAAGAAGGGAGTCAGGGGTGGATGGGGGGGCCTGGGTGTAGGATGCAGGTAGGAAACCACGGAGGACAGTGAAGCATTCCAGTCTGACTGGATTACTTTGTACTTCCAAAGTGTGTCAGTGCTCTCAGCCATCCCAAGGTTGACAACACAAACACTCACTCGAACAAAGGGTTTCCATATAGCAGGAGCTTCAAGATTAGTTTGACTTTTTGCCATCATCTCCACTTCTGGGGGTCCGGCCATCCTTCCCTTCACCAACCAAGGGCTTAACTCGAAAACAACAATAAAAACAGAAAGACTGTCATGAAGTTTTATTTTTACTACAAGTTTCCAGAAAAGAAAAAAATGAGAAAAAGAAAACACACCCTGACAACATCCCATGTCCCGTCACATCCCATTTTTACAGTATAGCTGTGGGGTGTGTGATCCGCAGCCAGAAATAAAACAGGACTGGAAGAGTCAGCCATCTGTCTGGAAGTGCAACAGTCCCAGATGGCGCTTCCTTTCTGGCTTTCTGCTAACAATCTCCTCTGTCTAACGAAATGAGGCAGAAATTGCCCGGTGAGTTGGTGGGGGTGATGAACTCACCCTCCCTGCTCTGACATGAGGATTTGAAATCCCCCAGCAATGCTCAATTTATCTGTACACATTCTCCTGCCCTTAGTCTTGTCATGCATCAGACATGTTCCTTTATGGTTTCAAAATGAGTGTGTGTGTGCATACGTGTGTGTGTGTGTCTGCGTGTGAGTGTGAAGGTTTCAAGGGTGGGAACAGTTTCCTCCACTTCTCGTGCACCCAGTCCTAGGCTGCCCAAAGGGCAGTACACTTTTTCGCCCAGTACACAGTGGTGACAAATGCTGACCAATTGACTGCCTGCCTGCCTGACTGAATGACAGCCCAAGTACCTCGCTAGAGGAAGGGAAAGCACTCTTCTTAAGTCCTGCTAACCACAATGTGCCTTTGCTCCCAATTACCAGTAGCCCAGAGTCCACTTTTTGAAGTCATGTCTATATCAACCCAGAAAGATACAAATTTTAGGTCAAGGGCCCAGGTAAGAAAGAGGCCAAGAGATGGTGAATCGATATACCGTTGTCCCAGATCAGCCTTCAGAAGCTGTCTTAACTCTGGTAACCATGAGTGAGACCATGCACGAGTACAATGTTTAGCCATCAGGAGCCTGAGTTGTCTCATCTCACATCTCTTTGGACACAAGAGCTGCAGAGCCTACCTTTATTCGTCACTGTCCCTGCTCCACTGTCCAGCACAGGGCTTCTTGGGTTTGAGCTGCTGCAGAGTCAGCTGGAGGCGAAAACACAGACTGCTGGTCCCAACCCCAGAGGCTCTGATTCCATAGGTCTGGTGCGAGGCCCCCAAACTTTCATCCTAACAAGTTCCAAGGTGACACGAATGCTACAGGGCAGGAACCCCACACTGAGCACCTTGGGTGAGCATACGCCATCCCCATAAGTCAGGAAATGTTTGTTTCATGAATAAAAGCCTGAGTGAATCCTAACAAATGACTTGAGAAATGTGTAATTCTTGCCATGAATCGAAGAACCACAAACCACGTGACCACCTCCTTTGTGGAGTTTGAGAGTGACGGACCTGGGACTGTATGTAGGGTTCGCTGTGATCTATCTGTACACTACCAGGCTTCTCCTGCAGGCCAGAAGCCTCTCCATCTTGTGAAGCTTTAGCAAGCTGAGAAGACAACCCAAAAGTTCACACAGGAAAGTAAGCCCAGTAATATTTGGGATGAAATATTTGTCTTTTCCGTAGTGAAGACATTTTAACCTCAAGAAGACAGAAAAGTAAGTAAAGAAATCAAACATATTATTTATCTATTTCTTTTATGCATCTGCATATGTGTGGAGGTGTGTGGGTGTGTGTGTGTGTATAGAGAAGAAGTCTCTGTAAAAGTAGTCTCACAGTTTTCAAACTTACCGCCCAAAACTTTCTCATGAACAGGTCACGGGAAGCCTGTCCTGCATCTCCTGACCAAAAGCTAACTGCATTACAGAGGAGAAGGCCAAATCTACAATTATGATAGAGCTTCGGGACACTTCTCTCTCAATAATTGATGGAAACAATGTAGACCAAAAACCATTGTGTATATCTAAATTCTGTGACATCAAATAGCAGTTAGTAAAGAGCCTAACCACATCACTGTTCTTTGGTCCCAGACACACCTGCCCCCCCACACATCCTGGGAATCTCATCTTTGTATGGACCCCCAAGGCTTGTTGGAATTATACCCATAACTTATGAAAGACAGAAAATACCTAATAATGCCCCTCAGACTTGGACCAAATATGAAACTCTTCTTCTTCTGCAGTGAGGACTTAGGTGAGATTAGTCTGGAACCTGAGGAGAGGCAGTCCAATTTAAAGGCTTGCTTTGCTAATAACAACTGATGTTAAATACCATGGTCGTCCTCGGGGTTCTGCTTCCAGCTCCACTGATGCCTTGTTCCTCATCAAGATGGTTCAGGATGGAGAGAACAATGATTGACTGGGATATCTTGATGGATATAAAAATTTTAGCCACGTATTTCCCTCCTCCTACTCCTGCTGAGAGAGAACATAGACCTACTCATTGTGTGGTTAAAGAAGGTTGTGTGGAGCTTTTCATACTTTCATCCTGGTGAGTACAGGAGGCCTTTTGTCTTCTTTTCATTCTGCTTTCCTACCTACCCCATCCATAGATTGGCCTTTTCTTTAAACCTACAAGCTTCTTATCATCTACTGAATGAAATCCAAGTTATTTTATGGGACATCCACAAATCTGTCCTACTGATGACACTAACCTCATCCAGATCTCTTCTACTCACCAAACCATGCACCACGCAAACCAGAACTACCTTCAGCCTTCTGGGTGTTTTTGCACGCTTCTGTTCCATTCACATAACAAGCTTCTCTTCGTTCTCTTGACCTTGTCTCATATTACCTCCTCATGAAGCCATCCAGGACAGCCTGTTGCATGCTTCCACAGCCTCCTGGGCATGCCTCCTTTGTGGCTGCAATCACCCTATATCATAGTGCACTTGTATATCTTGAGGCCAGAAACAGTATCTTCTGGTACACATTAAGTGTGTTTTCAAGTTTGTTGAATAACCACACTAATAATAGCAGAATAAAACACTTACCTTACTAGTGGTGGGTCTCTGCTGGACTATCCTGTCCACTGAGGCAGACCCCAGGCTCCCTGTGGTCTTCTGGTCACTCTACATTCTGTGGCAGCTACATGAAGGGAAACAGGGTGTAAACTCTTAGGATCTTGGAGTCCTAACCATGAATGACTTTATCTTTGTCATTTGATGGCTCCTCAGGTGTCACTCAAACAATAAAATCTCCTATCCCATTTATGTGAGGTGTAAATGTGTTTTCACACTTCTGTCTGGTGAAGTACTTTCTGTAATGCGGATGGTTAATTACCTGACAATGAATCCCCTCTCCTGAGAGGAAGCGGAAGAAAAGCGGTGGAAGGACAGAGAAAATTATTTGGATCACACCCCCTCACAGAGCAAGCCAAACAGACGTGTGCTATTACTTGGGAAATGTTTTCTCCAGAGCTACTCATTCCTGTCCCTGCTCCTCCCATACCTTCACTTCCTATTCATTTTCTTCCTCTGTTTCCTCTGTCAAATCACAGAGAACACCAAGTAACCTTCTGGGTTTTTAGGAGATTTCATTGTACTTGGTAATGTATGATTTATAAACATAAATAAAATAAATAGGATTCTGAGGGAATAAATTCTAAGTGGAATATCAGTAAATCTCCTCCCTCCGATCATGTCTCTATGATTTTCTCCTTCTTCCCTTCTCCCCACCTCCTTTCCCAGACTGGGAGAATGGTCGGTTCTTTGCATCAGAGGAAACTGTTGGGGGAGGGGGGCATCTCACTTGTGTGAGAAATGGAGCACAAGACTGCATTGAAATGTAAATTCCTTCAAATTATTAAGCACCGGAGAGCAGCTCTTGCCAGTCTTTTGTTCCTCAGAGTCAGAATGTGTAATCTAGAAGAATAAATATCCAGTCAGATATCAGCCACACAAAGAAATCTGGGCCATACATATTCAGAGCCTTAGGTCCCACAGATATCCCTCTTCCTTTTCAGGAAGTTTCTGGTCACAGCCACTAATCACTGACCTGAACACCCCTAAATTGGGGTCCAGATTATAGTCATTTCTGCCTGCCCCATCTTCCCAGCCCTCACCCCTATCAGCTGTCTGCAAACCTAGACCTCCCTTAGGACTTTCACCAGAAGACCATCTGGTTTATGCCTCCTTTCAGCCTAGCACTGGAGATGCATTGGCTGGGGATTTCCTTTTCAACAGGACTTCTTTCTCAACATTTTTGCCCAGAGTGGCACTCCTCACAGCTTGGGATGAATAGCTCTGTAGTCTCATTTACATTTTTCATTCCCTCTCAGCTTCAGGAACCCAGAGATCTTCCAAGTAGGAGAGCAGACTATTTACCAGTTCTTTCTTTGCCAACGCAAGGAGAGGGGCTGAAGATTGAGTTCAGATGCCACCGGCCAATGAGTTAATCAATCATGCCTCTGTAATGAAGCCTCCATAAAAAACCCAAAAGGACCAGGTTCAGAGACCTTCCAGGTTAGAGCACCAGAATGCTTCCATGTGCCACCATGTGAGGCCCCAAACTCCATAGGAACATAAGTTCTTTTGTTTTGGATTTTCCCCTACATATCTCTTCATCCGACTCTTGGTTCATATCCTTTTAATATCCTTTAGGATACACCGGTACTATAGTATGTAAATGGTTTTCCTGAGTTCTGTGAGTTGCTCCAGCAAATTAGTCAAACCCAAGAAGGGGGCCATAGGAACCTCTGATTTATAGCTGGCCCATTGGAAGTACAGGTGAAAACTTGGACTTGCCATCTGCCTCCGGAGCTAGAGGAGGTTCATTGGAACCTCCACTTTGAATGCAGACATGCTTTGTGTGGAGCCTTGTTTGGATGGACAGTGAGGCCCTGAAGACACTGGTGGGTGGGGACAGCAGGGAAGGCAGGATTCTGGTTACCAAGAGTAAGTGGGATGACAGTGAAAGGAAAGTAAGAGAAGTAAAACCAGAAGTAAAAGTTTCAGAAAAGGAAAAAAAAAATCGAAAAAATCTTCGATTTTAAGAAGAGCTGTGTGCTCCCTCTGGTTGCGGAGACCCCGCTTATAGCCAGCAAAAATGGCCTTGAACCACAGCCTTCCAGACGCCATTTGGCGTTTTAAGAGTCCTGTTCCCAGCAGGCCTCCACAGGCCCCAAGATGGTGTAAAAAGAAAGGCCAGATGGCAGAAAAGGAGAGAGAGAAAACCAAGAGAAAGAATAATAGGAAAATACAAAGAGTTTAGAAGAACCTCAAGTTCCAGCACCAGAGAACAATTAGCAGATAAACCAGGGCTGGACAGACCTCCAGTCTGCTAAAGAAATGTTTGATGTTAATAACGGAGCTTATGGAGTCAATGTTCTGAATCCACTTTTAAGAGGTGACTTCATGGATTTTGGAAAGTTACCAAAAGAGACAATAGACCCAATCTGAAAAGTCACTCTATTGTGCAAGTTTGGGGAATCCTTGGATGGAGATGTGTGCTTGCCTTTGGAAACTGATGACTTGTAAAAGATTACCACTTTTTGGACAGTGATTCACAGAATGCAGAGAGGAGACCAGAAGTATGGTGTGAGTCCTGGAACAGGACCAAACGCCACCCAGATAGACAGCCTGGATCCCAGGGTGGTGGTGTGATGGAGGATACATGCACACCTCTGAAGACCTCGTGTGATGTTTCCATCTTTCTCCAGCATCTCCTCCATGTAGGGACAATCCCTTCAACACTCAACCTGATTTCCTTTCCTTTCAGTCCTGTGAAATGCTACTATCAGAAGTGCTGGCTAATTATTTTTTTTTTTTTTAGATTTTTATTTTATCTATGTGAGAGAGAGAGTGTGTGAGCTGGGAGGGGCAAAGGAGAAGGGAGAGGAGAGAAAATCCGAACCAGACTCCAATCTGAGCACAGAGCCTGACACCAGGCTCCATCCCACAACCCTGAGATCATGACCTGAGCTGAAACCAAGAGTCAAACACTCAACTGACTGAGCCACTCAGGCACTCCAGAAGTTCTGGCTACTGAACCCCTTGACAGTAAGTGCCAGTGTAAGAATGAGGGAATAGGATCTGGCTACCAAGGAATGAAAATCTGGAAGCTCAGTTGTTACTAAATCATAGTTAAAAAACAAAAACAGAAACACCTAATAATGTCACTGTTCCTTTCTAGTTCCACAGTGGTGTCACTAAATTGGAAACGAAGGTTGCCGTTGGACCAAAGTTTGGTGCAATCTGCTAACCCCATTCAGGCTTAATCACACCTTCTGGAACTGCTTCCTAACTTGTCAAGGAAAGCAGTTTTCGAAACAGATACGTGGTCTGCACGTAGCATTAAAAGTTAGCTGGAAGATCAAAATACACACACACACACACACACACACACACACACGTAAACAATAGTGTGTGTGAGGGGCTCCTGGGTGGCTCAGTGGGTTAAGCCTTCAGCTCAGGTCATGATGTCAAGTCCTGGGATCGAGTCCTGCATCAGGCTCTGCACTCAGCATAGCATCTGCTTAAGATTCTTTCTCTCCCTTTTCCTCTGCCTCTCTTCCCTGCTCTCTTTCTCCCTCAAATAAATAAATAAATCTTTAAAAACAAAACGACACAAAAATTAAACAACCCAAACCCTCCAACTTTGAAGTCGAACAAGGTAAACTCTGATTGCCTTGCAAATTGTGGAATCCCCTAAGGGTCATTGGGGCTTGACTGTCTAGTGTTTTGTTAAAAAACAAAACTCAACTGAGTATTTTGAAGTCTAATTGGCTTTATTACAGGATTCAGCACTGAGCAACACCCCTAATCTAGCAAATAGAGGGAATTGTGCATGATGGGAGGTTTTTATAGGAAGGAGGGTGGGGCAAGGAAGTATTAGCAGAGAAAAGAAAGGAGTTTTGGCACATCTTCCTTTCAGGGGAAGGGACCAGAAGGGTTTTCATCGGGAGGTTGCCCTCACCCGTGCTGATGGGACATTTCAGATGGCCTGATAAAGGGTCACATTTCTGGGAGACACTGACACTGTAAATAAGTCTGGGTTTGCTGTCCTAGGGAGCAAATGACTCCATTTGGGGCTTATTGTTTCTTTTCTAACATTTTATCAGAAAAATGTTACTGATGGAGCACTTTAAGACAGGGGAAAGAAAGTCTGTGTCTCTTTCATTTGCCTGATTGAAGTGTCTGGAAAACAAAATCGCCTTTGTTCTCCCACACTCTGATGGGATGACTTTACCAGGGTTTCAGCATTTCCTTTCCCTTAAAAAATGTGCTCAGCAAACCTGGACCAGTTGACAACATTCTGGCGAATTGTTATGTTAACAATTATGACATCTGCAATGTTTTATAAAGCAACTAATATAATAAAATCACTATTGTGAGGACTTAAAAAGAAGACTTTGAAACAAGGAGTTGGAAATAAATATATTTGATTTTTTTTTCTAAAAAAAAAAAAAATAGATACATGGTAATGAAACCAGAGATTTGTGGTTTTAAACCACAAGGGAAATGATTTATTTCAGTGCAGAGAGTCAAATAAAGTTGGCTACCTCACACCAGTCTTTACACAGTGCCCCATAACAATGGTAATGATAATATTATTTAGAGGTCCTTGAAATGCAGTTGGTCTTAGAACCGTTGAAGAAGTCCCAAAGGCACAATGACCCTGGACGTTTCTCAACCTGCATCCGGAAGCTTCTCGTCAGTCATCTGTGTTTCCACACAGCTAGGCTGTTTCTGGGCAACCTATTCTGCTCTTATTACCCACCCTCAAATTTTTTTTTCTCAAATTTCCCCCCTAAATGTCCTCCCAATATTCCAGCCCTCCCTTACAAATTTATTTTCTTCCTTTCTTTCCCCCTGATTCAGTGTTTTATGAGGTAAAGAAATTTAGCCACTAAGGCTTTTAAAAATTCTTCTTTTGACCCTCTATCTGGATCAGTGTAATGGACCCTTGGCTGTAGGTTAAGTTAATCTGGAGTTTGCTATAAGACTATGAGTACAGAAGCAGCCCGCATGTTATCCACATCACCAGATGGACACAAACTTTCCACCGGAGATTTTTAGTAGTATCTTTTTTTTACCACAAGAAGGCAGGTTTCTCCCCTTCCTCTGGCTCCTGACAATCTTCTCAAGCCTCTTGGTTTGTTTTTTGTCTTTGTTTTGTATCCTCTTGTTAGAACCCTGAGGCTTGGGAATGAACACGTCCTGCTTTTCGTGACTGTCAGCTGGCCCAGCAGCTGGCCCACAAGGACTGCCATCCATCCTGTATCCTTGTCGTGGCAATTTCATTTATTAAAGACCATTTAAGAGGAAAAATGGGACCATAAAGTGAGGATAAAGAGCACGATATGGTCCCAATGAAAAGAAAACAATTGATGCACATTTGCCTTTAGGCTGCAGGGTATTTTATCTGTGGGTTCCACATCTCAAAATCACCCTACAATTCTCTTCATTTTCTGTAGTGGGGAGGCACAGGCAGGCTACCTCTTCCTCAGTTATATTGGGTGCAGTGGGACAGGTGAAGAGTGGAACCTTTGACCTAAAATTTGGCGTCCTTCCTTAATGGCCACCCTAAGGCAGAGAGATTTTCCCCAGGGAGGGGGAAGGAAGGGGCAGAAACAGGAGGGAGACAAGGTGAGGGTGAGAAGGCAGGCACCCAGCCGTCCCAAGAGTAAAGAAGGGGACACAGCCCAGGCCCCACGGGAAAGCCCCTTAAATGAGACAAGGTCACCTGTCCCCTCTAGATCCTGCCCTAACCACATGCTTTGCACGACTTCATGAAATGAAATGCAAGGCCTCTGCTTGGAAAAGCCGACCACACTCTCAGCGTATAGGTCTTGTTTCCCTTGGCCTCTGTTCCAGATAGACAGGTGGCTCCCTCTGTTCTCACCTTGTCCCTGTCACACACAGAGCTGCCCCCACACACCCCTGGCACTCATGCAGCCGTAACGTAGGTGTCTGGGACCTGCAGAGACACTGGTGCTAAAAGGGTCAGAGCTGCTCCATTTATGCAGAATTTATAAAGACCTGTGAGTTGAAAACTGGAACAAGAAGCCAAGAGAAGGTGCAGGACATAGGACTTCTGAACTTTTAAGCCCAATAGATCCAAATACTAACCACATTTCCCCCACTTACCCGTTTGGGACCCCTGTTTAACTATGCTGAGACAGTCTTTCATTTGTAAAATAAAGAAAATAATGTGCTCAAAGAAAGTCTTTCCTACACACACTCCTTTTCCCCTGTCCCCTAGAGTAGTAAGGGGGGCCACTGGAGACACAAATACAGGTTTTCCCTCCGCTATACGAAAGGAGAGCCTTCCTATGAAACCTTTCATAAGCTGAAGGGCATAAAACAAAGAAGCAATTAACATTAATTTATATGGGAAAAAAATTTTGAGCATCCATAAACCCAAAATATAACCTCCCTTAGGCTTTTCGGACACCTTAGGACACATCTTGCTAAGGGATGTTCAAACCACATCAAACTACAGCTCAGCTGCTCACAGACACTCTTGGAAACTGACTCTTGTCACTGAGATGCTGAGTGTAAGCCCAGGGAAGGAGCCCAGTGGCACCCCTCGCTGCTGGGGTGTCTACCTTGCTGGTGAACCCTGTTTACCTTTTTCACTTCTTTTCATAAAAGCAAAAGTCCTCTTCATATTTCTCTTGGTTAGTGAAAACAGCTACTAATGTAGGTAAAACAAAGTGGCAGAGTCCCAGATGTGGGTTGGATACCTGTATTTGTCCTTGCCATTTGTTTTTGGCTTTTGTTTTTTTGTTGTTGTTGTTGTTTTTTAAGATTTTATTTATTTATTTGACAGAGATCACAAGGGGGCAGAGAGGCAGGCAGAGAGAGAGGGGCAAGCAGGCTCCCCGCTGAGCAGAGAGCTCGATCCCAGGACCCTGGCATCATGACCTGAGCCAAAGGCAGAGGCTTTGACCCACTGAGCCACCCAGGCGCCCCTTGGTTTTGGTTTTGCAAGTGCTCCATTGTGAAGACTTAAAAGTCCCAAGCTTCACCCCACAGAGGACAGAAGAATCTCAAGATCTAATGTCTCTAATGCCGCCTTTCTGGATGACATCAGAAATGATGGCTCCGTAGCTCCGACCTAGAGAGCTCAACCAGGATGAAGACAGGACCTTTGTGGGGATGGGTGTTTAAAATATCTAAAGAGGACCTTAGGGTAGGGAAAAAGAAGGAAGGGGAACTGAGAGAGAAGTCCATGAATGCTAAAGGGAAAATGGTGGTGTGTGTGGGGGGGGTTACTGATACTTCTCTCAGAGGCTCTGAAAAAATTATCAGTATGTATTTAGGGGTATATGATAGATATATATATGGTGTCTAGCAAAGAGTGGTTACTAAAGGAATGGTTATTATTATTTTGTCATTACTATCACAAGGACAGTTCATATTTACAAGTGACAAGGGCTCTCGGAGACAGTCTAGTCCATATTCCCACCTTGCTAGATGTCATGGTCTTTCCCCCTCCGTCCTCCCGATCCTCCCTCCCTCGTGGTGTCATCTGTAGTGGGTTAAGCATGATCTTCCTCTCATATAGTCTCAACCTGAAGCGAGACAGGAAGCCAAGCAACAGGGCTTTATACTGCTGCCTCTGGGACCTTTCTTATATGAAGCCATTTTTCTTGGGATGTCTTACCTGAGGTGCCAATATTATATTTTTCAGTCAAGATAGATAGTTAACTTTTATCAATGCTCTGTTTACCTTTTAGTTTTGGGTTTTCGTGATTGAAACACAGTCAAGCCCACAGTGAGTCCTTCGTCCATCAAACTGTCAACAGCGCCTCCATGAGAGCTGGAAACAGAGAGAATATGACGCCAATACTGGTATGTATAAGGAAGGCCTCTCGTTTATTGGTAACATCTGGCAGAGTTTGTTAGAACATTCTAGCCATGTGGCCATGCGAGCATTCGCTCTGATAAATGAGAACCAGCACGGATGTGGGTACACAGGGGCTCCCCACTCCCCACAAAAGTCATTCCAGCCTTCCACCCAGTAGCTTTCCTCACAGGTTTGTCTTTTTTCTCTAATTTCAACCACATGTCTTTCTAGGTTTGAAGCTGCCTACCTCCCTACAAATCCTATATTTTGGCAAAAACCCCTAGGCCTTGGACGGTAGGGAATTTGGGGGTCCTACTTCTCTCTCGCACGTTATTGTTCTTCATGCCCTTTCTCGTGATTTTGCCTCGACCCCACCCCCCAGAGCCCACACACTGGGGCTACCCCCTCCGGCTACTCTTCACACAGGTTAGCCCACAGTGAGAAACAGCCCAGAACCTGTATTTCCTCTGCCCATCACACTGTGAACCAGAGGGCCAAGCAAAATACTCCATGAAAGTTCTAGATTGGTTAATATAATGTACAAATAAATACTATTTGTTCTGACGTCTAAATGTACTTATCATCTTCTTTTAAGAAAACGAATCATGGGGCGCCTGGTGGCTCAGTGGGTTAAGACTCTGCCTTCGGTTCAGGTCATGATCTCAGGATCCTGGGATCGAGCCCCGCATCTCTGCTTGGCAGGGGGCCTGCTTCTCACACACACCTCCCCCTGCCTGCCTCTCTGACTACTTGTGATCTCTGCCAAATTAATAAATAAAATCTTAAAAAAAAAAAAAAAGAAAGAAAGAAAGAAAAGAAAAGAAAAATCATTCCCCTACTTGTTCTCAAATACACTGGCTCAACTGGGTCATTTTGAGGGCGGAGGTGGGTCTCCAGTATGGGGCAGACTATTGAGGGCATAGTGAGTGTGTAAGCAGCAAGATACCAGCTCATGAAAAAAAAAAAAAAAAAAGGAACTCTTTATATTACTTGAAAACCATGCCTCCTGATTCTTTTTTGGAAATTTGCTTAATTCCTCTGTCTCCCAACTCATTTTTGACTTTGAAAAACCCTCTGCCTTCATTAGCAATGCCACCCACATCCCTGAAAAAAAAAAAAAAAAAAAAGATCGGAGTCTCAAAGATTACAGCCGTGGGTTAATCTTGTTCCATCGTTTATTGCACAACAATGAGTATTAACTGAGGGCCATTTTTGCAGCAGACGCCAGATCTAGGCACTAAGGATTCAACAGTGAAAAAAAGCAAGCGACAATTTCACTCTTAGGAGGTTTAAACTCCAGGGATAGGTAAATAGACAATAAACACTGAATGTATATAAAATACATAGCATGGCAGATGGTGATGTATGTTAGTGGAGGAAAAGGAACAGGGGATGGGAATAAGAAATGCTTTTAAACAGGAAGAGTGTTCTTTGGAGAGAGACTTTTCCACATGGAAACCCACAGGAAGAACATTGCAGGCAGAGGGAACAGCAAGTATAAAGGTCCTGAGGCAGGACCACACTGACCTAGAGAAACCATAAGAAGGCTGGTGAGGCTGGCCACATGTTACACTATTGAAAGAACTTTGACTTTTATTCAGAGATGGAAAGCCATTAACAAAGCAGTCACATGACCTCATTTGTACTTTTAAAAGGATTCTTCTGGTAGCCAGCTTGAGAAAGCAGTGAGGTCATAGATGATGGCCACGTTAGACCAGAAAAGATGATGAGCAATGGTCAGTATCTGGGTGTACTTTGCAGGCAGAACAGCTAGGAGTGGAAGGTGAATTGGTTATGCATTATAAAAAAGAAGAAGAAGGAGGAGGAGGAGAAGGAGAAGAAGAAGGAGGAGAAGGAGAAGAAGAAGAAGAGGAAGAAATACAGAGATGACATTCAGGTTCTTATTTCTGAGAAAATGTAAGAATGAAATTGTCATTTACTGAGGTGAGAAGAGGGAAGTGGGGAAGCGTGTATGAAGGGATGACTGGGTATAAGGTTTGAAACATGTTAAGTTTGGGATACCCCATGGGTGCCCATGATTAAGTGCCAGGTGGGCAGTGGGACTCAGGGGTGAGGTCAGGATTAGAGTTACATATTTCATAATCCACCTTTACAGAGTGTATTTAAAATCATGAGTTTGGGGGTGCTTGGGTGGCCCAGTCAGTTACGTGTCTCCCTTCAGCTCAGGTCATGATCCCAGTGTCCTGGGATTGAGCCCCACATCAGGCTCCCTGCTCATGAGGGAGTCTGCTTCTCCCTCTCCTCCCCACTCATGCTCTCTCTCTCTCTCTCGAATAAATAAATAAAATCTTTTTAAAAAATCATGAGGCTGAATGGTTTCATGTAAGAAGTGAATAGAGATAGAAGAGAGGAGAGGTCTGAACTTGATGCGAAGTGTGACTCTAGAACTTAGAGATCCATGAGGAAGAATCAACAAAAGGGACAAGAAAAGGAACTGCCAATGAAACAGGAAGCAAACCCGGGGAACGTGGCTCTCTGGAAGTCAAGTGGACAAGGAGGGTGCTCACTGATGTCCAGTGCTGCATAGAGGAGGACTGCAAGTGAGTCTTTGGACTTCATAATAGGGAGACCATGAGTGACCTGAGCCAGAGAATTTGGTGAGGAAGTGCAGGTGAAGGCCGATAGGAGTAGGTCCCTAAGGAATGCAGGTATCAGTGGCAGGAAGGAGGAATGAGAATTCCAAGAAGTTTTACTGTAATGGCCAAGAGAGATATGCGAGAGTAACTGGACAAGGATGTGGGATCAAGAGAATTTTTGTTTTCTGGGGAAAAAAAATGGGAAAAATTACAGCATGGGTACACCTGGATGAGAATCATCTGATGATTAAAGAGGAAAATTTGATGGTCAAAGGAGAAAAGGGAGCATTGCTGGAGAGATTTCCTTCCATGGCCAGGGGAGTGGGGAGTCACAAGGTGGGAGGGGGTACAGGAGAGGTGAGCCGTAGAAAGAAACACAGAAATCTCACCTCTTCCGTGGAGTAGCTGCGGACAGTGTCCAGCTTCCCTTTTTCCTGGTGCTCGGCTAAGCATTTAATCTTGGCTTTACTGACCAGTTCAGAAGGGAGATCGTTCATGTTCACACACCACATGATCTTAGACCCCTATGCTTTCCTTAACTTATTTATTCATCGGGGTCATTTGAACAGCTCCTATGTGTGAAATACAAAAATGAGGATAGAAAAATAACAAAATGTTTTCTATTTGGGGAAATGTGTTTATTACTCCCCCCTCCCCCAATTACAATCTGCCACAAGAACAGAACAACCCAACATCATTTAAAAAGGCACAGCCAGGGCTCCTGGTGGCTCAGTCAGCTAAGCTTCTGTCTTCTGCTCCGGTCCTGATACCAGGGTCCTGAGCTCGAGTCCCGGTAGGGCTCCCTGCTCAATGCGAAGTCTGCTTCTCCCTCTACCCTTCCACCCGCTCCTGATTACTTTCTCTCTCTCTCTCTCTCTCTCTCTCCTCTCACAAATAAATAAAATCGTTTTTTGGCTTTTTTTTTTTTTTAAAGGCGCCGCCAAATGCAGCAAGAGTTTAAAGAGAAGGGATGTGGAGTCAAGCCGGTTATGTTCCAATAGGTAATACAGGAAGAGGATTTCACTTAGCGAAGAGGGAGGGAATGGTATCCCAGGCAGGGGAGCGAGAGCTTTTAGACGAGGAAATACAGGCAGTCCTCTGTGAAAGCTACACTGTCCTCCACTGCCTGTGTCAGTTTTTGCTTTGTTTTGTTTTTTCATTGTTACAAGGATCAAGAGAGACAGATTTGCTCGGAAAGATCTGAGACTAAATCTAACTCCTCATGATAAGAGGTACTCATATTCAATGTCCCTCTTCAAATTCAAGTCTACTTAATAAAAGAAACTCAAGAGACGTGATCTCTGTTCTAAAGATGGAAACACCTTCAAGTGTTGCCAACGACGCTGTACAAGTCCAAGAGAGAGATTGGCTTAGGGCCAGGGAATATGTCTGCCTTATCTACACACACACACACACACACACACACACAATGTGTAATGTCTGGGTGAAACCACTTTTCTTAGTTATTATTTCCTGATGTCACAGTACATGGAGAGGGAAAAGAAGACTCCTTTTTCCGTGTTGTATTTCAGAAAAAGATGAGAAGACATTTTGCAAGAGTACATGCGTTCAGCAAATTTAACAACCTACTGTGCGATGGGCACCCTGTTGAGCTCTAGACAACGTAGTGCCACAGAGAGGGACACAGGGCACCAAAACATTCCTTGATCCCTCTGTCATACTCCACAAATACATACCAATAGAACAGACTCAAAGTTAGACAAAGGTGTGTGTCCACCAGTCCCAACCAATTCAGATAGTTTCTGGTTTTCACAGCAATATCAGGGATTTATGATTTCAGAGCACATCCACACGTGTAACTGCATTTGCCGCCATATGCATTCAACGTAGCTCCAGCTTCATTGCCAGCCCCACTCCACACAGAGCATCATGATCGAGCCCCTGCTGGGGGTGGGGATGCCTACACCAGGGATATGTTAGTGAGTGACCCCTCCACAAGCAAGCAAGAAGCTTTATGAAAAATTTCAGATTAACCATTTTTAAATGGGTTGTTCATCTAAAACAATACAGCTGGATAGCAATGACCCAATGCCCATGTCTTCATCAGCTGAACTGCAATGAAGAGATTTTTGTTGGTTTTACTTTAGATCTTGATTGGGAAAAAATGTATTATTGGACTGTTACAGAATAAAAATCATTACGTGTATGTTAACAATGCATACAGAAACCTTTAAGATATCTCATCTCTGAGGAATATGCTCTAGTTTTGAGAAAGGGGAGGGCATGCCAACCAAAGTCTTCCATCATCGCCCCAGTGGGCCATTCTCTCCTCATTCCTCCTTGTCCAGAGACAAAAACAGACATAAAGCAAGGGTCCCTGTCCTGTTCTGTCCAGAAGCATGAGGGGAGCGGTTTGATGACAGAGCCCATTGACTGTCCATGGAGATCTAAAAAGGGCTCTCCCCAATCCCCTCACCCTGACCTTGTTCACCACATTAGGTAGAGAGAGGGATATATGGGATAGAGGTCTCACCCCCGAAACACAAGAAACAAGGATAAGCTCAGTAAAGGAGTACTGGTCTCCCTCACTCCTCTCTTATTTATCTCAGCCACTCTGCCAACCAAGAGTAATGGTTCCTGGTTAAGTGCCGTCTTTTCCTCCTGGCTGGCTTTTAAGAGGCAAACTTCCCCTGGGAGAGAGTTCCTTTAAGTCACTTGAGGGAACCGAGTCACAAACGGAACTCTCCCGGGCTTTGGAGCCTAACCCACCCAGTTCAAATCCCAGCGTGGCTGCATAAGGGCTCTGTGCCCTATAGCAAGTATATTTTGTATTTCTGGGAATTAAATCCCTTACCCATATAATCCGAGTGTTATACGTATGGCACAGTTATGGTGGTGATTTTAGATAATCCATGGAAAGTGCCTGGCCCGTCACACACGGTTGGTAAACAATAATCAGCGTGACATGTAGAGCTCAGATCTGACCACGCTCTGCACTCACTCAGGTGTTGCCTTAGCAAAGGTCACTGCTCCGCAACTTAGTTTCTCATCTATAAAATGGCATCCTAATATGATCAAGATTAACCTAAGGATTAAATGCATTAATACATTTATAAAATTGTGCCCAGTACATAAGAACAGCATAGATCACTGGTCACTGTAAGTAGTTTCATTGAACCCTTAGTGAGGAGGAGCTCGGGTTCCTCACCTGTGAAATGGAGGGTAGTAGAACAAAGCCATCTCTCGGCTCCAATCCTGGCATCCTTGGCAGAATGGGCTGGAGTAGCAGAGTACCAGAGGACGGTGCTGGGGTAGGGGGAGGACACAGAAGAGAGCCACAAAGACACATCCTGCCACTTCCACAAAGATAGTCTCCAAAGACACCCCTGCTGGGGGTGAGCATCAGGAAAGGTCATCCAGCAGCCCCTCCTGGAGGCACAGATCCAAGGAATGCCCGGTCCTTCTACCCAGAACTAGCCCAGCCAGCCAGCTCTCCAGTCCCTGTGTCCCTCCTTTCCCAAGACTCATGGACATTAATTTCGACTCCTGAGACCCAGGCTCTCATCCCTTGTGTGTGCAGCATGAAAAGTGAAAACTGCCAGGCCCCTGGGGCAGAATGAAGAAAGGAGCAGGATGCCCCAGCGGGCCTGACACTTGGCCCTGCTCAGACATCCCGAGTGCTTGTGTCTGCACAGACACAATGGCAGAAAGTCATGTGTGCCCGTGTGTGTGTGCGCGTGTGCATTTGGGGCAGAAGCAAGGGGAAGAAATATTTATCCACCGACCTTCTCACCATGAAGGGGGCACCCAGATGACTTTCATGTCCACAGAACGGAGGTCAACACCAGTATGAAGGAGGTCACAGTCGAAATGGGTTTGAGGGCCAAATTATCGTCCTTTCCAGACGTTGGTTTGCAGTGCAGAACCAATTTGAAAATGTGGCCTGATCAGCAGTCTCGCCCGAGGAGAGAACAGGATGGAGTAAAGGGAGGTAATAAATCAAGGCTCAGTTGCCCTGAGTAGGGAGCCCTGGCTGCACTGGCCGGGCAGCTGTGAGGCAGGATTGAGACGCATTGGCAGAGCTGTGACGGTGACCCCCAGACTGAAATAATTGGGGTTGGGGGAGGTGTGCTGTGGGTCAGAGAGTGGGGCAAGGGAAGAATATAGCAGGGGAGGGCACTTTCCAAAGACCCGCCTAGACCATGACCAGGTTTGGTCTGAGCAATTATCTGCCATGTTCATACGTGCTAAACTCCCACTCAGAGGAGAAACATGCAATCACACAAACGCACAGGCACAAAAGGAAAGAAAACCGCTCTTGAAGGAAACGAAGTCCTGTCTAGCAAAAACAATAGACCCCAGAGGGAAAGGTGATGGAAAGTTAAGGAACTTCATTTCAAGGCAAACAGTGCCCTCTAGAGGTGAGAGTATGAGATGCAAGCGAAGTTGAACAAAAGAAGTTGGGGCAAACCCCGCTGAAGGTGGCCCTTGGCTTTGAATTTGCCTGGAAACTGCTTGGGTTTGTGCTGAAGGGAGTGGCAAGGTCAGTCCCAACTATCCCCTGATTCTGAATGGGCGTCCGTGGTCCTGTCGTTCTCATACCTGCCTCAGGAGGCTGACAGTGCCCCAGTCACTGCCAGGAGATGTTGTGACAAACAGTTACAAGGGGCATGTTGTCAGAGCAAATTTCAGTGGCCGTGTGTGTGGCAGTAGAAATGGGGGTTTTTCACAAAGAATGCCAGAAAGAAGAAAATGCACTGAAACTTGGGGTGGGTGGGAGGGGGCAGAGGGTCATAAAATACCTACTCTGCAGCCTGTTGGATCTCGCCTCTCCCCATAAACCCTGTCCAGAAGACATCGGAGATTCAGAATTTACAGGCAACCACCTTGGGTCCCTTCACAAACCCACAAGCCACCCAAAGCCCTTTTGTGAGTCCTAGTCACAGTCCCTTATTCCCTGGACACTGTCGTCATGTCCCACAGATCCCTGGGGATCCATGGGGATTCAAAACTCCAAACCCTGGCTTTCGGGCCATATGCATAGTGATCTACCTCCTCTGCTTCCTCATCCTGACCCACGGCTCATCACTGCCTTCTCATAAGGCAGGGAGGGTGTCTAGCAGGGTGGGGGGCAGAAAGGGTGCTCAACAAAAAAATTAATTGCCTGCTCCTTCCCTTCCCATTCGCCACTGGTAACAGCTCCCTTCTCCATTCTCTTCCTCTCCGGTCCACACTGCACACCAGATACCACCACACAACTTCCCAAATCACAATTCCACCATCTTCATCTGGGATCCATCCAGAGCCCTTATGTATCCAGGGCCCTCACCCGTCCATGCCTAATTTATCTGTACACCTTGCGTCTCACGTCTGCCTAGCACCAACTGACAGCCTGCCCATCCACTTGCCACCCCCAGATACACCACATATGCCTTCCCCTCGGTGCCACCATTAGAAAGCCATTTGCCCACACCTTTCCCGTTCCTCTCCACTATCCAAATCCTGCCTGTCCTTCTGGGTCAAACTGGAGTCTGCCTCCTCTACGGAGCCTTCTTCTTAATCCACAGTGACCTCTGACCCTGGGTGCACAGATTATCTATCCTTTGACCCTTAATAATATTAAAATAAATACTACAAACCTATTAGGAATGATGCATGGCTGCAAGCATTGACATGGAAAGACATCTTTGATATATCGGTGGCTTACAGCAATAAAAATGGTATGCATTTTCTGAGTCATTCTATAAACAAGTGCAACAAAATTAACCATGTATGTGTACATACTTACATACACGTACATATATATGGGTGCGTGGGGATAACAGGAAACTTTTTTACTCTTCTTGTGGAAACTGTGCTTGAATTTTTTCCACTTAGTATTGCATACTTTTTTTTTAATTTTAAAAGACATTTTCAAATAACATATATTCATGGAGCACCTACTGTGTGCCAAGCCCTGACCCAGGTGCTGGAACTTCTCAAAGGTGGTTCTTGCTACCTTCAGAGTTCATGCTCTATGGGGGAGAGAGCGGCGAAATGCTGTGGTGGGGATATGCTGAGCACCCGTGAGAAATTTAGAGACTCGAAGCCCAGGGAGACTGGGAGCAGAAGGATGCTTGCTGTAAGGGAAACCGGTGGAGGTTGGGCATGAGGAGATCACACTAGGGCCATGAGAGGAAGGACGGGTGGATGCCTACCACGTGGAGAAGAAAGATTCAGACATTCTTGAGGGAGAAGCATATGCAAAGCCACTAGTGGTCAAGTGCTCGCCTTGTTTGGGGAGTGGGAAGTAAGTGTGTGTGGCCAGGGAAGAGCACACAGCGTGCAGAGGCAGAAGACAAAATAAACACTACAAGCCTATTAGGAATGATGCACAGTCCGACCCTATGTTTCCTGGTACTCTTTGTCTCATCCCATCTATCCTAATCTCTCTGTTGCTCACATCTTGGCCTTCCACCCCCTTATGCAGATCAGGGTTCTCCAGGGGAAGACCAGAGACAGCTGGGAGCTTGCCCCAGCCTGAGTGCTATCATTGACTCAAACACGTTACCCATAATTCTTAGGAGACCAAACCGTGTCTCTCTCAGGGCCAGTGTTCTGGTCGCAGCCCTGGCCCTAGAACATGGCATCTCGTTTCTCAGAATTACCGCGTGAGTGATCAACAGAACTGACTTCACTACGTCCACCCCTCCTCCCCTCTCCCCGCTCCAGCCTTCGTCCCCCCACACCTCTGCCCCATTTCCCCCTGGGCCGCCTTTTGTGCGTGAGCCGGCGAGGGGGCTGGTTGGCCCAGAGAGCATCCGTGTGGCTCCCCGTGATAACACCTCCAGCAGGAGGAAAAGAAAGCCAGTTTTCTGTTGATGGCAGCGCGTGCAGCCGGCTGAGCTGTTTGGCACCGTCTCTGCAGCTGTGTATTCATGATGCTCTCTGCAAGCCAAAAAACCGACGAAAACAAAAAAACCACCTCAGAAAGATATAATCCACACAGGCTGGAATTTGGGTGACCACGTCAGCGTTTGCTTGCGGCTTCCTGCCAAGGACGGCTCTGTGAGGGAGGAAGCCGAGCTTCAGGCAGGAGCCCCCCCCAAAAAAAGTTTAACCCCCCCCTGCGCAGAGAAAAAAGGAAAGATTCTGCCACATGTGGTGCCACTTGGCTGAGCTTACCAATCTCTCAGATGAATTCCACGGCAAATCTTCTCAATGGATGGAAGGGAAGCAGAAGCGCTGTTTCACCGTCCAGGCAGGAGCAGGTGATGGTGCAAACCACGGTGGCCACAGGGCCAGGAGGCTGCAAGGGTGGAGCCATTCCAGGCAAGACAGATTTAAATGAAAAACAGAACCACCCCCGGGCTGATTTGGTCAGAGGAAGACACCTGCCCAACCCGCCTGTCCCTCCAAACTCCCAAGCTTCATCAGCTTCCATCTGAGCCAGGCAGGCATGTGTGTGCCCTCCCCCTCCCTCCTGGGGTCTCTCGCTGCCCATGGCTGACACCTTTAAGGCTGAAGGCTTCAGACTGTCCAGGACAGGATGGGGGGCACTGACCATGCCCTCTCCCTCTCCCATGCTGAGGCATGTCGAGAACACTAGATGTGGAACCCCAGCTTTCAGAGATTAAATCAGCCTGGCTGCTTGTCTTTTTTTCACTCTGAAAAGTCAGGGTGAGACTGAATGGAAATAAGGTGGTTTCAGGCCAGAAAACTCCAAAAGATCTCATGGCTCCCCAGAAACAGCAGCCCCATTCCCAGGGGTCCCAAGGGAAAGTGCGCAACGAACCCGTCCAACACTGCGATTGCTGAGAAGCGGAGGGGCCCTTCTCACTGATTCCAGCTCCCATGAGGAGCTGCAGAGGGAAACGGGCTAGGAGGTCTGATGTTTACTTTACTCCCAATTTCTACATCCTGGTGCCTGATTTCCCCACCTTCCAGATACCCTGGAAAGAAGAATGGAACAAACAAGCAGATTGCTAGGATTAGGAAAGACCCCCCAGGGGGCACCTGGGTGGCTCAGTTGGTTGGGCGACTGCTCAGCTCATGATCTGGGAATCCTGGGATCCCATCCCACATCAGGCTACCAGCTCCACAGGGAGTCTGCTTCTCCCTCTGACCTTCTCCCCTCCCATACTCTCTCTCACTCTCTCTTGCTCGCTCATATAAATAAATAAAATCCTGAAAAAAAAAAAGAAAAAAAGAAAGAAAGAAAAAGAAACGACCGCACAGATCACTGAGTGGAACCAGTCACTTTAACAAAAGAGAAGACAATCCCAAATACTGTGGGACTTGCCCAGGGTGGCTCAGCTGGTCAGTGGTACAAAGGCAGCCTCAGTCCGAGTGTTCTCCTGGTGCCTAGCGTTCTGCTTTTCTCACCACCGTCCCGCCGCAAGTGAGGTCATGTGACAGCTCTTCAGTAAACTTGGTTGCTTTCATTTCCCCCCCAATAACAAGGCATCCACTTCATATTTCAGAAAGAGAGCTTCTTAAATATTCATGAACGTTAAATAGCTTTACACAGCTTTGATACTGTGGGACCACTGGATGGATTCTGCAATAAATTATCAAAGTTTGGTTCAATGACTTATCTCCAGACTAAATATACAACTGCTCTGTTCGGGCTCAAATAGGGACATTATTAATTAGAGAAGGATGCAGCGCTTCATGGATGTGCACCCAGGCTCCCTAAACACTTCTACAAACAAAAATTCATATTGCTATTATTATATTATCATTTGGAAGTTCAAAAAAATTAGGCCACTGGTTCCAAACAGACCTTAGGGGAGTCTGATCTCTCAACAGGTGTGTGGGTTGGCAGCATTTCACAGGAAGGATGGAGGCGGCAGAGGCCTGGTGGGAAACATGGGTCCCCCAAGCCTAGAGTTCTAGAAGGTTTCACTCTGCCGTTAGCAAAACAAACAAATCCTCATCTTGTTCCAATTGAGGGGCTAAGTAGGTAAAATTTACATGTAAGGACAGGAATAAAAGCAGACCACACAGCACGGAGTCCCTTCCTCTGCTCTGAGGAGAGATCCCAGTTGCGATTTTCCTCCATCTCTAGTACCAGTCAGAGCCTCACAGAAACAAACCATTGTTGCGGTGTTTGGTTAACATGCTACCTTCCAAGCTCACAGGTCGTGATACAATTGGGTGCGTCGATTAGGCAAATACAATGGTAAAAGATTCCTGATGATCTTCTGAAAGAAAAAACCTTTTGAGCCTATAGTCCTTTTTCTGATTTTCAATTTTTTAAAAATTGTATTTATTTATTTATTTAGAGAGTGTGCCTGTGTGCGTGTGCGTGTACAGGGAGGGACAAGAGGGAGAAGGAGAGAGAGAATCCCAAGCAGACTCAGGGCTCAGCCGTGCAGAGCCGGATGTGGGACTCAATCCTATGACCCTGAGACCTTCACCTGAGCTGAAATCAAGGGTTGGATACTCAACCGACTGAGCTACCCAGGCACCCTAATTTTTAAATTTTTAATTAGAGTTTAGTTGACATAAAATATTATACTAGTTTCAGGAATACAACATGGTGATTGGACAATTCTATATACTATGAAATGTTCACCATGATAAATGTAGTTACCATCTGTCACTATACGCCATTGTTATGCTAATATTGACCCTATTCTCTGTGCTGTGCTCTCCGGTTCTTCTGATTTAGTGTTAACACTCAAATTTGTACCTCTTGATCCTCTTCACCTGTTCTGCCCATCCCCCCACACCCCTCCCCCTCTTGTACCCACCAGTTTGTTCTCTGTATTTAAGAGTATGTTTGGTCATTTGTTTTATTTCTTAGATTCTGCACATAAGTGAAATCACATGGCATTTCTTTCTCTGCCTGATGTATTTCACTAAGCATAACACCTTCTAGGTCCCTCCTGTTGTCACGAATGGCAAGATTTCTTTTCTTACGGCTTTTTTCTTTTTCCATTACATATATTTACCACATCTTCTTTATCCATTTATTATGGATGGACACTTTGGTTGCTTCCATATGTTTGTTGTTGGAAACAATGCTGCCATAAACATAAAGGTACCTATCTCTTTTCAAATTAGTGTTTTCACTTTCTTAGAATAAACACCCAGAACAGGAATTACTAGACTGTATGATATTTCTATTTTTAATTTTTTGAAAAACCTCCAGAGTGTTTTCCATAGTGGCTGTGCCATGTACATTCCCACCAACAAGGCACAAATGTTCCTATTTTTCTATATCCTCATAAACACTTGTTATTCCCTGTCCTTTTGATGCTGGCCAATCTGACAGGTGAGAGGTAATAGCTCACTGTGGTTTTAATTTACATTTCTCTGGGGATGAGTGAACTTGTAGTCTTTAAATAGGAAGAAGCAACAACACAGTGGGCTCTGCTGGAACCTTTTGGTTGACTTATTGGGTTCTTTCAACAAGGATATCTCCAGGGGAGCATGGACCCCGGGATGATCACCAGGAGGATGAAGAAAAGGGGACAATTACTCCAACACCTTCCACTCTTTTCCTAACCGCGTCTCAACCATTCAGTTAACTTCGGGAGAAACTGAGATCAAGACGACTTTGAAGAGTGAGGAGTCCAAAGAACCCTATGCTCTCAAAGAGTGGAAAATGAAGATGAAAATGTCATACCAACTTGATCTCCATAACTGGTGGAATGATTCATTTATTCATTCAACAAATATCTTTGAGCACCGACTGGGGATGAGGCAATCATTGGGAATATATGGGTAAACAAACCTAGTGGGCTTACTGCCTAGTAGGAGAAACAAACAATACAGAATAAACACAAAAATAAGTGTATTCGGGTAAGCCGGACCTGGCTGTGATAAATCCACAAACATCAAACTTCCAGCAGCTCAGCATGAATGTTTGAAGTTCAGTGACCATCAGACCCCTCTCCTCCATCTTGCAGCCACACTGTCTGGACATGTGGTCTCCAAATCATTGAAGGACAAGAGAGAGTTGAGGGAGGCAGGGGTGCCAGGCCCAGAAATAAGTGCCTTACATCCCCTTTGCCTGTGTCGCATTGGACAAAACCCAAGCCCTGGCCACCTCCCAGCTCCTAGAGAAGCTAGGAGATGTGGGCGAAGACATGGATATTTGTTGGGTACTAACAGAATCTGGCACATTTAATTACTGATTCCCATATGGTAGAACTATACCTCATCCAAGAAGAAACCTAGGAGGTCACTGGCTTCTAGAACTCTCCATCTTAGCAGTGTGCGTGCAGAAGATGACTTGTGTTAAACTACCTCCTCATACAGCCACTTTTCCGGGAGTTGATGCAATTATTGGGCACTTTCCCGACTCACACACACCAGCTGTCAGGCCACACCCATTGACCCACTGACTCATGTTTTTTCTCTAGTTGTTTAGACCCTCTTCACGTTTCACTCTGATGTTTTGCATCCTCTCCCCTACCCCCGACCTACCTACCAGGTCTGCAGGTCCCTTGCAGACACGTGAGCACAGAATCCATGTACTCAGCCTGAAGTAGACGCTTTTCTGAGCAGTGAGAGCAGATTATTTACTTTGGAGTTCATTCCTGCCCTTGCTCCAACTGTAGCTCCAGCCTGGAATCATTCCCTACATCTTCATCTTTCTAAAGCCTTTCTCCTAAGGTCTTGCTAAAATCCTACCACCGGCAAAGAGTTCCTGAACCTCACACACTCTAACTTACAAAACCAATTTTTTTTTTTTTTTTAATTTCAGGCTTCTCTTCCTCAAAGAGATTATAAGCTCCTTGAAGAAATGGAGCAAACAAGGTTTATCTCCTGGTTGCCTATTCTTGTTCTTCATGTGAACTCTTTATGGACAGTGAGTCTTTCCCTTCCCTTGGCTCTGGGGGGTAAGTTTGTCCATAACTCTGCCTTTGAAACAAGGTTGGCTCCCCTTTTCCAAGTCCCAGATTGGTCATTTCAAAAATAGAGGAAGGCGCCCGGGGGTGGGAGGAGCAGTTGGTTGGGCATCTGACTCTTAGTTTCAGCTCAGGTCATGATCCTGGGGTGGTGGGATTGAGCCCCACATTGGGCTCTGTGGTCAGGCAGGAGTCTGCTCGAGATTCTCTCTCTTTCTGTCTTTCTCCCTCTGCTCCTCCCCCACCTCAAAAAATAAATACAATAAATCTTTAAAAAATATATAAATAAATAAATAAACACTTAAAAACTAAAAAATAAAAATACAGGAATAACATTTGCCTTTAAGTGGTGCTATGTAGAGGAAAGGTCATGTATGTGAAGGTCCCAGCACTTTGCTAAGTAAACCCTTAAAAATAAAGGGATCGCCCTGTACCTTTCTCTCTTATTCTCTACCTACTTTTAATACAATGGTTCTGGCTTGCTTACTTCTGTGTGTCTCTTTTATTCTACCTTTGGCAAACATCAGTTCTATCTAGTTAATTCACTAAGGAGATGCCTCTAACTGGGTTCGTTATGCGGTATAAAGCAACCCTCCTGCAGAGAGTTTCTTTGTAGGATAGGCGAAGTTTACTGGCTGGTCAATGACTGTTTCTGATCCTATCCAATCAGTTGTGACCTTCATGTCAGAGTGACATAGCCCCAAACTCAGTGGCCTATGCATAAGGAACTGCCTACACCTCTTCTTGTATAAAGGGATGATGTAACCAGCAGGAAGGAAGTTGGTGCTCAGTAAATATTGAGTGGAAAAAAAAAAGTAAGTGTGGCAATCCTTCACCAAGCTCACCATCATTGCTGAAGGACCCGGGGACCAGCAGAGCAGGGCTTCTCGAACTTTAATGGGCATAGCACTTATCTGTGGATCTTATGAAAACCACAGATTCTTATCCATCAATTCTAGAGTGGGACTTGCATTTCTAACAAGCTCTAGGAGATCCTATCACTGCTGCTTCATGGCCCACTCTTGGGTAACAAGGTAGTGGAGAACCAGATCATTGATTCTTCCCCACATCCTTCCCCAATGATCTCCTTCTGTGATAGCAGCCCACATAGGTGGTGTATCACTTATATTGCCAATTTCTCTTTTAGGGAAATCAGGAGGACAGAATACCAAGCGAAATTTTGTTTATGGTTCCAGTAGCAACAAGGAGAGAGGGTGAGACTGGGTGTCACTGGGTGAGACACCTTGCTTCACATTGACAACTTACTGTGTAACCGGACTGTTCATCTCTCTTTGACTTTGAGCTCTCTAAAGACAAGGACCTCCCGTAGTGATTTTACATGCCCATGACCTGTATAGTGCTTGGGACATACATCGTACATTTTCAACAGATATTTGTTGAGCAGAAAAGGATTTCCCTTTGGTACACCCTAAAATGTCTACTGTACACAGCAGGCATTCAATGAAAGCTTGTTGGATGAATTCATAAGGATGAGGAGAAGTAATGCAGTGGGCCTGTGTAGGGGAAAATATTATTTCTCATCAAAATCATCTCAGCAAGACCATCTCTTAGGGCTATATGGGTAGTAAGGGAAATAACACTGATGTTAGATCAAGTCCTTGGAAATGAGTAGGCCTCAGCTGACGATCTAAATTGGTTTGGGTACCATCTGGTGTTATGACTGAAGCATTTTTCATGCTCACTAATAAAGAACTCAGACTGGCTTTGGGGAGAACGGGGTCAGGCCAGTGACTTCCCCCGGGGTTGAGCACCAAACCAGCCAGGCAGGGGCTGCAGAGGGAGCTGCCCTGGGTTGCCGTTTCCTCCTCCCTCCCCACAAAGAAGCAAGCACAGACTCCAGGGAAGAGCTGGAGGCCCCTGCTTTGTGAGGAGCCCAACAGGGAGTACCTGACCACGAGGCTGGAGCGATGAAAGGCTCCTTTCTCTGCACTTGGCTCATGAAAGAAGCCCTGTGGCTTGAATCCACCAGCTCCGCACAATCTCCAACAGCAGAGCAGCTCTGGGACCTGTGCACGGGCAAGGGGACAAGCAAAGGAGAAAGCTGCCAGCAGTGGGAACAAAAGCTCCCTCGCATTGCTGGGGTTGCAGGGGAGGTAGCCTAGGAGTTTTGCTTTCATGAAGTGGGGAAAGGAAAAGGAACATTTGGGGTCTAGAATGGAGAGGACAGAAAAGAATTTTTATTTTTCGTAAGGAACTCAGGGAACCTGGATCATGGTAGCAGAAGGGCATTGACAGAGCCCATGAATTTCAAAAAACAAGATGGTCGACCTGCATGGTCCCTGTTCCTCAAGCAAGCTTCCTGCGCCTTTCTTTACAATCAGACCCCCCAAGGAAATTCTCAGAAGAAGGGTTGTCCAAAGGTGTTTTTAGTCCCTTTTCCTTTTTGCTTTGTTTCCCCTCTTTTCTTCCCTTCTGCTCTGTCTGGAAGGGGTGAAGGCAGGCAGTGCCTCGTGACAAAGAGCTCGGTGAAGAACGGATCTGAAAATTATTTTCCAGCTTTACTTGGTACTTCAAACTATATATAGAGATATGGCCTTAACCCAATCATAACTAACATTTATTTTTTTAATCACTTACCACGTGACAGGAACCACTCTTAGTCCTTTACCTATGTTAATTTAATTCATCATAGAATCAATTCCTCATGGGGGAGGGGCCATAATAATCACTGACACTTTAAAGATGAGCAGTCTTAAAACAGGAAGGTCAAGGAACCGTCGCAACTCTCCGTCACTCAGAGAGTAAAGCGTGAGGCCAGGACTCAAAGCCAGCAGGTCTGGCTCCAGAGCCGGCCTATGACACTGAGCCAGGGGTCCCCCAAGAAGGGGACATCACCCCTGGCCTGTCACCATGGTGACTCCTTGCTGGCAACCCTCTCTGACAACTGCTCTCCTTCTTCTGGCTTTGGCTTTGTCTCTGGATACCACCTCGTGGTCATTCGCTTCTGTTTCATGCACGGTAGACAGTTCTCAGGCAACTGTCTGAGGCTCCAGGAACACCACCCCCAATGGTCCCAGTTCTGGTGCCCAAGTTCCTTGCTCTGGGAGGGGAGGTGACACTCTGAGTCCTCCTCTGTGTTCTTTCAATTACGCCATTCGCCTCTCCTTCAGTGTGCTGTCCTCTGTTCTTCCTGACAACAGTTGGAGCCTACTTCCTGCACTGTATTTAGACATTTCATCCTGTTGATTTCAGTGCCTGAAACCTGTCTTATTGATCTCAGCAAACCCAAAAGCTGAGACTGCGCATAAACTTCATCTATATTTCACCCCACAGTGAAGCAGAGTTGTTGAATGAATCAATACATAAAAAAACTACCTTTTATTTTCCTTTCTTCTTAGTCGTTTGACCCCTGCAAGTCAAAATTAAACTTTAGGTGGCTAAGAAGTGCTGGGATTGGTGGTGGCAAGTACATTGTGAAAACATCAGAAACCAAGTGGTGGGGACCCAGTGCTGACTCAGCTCCTAATTTCCTGCTCAGACGTTCCCTGTACCACCTAGTCTGAGAACACTGACCTCAAGGACCCACTTAGGGTGGATGGGCTCTTCCAGATTTTCAGAAGTGAAAATATCCAACTTAGTGGGAAAGGAAAAGGAGAGCCCTTTGAAACAACACTTCTGGACCAATATGCCAACTTAGATACTCATGAAAACCAAAGCAAGTGGAAACAGAGAAGCTTATCTGCCAAACTATGTTTTCTAAAGACCACAGGTTGTCTTTCTCCAGGTGTCCAACACAGAAGCTGGACATTAGAGGATACCACAGCATGCCTGCCAGTTCAGCTCTGCAGTTTGAACTCCAAGAACCAGGCGGTAGACTTGTCATTCTCCCTCTCTCTTCCAACCAGTCCCTTACTTGATTCCTGTTCAGCCTTTCTTTGTACTGGGCACCATTTCTCCCCTAAAGGTGGTGTGAAGAGCACAGGTTCTGGAGTCAAACAGTCTTTGATCCAAAGCTGGTTTCCATCGCTTTGTAACTATGGGATCTTGGACACATTGTTTAATTTTGCTTATTTGTCTTGACAATGAAGTAAGGCACTGTGGAGAAAGACTTAGTAGAGCTTCTGGCTTATGTAATTTTGAGCAGCATTGACCACGTTCTCCACTTTTCTTCTAGCCCCTTCCATTTTCTTCCTCATGTTTTTTACCTTTTTTGACCTTCCGTTTGACAGTCTTTGCAATTTCTCCTTAACTACTTATAGCTATTCTTCACAACTTTTTTTTTTCTAAATTCCAGCTCCAAGTTTTTTTTTTAAAAAAAAAAAAAAAGAAAGAAAGAAAAAACTGAGAAGTTACAACAGTATTCATCCTGGAAATGATAAATGGAAAAGCACTGCCAATGAGCCATGGCCTGAGAAGGAATAACGTGTCACTGAGATTCCACAAAGTTTGGAGGCACCAGCTGGGAGGGACACCTATGAAGGAACAAGCCAGTGTCTCCATCGTTCAGGAGATACCTTAGCCTCAGGGGTTGGAGCAGCCCTGATGGGCCGTAAGGATGGACGCTGATGCAGTGTCACATATGGGAGAACACAGGGAAACAACCCCCTGAAACATGAATCAAGAGAGAGGACTTGGAGTCTCTAATTGAATGTGTGTGTCTCTAAGCCTTTGTTTCTTTGGACAACATCCAGGCTCCTCTTAGACCCCTCTACTTGGTTGGCCTCTTGGCCAAAAGACACAACCAAGCCAAAGACTGGGGAAAGGAAGGGTTTTACTTTCAACATGTAAGGAGAACACTGGGGATCTTCCCAAAACAGTGTCTCCCTGAACTACAGACCTGGGCAAGTTTTAAGTTAAGGGTGCATGCATATTCATGAAGGGGCTTGAGCAGTGAGGAATATAGCATGAAATTGGGAGGAGAGTCATCTTAAAATGAGAGTCCAGGTCAAAGGCACGAGGGCCAGCCAAGGTCTGCATCACCTATCCTCTAGCTCTGGTTGGTTTGGTGTCTGAGTGCACCAAGGGCATTAGATCCTGCAAAGATATATCAAGAATGAGCACCAGGTGAATATGTAGGTTGACTCAGAACTGGAGTTTTGTCATGGATTTATTGTCCCTGATATGAGTAGACTGTCTCCCAGCCTGATAGTGGCTATTTGTTCTTATATTCTTTCCCAAGATGGCCAGGGGCCTAAAATGACTTTTCTTATGTCAAGAAAGCTATAAATTTTGGGCACCTGGGTGGCTCAGTCGGTTAAGCATCTGCCTTCAGCTCAGGTCATAATCCCAGGGTCCTGGGATCAAGCCCAGCATTGAGCTCCCTGCTCAGCATGGAGTCTGCTTCTCCCTCTACCCTTCCCCCCGCTCGTGATCGCTCTCTCTCTCCTTCTCAAATAAATAAAATATTAAAAATACAACTTTAAAAAAGGAAAGCTATATTTTGTCTTTCTTTTTCTGAGGACCCCTCATTCTGCTTATACTGTGAAGGTTCATGGCTGATTTCATAGCTTCTGCTCTCTGGAATCTTATAACCATGAATATTCTTCAGGTAGGCCTCCTGAGAATGTAATTATGCTACCAGAAACTACTTGTTTACTTTTGCTGCATTGCAGTGACAGGAAAAAGAATGACAGGAAGACAAATGGTATTGGGCAAACAAGCTAATATAAATTATACTTCAAGCCTGGCTTCAGGAAGCATTCAGTTCAATTATCTGCATCTCTACGTTTTCAGCTCGAGGAACAGAAAATGCACCCATAACATATATGATAGAAAACCTGTGCTCACAGAAGGCTAGCTCATAAGGGAGTTTCCAAAGAAGAAAAACTCAGCCGTATCTGGGTGGAGAAAACAGCCAGCAGGGAAAGCTTTATGGAGAAGGTAATGTTTGAGTTGGACCGTAAGGGATGTCCAGGATTTGCCAGGTGCATGGGAAAGAGAGCAATCCAGGTATGAGTTCCTCAGGAACCAAGCCCAGGAGGGAATGTATAGGATATATTTTTAAAAGAGTGAACAGTTCAGGGGCGCCTGGGTGGCTCAGTGGGTTAAAAGAGTTCAACTCTTTTAACAGTTAACAGTGGGTTAAAACAGTTCAACTTGGAAGGAGTGTGGAAAATATTTAAGGAAATAATGAATATAAGAATAGAAAAAGCCAGAGGAAGGGAGCAGGGGATGATGTTTTTCAGTTTAAGGAATTTCAACAGTGGGGATCCAGAGAGCTGCCAAGGTGCAGAAGACAAGCTTGTGTCTGCTTTCTCATGGGAATTGGTCTTCAGAGTGTACATCCAATTGCTACTGGCCTTACATGAACATTGAGCATTCTGCCTCTCCCACTGAGCTCTTTTACTTCTCCCCTCCATTGATAGGTGACTGGGTGAAAGATTGATAGCAAACTGGCTAGGGAATTCAGAGATCATCTGGCTCATGCACCCATTTTATGGATAGGAAAACTGAGTCTCAGAGAGTTCTTAAGGCCAGTCAGTCCAAGAAGGTCACATACCTCAACCCACCTCCAGGGTTTTTTCCACCTCGAGAGGCTGCTTCTTCTGGTGAAATGACTCCCTCCTTTTCTCTCTCTGCACTCCAGGGCTAGTTTCCTCATTAGCATTGTTAATGTACTTTGGAAACAGGCCTGTTCTGTAGCAGAGTAATGGCTTTGCTAAGCAGCAGCTTCCCTTAAACCACTTTCCTCTTAAAGAGCAAAGAAGACTGCTTGGCTCTCCTCCAAGAATTCTTGGAATATTTAACCCAATGGGCTACCCAGAGAAAATACAAAGTCAGCACAATATGGCTACCAAAGCAGGGAAGAGTGGAGAGGGAGTGACCTCCTACTGAAACACTGATAATTGGGTGGAACCATCCTCTCCAGAAGTCTTTGGAAATAGACTAGGTGATGTCAATCTATGCTTCCTTGAGGTAGGTCAGAGGTTAACTGACTCAAGGGCGGGAAAATGGAAGTCATGGCTTGGGTGACTTCAAGTCCCCAAATATGTTTGTGTGATAGATCTTATACTGTGATTAATCCAAATTTTAAAGGTGAAATGTATAAGCATCTCAAAATGGTTAAGCTCATATGTAAAACTGTATTTCATAGTAACTAAATAGCATCTTGTAGGAAATGTGTGTATTCATTTTCAGTTGCTGTGTAACAAATTACCGCCAACTTTGTGGCCTCAAACGACACACATTTATTATCTTACGGTTCCCATGGGTCAGACCTGGGTCTGGCACAGTTGGGTTCTGTGCTCAGTGTTTCACACACTGAAATCAAGGTGTCCGCAGACTGACATTCTTACCTGGAGCTCAGGATTCTGTTCCTGAAGCACACTGAGGTGGTTAGCAGAAACTCAGTTACTTACAGTCGTAGGACTGAGCTCCCTGCTTGCCTGATGTCTATCAGCTGCGGACCTCCCTCTGCTCTTAGACACTGCCCTCAGGTCAGAGCCCTGTGCCCCCCTCTATCATCTGTTTATAATGAGGCTCTTCTAAGGAGGACTCACCATTGTAGATAATCTTCCATTTGCTTAACTTGAATTCAACTACAGACTTTTAATGATATCTATACAATTCCTGTTGCCATGTAATACAGCATAATTATGGGAGTGCTATGCCATCATAAGTACAGATCCCACTGACACTCACAGGGACGGGATTACAGAGAGAGCATATACACAGGGTGGGGGTGTGGATCAGGAATCTTGGGGGTGATCTTAGAATTCTGCCTAACTCGTTGTGTATGTGTCCTCTCTTCCCTCCCAGTCTGTGAGCTTCTACAGGACAGGGATCACAATTTAAACTGTTGGTTGTATTAATGAAAGAAAGAATTAATTGAAATTACTTTTCCCAATCTCTTAAATGTCTTTAGTTTAGATCTGGTTATGTTGAGACTTTGTCACCAATTATTATTAAGCATTGATTTCCATAAAGAGCTGGAAGTTTATATCGACAAAGGCTTGTCAATATAACTGACACTTTTAGGGACCCAAATTTCATAATATCTGTATAATGACTAATTCCTTTTCAGATTGGAAACCAATCATGTATGTGCTGAGTAACACCCTTGACTATATGGAAGCCAAAACAGAAGAGTACCAGACATCCTCTTTTTTTCTCAAAGAGCTTACAGCATAGTAGGGAGGATAGCTCAAATAATATTTTAAAGAACTCAAAGCAGCACAGTTTATATGATGAAACTGAGTGTTACTGTACAGGCTGCAAAAGTTACAGAAGTGGGTAATCAAGATGGCCTGATACAGGAAGAGAAGTTTCTAAATTATATCCGTTCTCAAAAGCCAGGCAGAGTGATTCGATTTGATGGGTTAGACAAGCCAGCTATTGAAGGTCTTGAACGAGGACTGAAAGCAACGAAAGCTGTACAGAAGTAACAGGAGTATGAGACGTGTTCTCAGCGTGGACCGAGGGGGAACGGATAGTCGTGGAGATCACCTTGAAATCCAACATGGTAATCCAGAGGTGAGGTGGTTAGAGCCTGGACCGTGTGGCACAGCTAGGACTAGATGGATGGTGTAATGAGATATACTTGAAATGAGAATATAGCAGAATTTGGTTTGACCTGATTTTGTAGATAAAACAGGAACTGCCGGCTGCACCTCAAAGCCCATTTCCTTTTTTCTTCTTTGGCAAGTCGCTGGACTACATTTCCCAGCTTCCCTGGCGGGGAGGTGTGGCCATGACGCTGAGCCCTAGCCAATCGGGAGGGCCTATCCTCGGAAACCCCTGCTGGCATTCTCCATCCCTTTCTTCCTCTCTACCTGGCTGGGTTGGAGTCAGTGCTGGGGTCCCCAAAATGGCGCTGTGGGAAAGGACCATCCTGCACACCTGTTCTCCCACCCTGTGCTGTTCTGTAAGAGAAAACTTCAACAGAGTTTGAATCGCTTTACATTTTTTGTCAATTTATTTTAGAAATCAGAGTAACCATTGTCTTAGAAATAGTGGCACCACCAACAGAAGTAGTGGGCTGGGTAGGGGATGTTCATTTGGGGGCTTTGGAAAATACCAAAAGAGAATAGGAGGTCTATTAGGCAGCTCGTGGTACAGCAGGATCGAAGTTTAAGAGCAAGGACTCCGCAGGAAATAGACTTGTCCTCTAAAAGTAAAGTTTGTTAGCATCCCAGAACAGAAGCTTTCTCAGATGAAGGGAGTGTAAGAAAAGGAGTGGGGGTTGAGGACTGGGTCTTATATATATGTTCATAGTTAAACAGTGGAAGGAGGAGGAAGAGCCAGTGGAGAACTGGGAGAGGAGCTTTAGCGATAAAGGAAAATAACAGATTTTCCAACAGCTCAAGTTTGAAATCTGATTTTTGACCTAAGGGTGTTCCTGATGCACCTCTGACCACGAGCCAGCAAGCCCGGATAGCCTCGCCATCTTGGACCTAGGGCCATGCTGCCGTGGAATCAGCCACCACTACTCATTGCCTGACTTCTTCATATCCATCTGATGCCCCTTAACTCTCAAATGAAGATGTGGGAAACTGAACTGGCCAGAAAATGGGTGGTGTTAGGGAGGAAGAAAAAGCACAAAATCTGATTTATGACAACACTATTATTTTTTTGCTTGACTAAAAATTGCTTTATACACATTTGGACCTTTCATCTGTTTTACTTTGTCATCACTATATCTTAACTTTTAACTGCAAAATATTAATTGTCTATGTGAGATCAAACCATCTCTGATTTTTTTTTCATGAAATTGTTCAAGTTATCTGGCTTTTGTTGGTGTTATGTTGGCACAATCTCAGGGGCAGCCGTACAAACCAAAAGTAATAGCTAAGGTCTGGGTGCCTGGGTGATTCAGCTGATTAAGCAACTGCATTTGGTTCAAGTCATGATGGTGGAGTCCTGGGATCGAGTCCCCCATCTGGCTTCCTGCTTGGCAAGGAATCTGCTTCTCCCTCTGACCCTTCCTCTTCTCGTGCTCTCTCTCTCTCTCAAATAAATAAAATCTTAAAAAAAAAAAAAAAGAAAGAAATAGCTAAAGTCTAATTTTGAACTTGAGGTTTGTCCGATAGTAATCATTCTATGAAAGGAATAGTACATTTTGATTTGTTCATGGTTTAAAAGTAAAACCCTAAAAATCAGGATGGTTTGGTTCTTTGCTAAGGAAATAAATACAAATTGTTTCTGTTATTGTTAATAATAATAATTACACTTAAGGATAGTCCTTACTTAAAGGGAAAAGAGGTTTAAAGCGACAAAATTGTCTTTAAATTAAATGTCAATTGCACAGAAATTTCAAAACAAGAATAATTTTGCATAAGGGGTAAAAAAAAATCTATGTTTAACTGGCCGGAAGATATATTGTTAATAATTCTCACAAGTGGCTTAAGGAGTAAAACCTCAGGCAGAGAGGGAAAACATGCCCATCAGTCAGGTAGCTCAAAAAAAAAAAAAAAAGAAACTTGAACACAGTCTTGCAGACAATCAACAAATACACCTTGTCCATCTGATCCTCTTGCCCATTCCCCATGGAGAGGCCAAGTTCGCACGGTGGTCAGTACCACATTTAACTCAACTGTGTGGGGAATGAAACTGCAGAAGGATTTGATTTACTTAAGGTCACATCTACATGATACCAAAGCCATGCACCACTGCAATCAATCCAGTCAAAACAATCAGTCAAGTTAGAGAAAACAAATAAGTCAGATTTATTATTTAACAATGCTGACAAATCTAGTGAATTATCTGAACTGTTCCATTTCCCTTGGTGATTTTTCCCACTGGAGAAAGGCAGAGGTCCTAGATACAAGATGACTTTACTTATTCTCTTTATCATGCAAAGCACCACTCTTCTCTCCTCTCCTTTTTTGTACAGTGTCACTTCTCCCAACTTTCAAGTAGACAAAATAACAGTGATGGAAATGACTCAGTGATCTTTTTAATTTCTCAGGCTCTTTCAACCTCTGTAGACCGACTTTAATGCAAATCAAACTTGGGTGGATTATACATTACCTACTGAAAAATAGTTTCAATTAGAAATTTAATTACACTGTCTTCAGGAAATGGAAACGACATTTTCTTTGAATTTTATACATTATGGAAACCTCCAAAGTGCTATAAATCTGCTAATTGATTTCTGTACCTGTAATGTTTGATTAGGTGTATTTTATTGTCTTCTTGGTTTTAATTAACCCTGGGCTTGTCAAAATGCTTCCAGCGACAAAGGATATATGATGAAGTGTGATAAACTCTATTAACAGAGGCTGACTTTTGTCAGTAATTGCTCTCATGCACAAGAGTTATTAGAAATTAGCACACAGAAAAAAAAGAAACTACTTTTGGTAACAACTTTTATTGGCAGCCATAAATCTGGGGATTGCCCCCTATGTGCTGGTGATAAGCAAATGTGAGTGACCATAGGGTCCTATAGAAGATCAATCACTCAGTAGATGTCATATAAATATTAAGAGTGACAAAATAGAAAGAATTATGAAGTCTGAGTGATAAGAGCCAAAATTGTAACATCCCTAACTGTTCAGATTAAGAAACTGGATCCAGAAGGTGGACATAAATGTTAACTCCAAGCTATAACCACAGCAGCAGACCTAAAGCAGACATTCACTAGGTGCTTGTGCAACTGATGTCAGAATAAATTAATCAGTCAATGAATTTTCTCGGATGAATAGGATTGCTTTTCATTTCTCAATTATTTTAACTGTAATTCCCTAGCAAGGTGACCAATGCAGATCTTTCTGCTGAAAATAGAAAGAGGAACTTTTATGTTCCACTAGCTACTGTGTCAGAAATGGAAAAGAGGGGAACAACTTGATGCATTTGTCCAAATATTACAATAACTTTTGTTTTCTTTACAGTCTGATATGACAGACCCATACTAGCAAAGGCTCTTTGGTTTTAATCTCTAAGATACTGAGAGAAGCACTTCTTCATAAGAAATATCTCCTGAAAACTTGTTTGACACTGATATCGTATTAGAACCCTGAACACCTGGGTGTGTGATATAATTTAATGTAACCAGATGACTTTGCCCAATCAGATTAGACAATTACCCATGATGCCTGGATCTTGGAAGCAATCTCGGGGTTGGTGATCACTGTAGTGGGTATCCTGGTGTTGGTGATACTGGAGGTGACTGGTCATAGCTGTATGGCAGCCAGATTACTCTCCTTACTGAATCGAAATTTGCTCTAGTGACAACATATACAGGAAGACCTCAAAATTCTCAACTAATGGAAATATTACTATAAAGTCAATCAACATCATTGCTATTGATATTCATTTTTTTAGAAGTATGTTTATTGAGTGCATTCACCATGGCAGGGCACTATGCTAGGCCATTGAGGAGACACAAAGATGGATTAAAACATGAATTACAGTCAAGAACATTATGGATTTTCTTTTACTAGAAGGGATAAAAGAGACTAGGCAGGAAATAAGTGAATTCATATATGTGAAGTTCTTAGAATAGTGCCTCATAGACTAAAATTCAGCAGAAGTGCTGAGTTTCAAGTATTAGGTATTATTAGGAAATGATACATATATGTGAGTTAAGTGAGATTATTTCTATATGAAGATACAAGGAAAATTTTGTGGGGAAAATGGCATCGCAGTAAGGCTTTGAAGTATGTTTTCAGCTTTAATAAATAGAAATGATCAGAAAGTATAATTCAGGGAGAAATGCAAAACCTTCTCTTTGGCATGGGCAGAAAAGAATAAATTTCCTGGATGACTGTAAGAAAATGGAGGGGAGGAGCTCATATCACAGAGGAGAAAGCCCATTTATGCCAGGCTGAAGGGTCTAGAACTTCTCAAGAGAGGTGACACATCTGGTAAGTTGGTGACTATTTGTGATGCACCACAGTGTGCTCTACATCCCAAATTCAGGGTGGCCATACCCCAAGAACCCTCCTAGACAGAGCTTGGTCTTCCTATAGAATGAACCCATAATAGAAAGAGGAGAGCAAACATGGGAAGTGGTGTTGGGAGGACCAACTGGTCTCCCCAGGTTCTGAGAAGCTGCAGAAGTACCTCACATCTAAGTTTAAAGAGCTTGAGATAAAGAAGGGGATGACCTGCTGGCCACTGTGCCCCTGACCCATAACTATTTCCATCACTATTTCAACTTCATCACAGACACTGACCCCATGTAGAACACATGGCAGTTGAACCTGAGCCCAAAGAGCTGATGGAGCAATGTCCTGAGGAAGAAATAAAACAAATATTCAAAGAAAGGAGGAACAAGGCAAGCACCAAACCCGAAGTTCCTACTGGTGAAGAAATCTTAGAGATGATGGCAATGTGAACAACATAATGATGATGATAATGTTATGAGCACTTAAGGAAAGTGAATTACAGCACAGTTACTTTCTACAACTTGAAATACATGTTTCAAATTTTGAATTTCAGTAGATGCAACCCAAGAATTCTATATCCAGCCAAGATAGCACTCATCTATCTATTAAGATAAGAGAACAAGGGGCACCTGGTTGGCTCAGTCAGTTAAGCAGCTGCCTTCTGCTCAGGTCATGATCCCAGGGTCCTGCACCTGAGCCCTGAGTCAGGCTCCCTGCCTACAGGAGTATGCTTCTCCTTCTCCCTCTGCCCATACCCCCACCCCTGCTGAAACTCTCTCTCTCTCTTGCTCTCAGTATCTCATATATATATAATTATATATATAACTATATACATATATATAATTATATATATTATATATATGAATAAAATCTCCTTAAAAAATTAAGAGCTGGATATACAACAACTTAGAAGACACACATTCACGTACTCTGAGAAAAATATTAATGGAAAGGACTTTAACCAGCAAATAAATCCCAAGGAAGAATTTAAGTTAGGGGAAGATACAAAGTAGAGGAAAAAGAAGCAAGGGATGAACCTGGCAATACGTATAATTGAGTCTGAAAGAATGATGACAGAACAATGGACCAGGAGCAGCCTCACTGTGAGACCAGAATTCCTAGAACAGAAAGCACATCCTGCAAAGAAAAACCTAAATATAGTTTGAAATTAAAGGTATAAAACGACTTCACCAACACCTAGGGGTTGTAAATCTTGGGGATGTGTGAATGAATTATGAAGATATAACCTACCTGGGAGAGAGAGGAAAAGAAAAAACAGTCTGAAGATCTCATTTTTCTGAGGTGGGGAAATCAGCAGATGAACAACGTCTTGGAAGGAAGAAATAGTTGGCATTTTGTTTTCAAAGAATAGAAAAGAAATACATACAAGTAAGTGTAGGCACTTTTTAAATACTTGTTGAAGCAATAAATTGTAGGTGCTGAGAAAGAGAAAAGCAGCATGAGTTGAATAGAAGACGATTTTAGAACTTCCAAACCAGAGGAAAAATAATTGTTGCTATGAACATTTTGTACGTGTGTCCTGTTACAGCTCTGGCAAGCGTATCTATTGTGTACATATACAGGGTAGGGTTTGTGACTGTTTAACTTTCGAAATGATGCCAAACTGGTTTTTGAAGTAGAGAGAACTCTGTGAGAGGTCCTTCCTGTCCACATCCTCTTGCAGTTTTGGAGATGATGTAAATGTGCATCTATTGTAGACTTGTGAATGGTTGTCCATACAACACATATAAAATGGCAAGTCATGTAAGATCTTGATTTGCATGTATGATGGTAAACATTTCTCCATGTTTGTATTGGCTCTATGAGTTCCTTTCTGTTCATAACTTTTACCTGTTTTTCAATAGGTTGTTTGTACAAAAAGTACATAATCAAATGGATTTGGTGGACAAAAGTATATAGGACCATGGGAACAGCATGATATAATCAAAAGTTAAGTTTCACCCACATACAACCTGTGTGTGTGTGTGTGTGTGTGTGTGTATGAGAGAGAGAGAGAGAGAGACATTTTCAACTTTAAAAAAAGGAGAATGAAAATTTATTTCATTTGTCCATGGAATATTTTTAAAAATCTAACATGTAACTGTCATAAAAACAATTTTGACAATTCGCAGAAGAGAAATTTTTATAATTTATTTCAATAAAATTGGCATACAGATTTTAACTCTTAAGAAATTAATTGGGTATCTGGGTGGCTCAATTGGTTAACCCTCTGCCTTCAGCTCAGGTCATGATCCCAGGATGCTAGGCTAGAGTCCCACATCGGACTCCCTACTTGGCAGGGAGCCTGCTTCTCCCCCTGCCTGCTGCTCTCCCTGCTTATACTTTCTCTCTCTCTGCCAAATAAATAAATAAAATCTTAAAAAAAAAAAAAGAAATTAAGAAAAGTAGTCCTACAAAGCCACTGATCCAAAAGGTGGTCAAAATTGAAATTCGGAGTAAAAAATGAGAGTATGATTCCTATTACAATCTATAATAGCTAAAAGAAAACTTATTAAACGTTATTTAAATATTTATTTTAAATTTAACAAAAAAATGTATTTTTCAATAAACAATAGTGACGAAGGAGCTTAGGACTCAACTTAAGAACTTTAAAAAAGTGACAAAAGGGTGGTGTCTGTGTGGCAGGTAAGCCTCCAGCTCTTAGTTTCAGCTCAGGTCATGATGTCAGGGCTGTGAGATTGAGCCCCTCATCAGGATCCGGGCTCGGTGACAGAGCCTGTTGAGATTCTCCCTCCCCAACTGCGCTCCCACTCATGCTCTCTCTCTCTCTCTCTCTCACTCTCTAAAATAAATAAATAATTTTTTTAAAATAAAAGGAACAATTGGATTCAAAAGAAAGTAGAAGATAATTAATACAAATAAATGCCACAATTAAAACCAAAATGTTAGAGAGGATTCATAACTCCAAGATCTGTTTGAAAGAACTACTTTTTAAAACTCAACTTCCTGAAATCCTGTTTAATGGGAAAAGAAGGAGAGAGTAAAAATATAAAACTCAAAAAAACAAGAAAGAGACAAGAGATCTTGAAAATTAAGAAAGAATACAATCTGTGCCCTGTGGAGCCTTGTTTGAAAACTTAGAGAAAACTCAATTTACTAATAAAATGTAAATGAATAAAAAAAAGACCTGTGAAGAAATGGATAATTTGAATAGGACCAGATGTCACAGAAGAATTTGGAAAATGATTAAATTCTATCCTTTATATTTAGTATTGTTTAAGTACTTCAAAGAGTAAAAAAATGGGAAACTCTGCCATTTATTTTATGGAAAGAATATATAACTTTAATACTAAAATCTGAAAAAAAATTACAGAAATCAAGACCCGAGTACGTCATTGTAACTTTTTTAATTTTGTAAAGAAATAACCAAATGGGCTTCCAGTCAGAAAAAAAAAAAAAAAAAAAAAAGCAAACAAAAACTATAACAACAACCAAAAAACATAAATAAATAAAAGCCAACAAACACAAACTGTTGACTACAGGGACGGGGGAAACGGGGGCTCAGATTCCTCCTTTTAACATTAAATGCTTGAAGATCAAAAAACAATAAATCGATAACTACGGAGTATAAAGGAAATGACTACAATTCAGAGAGTCCATATTCAGTGAAATTGTAATTCACACGTAGGAAAAAGATACTCTCAGATACACAAGGACTAGGAAGAGATAACATTTATGCACCAAGGCTGAAAATACTTTAATCCATGTGGTTTCCATTGAGGAATGAATTAATATAAAATGATAAAGAAGGAAATGCTATGAGTTGGTACTAATCTAAATGATTACTGAAAATACATTTTAAGAAAGGAACAAGGAGAAAAAAATTTCTCATACAATAAAAAAAATCTAGAAGACAGGGAGAAAAATTTTTTCGTCCATTCCATTTTCTCATATTGCAAGGTTGTTAATTTTAACTACTGGGGGTGAGATAACATGAAAGGACCAAAGGTTTAGTCTTCGGACTCCTTTTCTTTTTGATCTGTACTTACTTCTTTGATAATCTCGTCCAGTCTGATAGTTTTAACTAATATCAATATACTGTTGTCCTCCAAATTTATGCCCCTAGCACTGATCTCTCCCCTGACTTACCATGACCTAATCTCCATCTCCACTTGAGTCTCTAATAGACATCTCAGACTTAGCAAAATCAACCCAAACGCAGGTGCCCTACATTCTCAGTCTTCCTCCAACTTTTTTTTTTTAAAGATTTTATTTATTCATTTGACAGACAGATCTCAAGTAGGCAGAGAGGCAGGCAGAGAGCAGGGGGAGGGAGTGGTGGGGAAGCAGGCTCCCTGCTGAGCAGGGAGCCTGATGCAGGGCTCGATCTCAGGACCCCCGATCCCAGGACCCTGAGGTCATGACCTGAGCCGAAGGCAGAAGCTTAACCCACTGAGCCACCGGGGTGTCCCTCAGTCTTCCTCCATCTTAACAAGTGGCCCCATTTGTACAGCAGCTCAAGCCAAAAATCCCCCAAATGATGTTTGACTCCTGTTTTCCTCTGATGCCCCACACCTAATCCCTATTCCTCCATGTCTCTACCCTGCATGTCCAGAGAATCCTGCTCTCTTCCACCCTCTGTGCCATTTACCACCCTGGTTATGTCCTTCATCTCTCTTTTTCAAGAGATTCCTAACAATTTTCCTTCTTCCTCCTGATACTCTCCATGCAAGAGTCAGCAACCTTTCTAAAATATGTTACATCTCACCCCAGTTCTGCTCCATACCTTCACCTCCCACTTCAGAGTTAAATCCAAAGCTCTCAGCAGCCTCTTCATGGTCCTACACAGTCTCATGCCCTGCCCCCACTCCACTTTCTATGACCTCCTATCCGCCACGCCCCCAACAGTCCGTACTTCTGCTATAGCAGTACTCATCTCCTTGCCAAGTGAGTTCCCAGGTCAGGCACTTAGCCACTGCTGTTCACTCTCCTGGGAAAGAGCAGCAAGCAAGCACAGCTTACCCTCCTTTGCATCTTCTGTCGAATGTTACTTTATGGGAGACGTCCTTTCCGACCACCTGCATAAATTAAAGCACAATCCCCATTTCCTATTTTCATATCTCACTCTGTTCTTTTTCTTCACCAGCTCTCATTACCACTGGACATATTGACTTTTAGACATTTATTGTGTAAAAGTCCATCCCCACTAAAAGGTAAGCTGCATGGGCACTGACCCACAGTGCTTCTGAGCTGAGATGCCTAGCACATAACAGTACTCAATAAATATTTATTGAGTAAGTGAATAAGATAATCACTAGCAACACACACACACACATACACCCTACAGAGCTGCATTCCTAGCAGCATTATTGACTAGATAAGAATTCTATGGAATATTAGCAAAAGATGTCAAGCTTAGGGAATGTCATGTTAAATGAAATTACTTGGATTCTTGATTCATTCAATACATATTTATGGAGTGATTACTCTTCATATAGAACAGGTAGATGCTGAGGTTCTGTTGATGTACAAGACAGACAAGTTCCTGCTTTTATGGAGTTTACCATCCATCCAGGAAAACAACAATTAATCAAATTATATATACAAGTAACTATTTAATTATTTGTTCTTATAACTAGTGCTACAGAGGAAAAGCACATGATGTTTTGGGAATATATAATGTGGACCTGATCTATAGTTTGGAAGATTTCCCCAGTGAAATGGTATTTGACTTGTCAACTGGAAGAATGAGTTATCTAGGTGCAGAAGTAAGAAAAAGAACCCGGGACAAGAGGAACAATTTGTGTGAAGGTCTGAGGCAAGAAAGAACTTGGCATATTCTCAGAACAAATCAAGTCCGATAGTGTCATGAGGTTGGTAGGGACCAGACTGCAGGAGTTCACAAGCTGTGCTAAGGGTCAGGGATCTGGTCTAAAAGCAATGGGAAACCACTGAAGAGTATTAAGCAGGACTTCACAGAGCCCTTAAAATTCTATACAAATTACAAATCTCTAAGAAGAAGCATTTATTCAATTTATTTGATTACAAAAACTACTTTTTGTATAGCATCTCAATAGGGCTATTATTCTATAGAACATATTCTGGAAAATGCTACAATAGAGGAAAAGTTATTAAGGAGAATATCTAAGTAGAAAAATAAGAAGGAAGCATATAAAAATAAAGTGAGACTTTATAGATCAGCTGGGTCCATAAATATATATGGATTAAGTTTTATTGCTAAATGAAAAAAATCACATATTGGTTTCAAACTCCAAATCCAATGTTGTGCTATCTATAATTATTAATCTAATATAGCTTCCCTAGAATACAGCCTTTCCATTCTTAATTATTTACCCAAAAGGAATGAGAACATATGTCCACACCACTACTTGTACATGAAAGTTCATAGCAACTTTATCTGTAATAGCAAAAACTGTAAATAACCCAGATGTCCTCTAGGAGGGGAATCGATAAGCAAACTGTGTTGTATCCATATAATAGAATATCACCTAGCAATAAATAGGAATGAACTACTGACATATACAGAAGCTTGGATGAAATCCAAAAATCATTATGCTGAAAAAAGAAGCTAAACACAAAACTGTATATATTGTATGATTTCATTTATAGAAAATTTTAGAAGATGCTGAATAGTTTACAGTGTCAAAATAGAGATCAATGGTTGCCTGGGGCCAGGGCAGAGGAAGAGATGAATTCCAAAGAGGCACAAGGAAACTCTGGGGAATGATAAAATGTCCTGTGTCATGACTGGGGTTGTGGTTTCTTGAGCACACACATTGGCAAAATTCATCTCATTGTGTGCTTTAAGTGGTAACAGTTTATTTTATGTAAAGTTTATCTCATTAAAACTATTAAAAATTGAAGAGGGAAAAAGATCATTCTAAAGCTGGGAGCATACCTGTTTGGTTGTCACCATGAACCTGGTACTTTGTATATGCCCAGCGCATGGTAGATGTTCAGTAAATAAGGAAATAATTTGGTTAACACAAAAGGTGCATTTGTTTTAATAGATATATAGAAATTTGTATCTTATGGAAGGAGAACACATATTTGTGCAGTTGGCCATAAAGTAGACTCCAACACTCTCTTAAGAACAATGCCAAGAAACTAGGAAATAACAAAAAGACAATGGCAAAGCTGTAACAATTTGAAAAAATGTAAACACTTATTTCCAAGAGGAAATAAATGAGAAAGAAGAAGGGGAACAAAAAGATACAAATTCAGAAGCAAGAAAGGTTTAAAAACACAGTTAAGACTAAATTTTTTTTTAAATATACACATGATATAATCTAAGAATTTGAAAAATGTACCTGAAATGGATGTATTTCCAGAAAAGCTAAATTATCAAAACAGTCCAGATGAGATAGGAGATTTGAATAGACCAGTATTAGGAGAGGATATTGTGTACATTGTCAAAGATTAGAAAAGGTACAAGCAAGCACAAAAATAGAAATTATAGCCCATTATCACTTATGAATTTAGATACAAAAACTCCAACAAAAACATTAACAAAGAGTCATATAACACATTAAAAATTACTCATGATCGAGTGGAGTTTGTTCCAAGGTTAAGGTGGAGGAAAAGCAGCAATAAATAGTTGTTTTATTTTTGTTAAATGCATTTTAAAAAAAGTTACTTTTCAGTGATTTTTTACCTTAAATATGTTCATGTTATTTAAAAGAGAAAAAACATTGAGCAAAGATTGTAAAAAAAAAAAAAGTATCTATTAAAAGTAAGCAGCAATTCATAACAAAAATTCTAATTAAAATTGGATAGAATGAACATTTCTAAAAACAGTAAGAATCATGAAACAGAAATTGGTAACAAATGTAGAATTATATGATGAACCAGTGAGTGTATTTCTCTAAAGCCAGAAATGAGAGAAAATGCTTGCCTCATCACAAGTTTTACAGTATTCTGGAATTAATAGTTAATGAAATAAACAAAAAGAAATATATATAAACATTTAATTTATTTTTAATTAAATTATATTTATTAATTTATATTTTAATTTGAATATACATATATATTTATTTGTATATTCAACTTAAAATATATATATATATATATATTCTAAGAGATTCAACCGAAATAAAAATAACTATATAAAACTATATAAAATAACTATATAAAAATAACTATTAGAATTACTAAAGAATTCAGCAAGTGGCTGGATATAAGATCAACATTAAATGGCTTTCTTTGATACTGACAAATCATCTGGAAACTGTAATTGAAAAAGATACCCCGTGCTTACACATCAGCAGAAAATGTATAAAGTATCCAGAAATAAATATGTAAGGAAATGCATAGTATTAATGAGGAACAGAACGTAAGATTGTGTCGTACTTTTGTAATTCTGACACGTATGCTTAGTTCTTTCAGCATTTCCCTTTATCCAAGGTACAAGGAAGGAATTTTACTTACCTAGTCCTCAGAATAGGCAGGTAGCCTCTGATATCTACACTGTCCATTTCCCATCATTTTGAAACATCACAGTGACCATCTATACATTCGTATATATATGACACTTTTTACTAGACTACTCATGCTAGGCCACCGAATTGATCTATTTACATATTTCTGACCTGATAATATAAACACTTTTATGAGAAAATAATATTTGCTAGAGGATTCCAATCTACTGGTTAAAAACCCCTCCTGTAAAACCTAAATTAAAAATTATTGGAGTGTCATTAAACAGACTTCAGAATTCTGGGGCCAGGTGGTTTTCCGTTGAGAAATCCTGTGTGCATTAGTCTAAGAAAGTGGATTCTTTCACTGTCAGCATGCCCCCCCAACCTTGTTTTTGAAACTGTTATTAAATATAATGAGAAGTTGATCTTCACAGAAAGTTCCCACCTTATCTCTTCACTGACCTAGTTTGGAGCCCGGCAAGTTGTTGCTCAGCTTTTAAAAAACTGGTGACGTTCTCCAGGGGGTTTTAAAACACTAGTGCCAGGTGCGGCACATTTATACAAAGGCACGGCTCAGCATTTCCAGGCGATTTCAACTCTTCCCTAGGCTGAAGCTAGCAGTTCTGTCAGTCTGTCCCCAAGGTGGCTAGAGGTCCCACCAGGAAAGGAAAGAGTCTTGCTTATTTAATTTTGATTTGCTTTAGAAAGCAAATACACACAAATTTTAGTAAGCACGTACGAGGACTCGTTTGTTAACCTGGTAACTATTTCGTTGTTTAAATATATGTGGGCATCACCCTTCCTGTTTCCAAGGAGATTTAACTCTACCCACAGACAAAAACACAGGTGGATCAGAAAGGCTCCCTTTTATGAATCTGATCAGAACTTTTTCTGTTTTCACCAAGGATTTCCAAAATCTTCCATAGAAATAATGGGTATAATCTGGCTCTCTGAAAGCTTACAAAGGTCAAAATTGGACCAATTTAGGGTGAATTTAAAGGCAGAGGAATCACACACAATTTTTAAATTGGCATTGTAAAATGAATCACCAGTTCAATGTATCATTATGATAGCTGGGTGTTCTCTTAAACATAGCTCTGGACCTTATTTTCAAAGTGACCAAAGGATCAAAAAACTTGGACACAGGTTTTGTCTTCAGAAACTAAATTTAGATTTTTTTTCCAGAACAATTTTTCAAGGAATAGTTGGATATATCATTAAGTTTTTGAGGGATGGGGAAAGGAACTACCAATGTACTTTTGGCCAAATTCCTGTCATATAGAAGAAGATTCAAGAGTATTGTAAATGACTTTCTACTTCAGGTGGTTTAAGATTATAGGCTTTGGGGGATGATGAAACCCAGTGATATTTATTTTCAATCATGATTATAGACCATGGATCTGGCATCAGTTGCTATCTCATTCTGGGAAAACAAATTGACAAAGTAAAATAATCTAATGTGATTAACCTGCTTATTGTATAATATCTGGTTGGGGAAGGGGAAGCTTCTAATATATGCAACAGCCCATCAGACAAAAACTTTGGTCATCAAGTTTCAGTATTAATGTGAGAGCAAAGAATTCAGTTTTTTTTTTTAATTTTATTTATTTGACAGACAGAGATCACAAGTAGGCAGAGAAGCAGGCAGAGAGCAAGGAGGAAGCAGGCTCCCCGCTGAGCAGAGAGCCCGATGTGGTCCTCGATCCCAGGACCCTGAGATCATGACCTGAGCTGAAGACAGAGGCTTTAACCCACTGAACCACCCAGGCGCCCCCAAAGAATTCAGTTTGACCAGTGTTTATAGGATGTATATCATGTCCAGGAGCCATGCTAGGTGTAGGAGGTATAATAATATGATTCCAACCATAAAAAGCTTACAGTCAAGTGGGAAAGACAGATGAACTGGTAAAGAAATAATCTCTCTGTAATGTGGTAACAAACAAGTTAGGACAAAACACAATAAAACAAAATGAAACAAACAAAAAAAACACCTCACAAAACTGTGAGCAACAAAATGATGTAGTTGTATCTAAGGGTAAAAGTCAGATTCGAGAATTTGGACCTCCTATGTACAAGCTTGAATTTCTCCAGGCCTTGAAAGACTTTATTGGTGAAGATTTGGATGAGATACTTCATGAGCAATGTTAGCTTCTTAGTAGTCACTAAATAAATAGTAGCTACTGACAATATACACTGTTAATATAGGGGACGTACAAGTCAATGCCCAGCTACTAAAGAAAGAAAAACAAAAAACATGGAGGAAGAGCCCACTCACAAAAGAACAAAGTGAAATAGCTAATAAAGAAAGAACATCATTCCAACTTCATGTGTAAAAAAATAGAAAAGAATGAGATAACTTGGGGCACCTGGGTGGCTCAGTGGGTTAAAGCCTCTGCCTTGGCTCAGGTCGTGATCCCAGGGTGGGATCAAGCCCCGCGTTGGGCTCTCTGCTCAGCCATGAGCCTGCTTCCCTTCCTCTCTCTCTGCCTGACTCTCTGCCTACTTGTGATCTCTGTCTGTCAAATGAATAAATAAAATATTAAAAAAAAAAAAGAATTAGATAACTTTCTTGGCCACCAAATTGACAATTTATTTCAAAGTAACACTTAACTGTGGCAAGATTGTGGTAAAATGAGCTATTTGGGGCAGAGTTGTAATCTTTCTGATAAGGAATTGGTCAATATGTTTCCAAGGCCTTCAAAATGTTCTCCTTCTACTCTAAAGATGCCCATTATGCTGCTTCCTATTATAAAGATTTTTTAAAACTATCTAGATATAAAATATAGGAAAATGGCAAGGTTTCACTCTACATCCATAGAGTAGACTATCATAGAGTGATAAACATAACGCTTGGCCAGAAATTTTCTACTATGATTTATGATTAAAATGTTAAGAGGAAAGAAAGAGGGGTGCCTGGGTGGCTCAGTGGGTTAAAGCCTCTGCCTTCGGCTCAGGTCATGATCCCAGAGTTCTGGGATCGAGCCTTGCATCAGGCTCTCTGCTCAGCAGGGAGCCTGCTTCCTCCTCTCTCTCTCTCTGCCTACTTGTGATCTTTGTCTGTCAAATAAATAAATAAAATCTTAAAAAAAGGAGGAAAGAAAGATACAAATTTGTTGTTATTGGTGTAACCTCTACCATGCAAATATATATATGTATCAGTAAGATATTGCTGCATAACAAACAGTCCCTAAAAATTTTAATTTAAATTAAATTTAATTTAATTCATATTTAAATTTTAGTGATTGAAAATAACCATTTATTTGCTCATAATTTTGCAGGCATTTCAGGTTGGGCTCATCTGGGCAATTCTTCTCATCTGGGTTTGTTTGGACATCTTTGATTATCTGGTCAGTTGGGAGCTGGCTGGTATAGGATGGCCTCAGCTGGAATGATTCACCCATTCTCCAAATGTTCTTTTGTCCTTCATCAGGCCAGCCTCGGGTTGTTATCATGGCATATCGAGGTTCCAAGAGAGAAAGGGGAAGGGTACAAGGCTCAGAACCACCACATTATCACTTCTGCCATCGTCCATTTTTTAAATAAAGTCACAAGGTTGACAAAAAGTCTAGGTTGACAAAAGGGAGGGAAAGTCAATCCCACCTCCTAAAGGAAGGAACCACAAAGACATACGGCAAAGGACCAGAATATAGACAGAGGTGGAGAACCGAGAAAATGTTTTATAATTAACTTATCACCATAAACATAGAAAAAGGTTTGAAAGGTAATACCAGCAACATATTAACATTGTACTTCTGAGTGGTAGAATGACTGGTGATTTTTAGTTTTTCACAATTTTCACTTTTCTGAAAACAAACTTTGCTTTGAGAAGCAGATAGATTTAACATAAGAAATGTATTATGTAGTGCACATGACCTACTGCTGTAGCCACATCCAAGCAATTGTGGGATCACAGCCCGGGTGGAGGTCAGAACAGGCTTCTAGATGGGGTGTCTTTTGAGCTGGAGGTTGATGGAAGACGATTTAGCCAAGCAAAGGAGGATGGGATTTTGAAGGCAGTAGAATGGGTCAAGAAAAGCATCCTTCGCAGGTGGAGGGAAAGAGTACTGAAATGAAGAGGGGGGTCAGGGGGGAAGGTGACACACAGACAGGGCTTACGTTTTACTGTCTGGACAGGAGCTATGAACATTTAAATCCAGTCCTTACAACCTCAGATCATTTTGAAAAGCAGTTCTCTTCTAAGGTTTCAAAAATATTAAATTATAGTCATAAGGACACTGGTGCAGAGGAAGAGAGTTTGCTTTTAGCTGAGATGGAAACTCCCAAAGAATAAGGGTGCAGAAGTAAAAAGGATAACGACCTATTTTCTTGGCAGTGGTGACCTACCCCACCCACCTCCCCCACACCGCTCCTTCCCCTTTTGAAGCATGGGGAATTTGGCAACTGCCTGATAAGGAAGATTTTTAGACCAGGATTAATCAGCACCTGCTGATTAAACTTTGGGCTATAAAATTGCAATATAGCTGTCACAGTTCTAGTGACAGTAGTCTATGTTATGTGTTTTCCAATGAAGGGCTTAATTAAAATGAATGCCTAGATATTTAAATTCCTAGAGCCAATCAATCAGATGGTTGTTTATGATTTCTCAAAGGATCCCTCGTGGCCTCAGTGTAATGTGGGCTGTGGTCCCGCCATGGAGAGACTTCACCTGTTCTGAAGTCGAGTTTACAGCCTCGTAAACTTGCTTGGTTTACCAAAGGAGAAAAAAATACAACAAAACACAGCTAACTGCCACGCTAGCAGAGATATGAATGGAAGGTCATGTGTGAAAATCCAGTCGCCAGCTTGACAGATGTCACCCTACGTGGTAGCTGTTGATTCTTTTCTCTTCTTAAGAAGCCCAAGGAGGGCGCCTGGGTGGCTCAGTGGGTTAAAGCCTCTGCCTTCGGCTCAGGTCATGATCTCAGGGTCCTGGGATCGAGGCCCTCATCAGGCTCTCTGCTCAGCGGGGGGCCTGCTTTCTCCTCTCTCTCTCTATGCCTGCCTCTCTGCATACTTATGATCTCTCGCTCTGTTTCAAATAAATAAATAAAATCTTTAAAAAAAAAAAAAAAGAAGAAGCCCAAGGAATGTAAGGTATGTGTGTTGTCTTGTGACAGCCATTGACAAAAACTCAGGGAAGGTTATTTTACTTTCCCGTCTAACTTTCTGTGGCTTTCTGTGATGGTGAGTAGCAACACCGGAGAAAAATGGTTGTTTCTTCTTGTAGTGATGAATGAATTTTAATTAGGATTGCTACATTTAGCAAATAAAAACTACAGGATGCCCAATTAAACTTGAATTTCAGATACACAACAAATATAAATGTAAGACATACTTCTCTTAAAAAAATTATTTGTTGTGCATCTGAAATTCAAATGTAACTGGGTGTCCTGTGTTTTATATGCCAGTCCTGACATTCAGTGTTTGTTGGGAGGGCAAAGTCACTTCTTCAGAGAAACAGCGGGACTCTGAATGGACACGAGAGAATCCAGGCCGGGTGTCGGAGTCAGAACAGCCTTGGAGGAATTCCTGGTCTCCCTGAGCCCCCACTGGATTGTCTTTCCTCACAACACCCTTCTGCGCTTTGGTTGGGCAAGTCATTTCGTGGATTTCATTATCTTCCAAATGACTCCATTGAATTTTATGTAGCTTACCCGGAGAGAAATAAGCTTCTTTAAGCAAAACTATCTAATCTGCTGAGTTGAGAGCCAGAAGTTTGACTGTTGGAGTCACCGGAGCAGCTACCCAGTCCAATTGAGCGAGGATATTGGAGTTCAGGAAAAAATGAAGACTTAAACCCTGAAGTATGAACAGCAAATAAACATACTCACTTGGACAGAAGTGAACGTCAGAGGAAGGACTCCCTGTAATCAGCTGGAGCAACCATAAAATAGAACTTGGAACTCCTCTTCAGTTCCTTCCTCATTAAGAAGTTAGAAAAAAGGGTCACTTGGGTGGCTCAGTCGGTTAAGCGTCTGCCTTCTGCTCAGGTCATGACCCAAGGTCCTGGGTTCAAGCCCCACATTGGGCTCCCCCTGCTCAGTGGGGAGCCTGTTTCTCCCTCTCCCTCTGCCTGCCACTCTCCCTACTTGTGCTCTCTCTCTCTGAGTGTGTCAAATACATAAATAAAATCTTAAAAAAAAAATACCCTTCAGCTCGACGTGGCCAAGAGAAACAACAACAACAACAAAACCCTCTGTTCTGGCAACAGCCAAATTCCTCTCCCATGTAGCCCTAATTTTAGAGACTCCGCCATATATTATCCTCTGTCCTCACCCCCACACTGGTCTTTCTAGAGTGATGGTCCCAAATAACAAGGTCCTCATGGCTCTGTGAAGATTTTTCTTAGTGACTCTCTGCCGTTGGGCCTTGTTTGTTCTCAGCTCTAAGTCCTGAGTGTTTTCCAAGAGTACTACGAAGGATGTTTGCTCCTTCCAATACACTCCTCCTTCCAATACACTCTGCCAAATGTGTGCTAATTACTTTCCACCCTAGGAATAGTTTCTCTGTCTGTCTGCTTGGTATGGAGCTCAGCGTTCTGCCCCATTGGGTCATCAGCATACTGCAGTGACAGGGGACGTTTGTCCCCCCTCTTGGGAAAAAGTGCCATTTTCTATTTGGGGTCTGATCTGAAAATAAATTCCGACATTGATTTCATTCATGCATTCTTCCACAAATTATTGCTGAGCCCTGATTATGTGCCAGGCACTACACAAGGCCATGGGAATAGAAATGAGAAAGAGAGGAAGGAAGGAAGGAAGGAACAAAGAAAGATAGAAAGAAAGACATCCCCTATAGTCTAATGCGGAAGGCAGATATTTAGTAATAATTTCAATAATGTTGAGTGTTTTGATAGAAAAGTATGGTATATGTGAGGATGCCACAGGAGGCTTAATCTCAATTAGGTTCTCTTTTCTTTTTTGTCTTGTGCAACTGGGTAGCTGGTGGTACCACCTGCTAAAAAGGGGAGATGAAAATGATGAATTATATTTGGATGTGTTGGAATGGGATCCCTATAGTACATCTAAGTGAGGGGGCTCAGAAGAAAGGTACATGCATAGGTCTGGGCTTAGAAGAAAGGTCTGGCACATGCAGCTATCGGAACAGCAGACTACAGAGCTGAGGGAAAGGGTAGAACTTGCATGGGGGACCTCAGACACAGCCCTGGAGACAGCCAGCTATAGTCACTCAGGAGCATGACAGTTTCCCACATCCAACATTAAGCCCTGTAAGCTGGATGCCCTCAGAACATGTCTCCTGGCAGTTGTCCAAAGGCCTGGCACAGCTCAGGATGATGTTCATTTTGCAAAACTTATTATATACCTAGCATGATCAAGGTCCTTTGTGAAGCATGGTACAACACAGTAAATGTACCTCTTGGTAAGAATTGTGTACAGGAGGCCAGGGACCTGACAAGGATGCTATGGGGGACATGGGTGTGGGGTAACTCCCCCACCCTCCGTATTGGTAATAACAGCAATCATGAGTTATGGAGTGTCTCTACACCAGTCATGGTGCTGGATGTAGGAGATCAAACAGTGAATGGGCCCAAAAGCTCACAGATAGAGGTGGAGTTACTCGTGTAGGAAAACAACAAGAAACCACTGTGACGCACAAAAAGATAGGGAAAGGATATTGTGGAACACAGAAGAGGGAGGGGTTAGTGGTGGTCTGGAACATGAAGGAGAGGTGGCGTTGCACTTGACCCGTGGTTGTGGCCAAATGCCTAATACTAGGATGGAGAGATGGTACTACGTAATGGTCATAGCCCTTATCAGGACTCGCAGAGATAAAGCCCTTAAAACTCTTGCTTGTTCCTAAAATGCTTGTGGGCTGGTGGGCATTTTTTACCTATTTTCAAACATTACAAAAATGAAAGCCTCTATGGCAAAATGGTTGGATTGAACATCACCTGGTCCATACCTGGTCACTGATGGAAAAACGGAGGCTGCTGTCGGGAACTGTTGGCAATTTGCTTCCTGTGTGTGGGCTACATACAAGACGTTTGGGATATCAAACTTCTCGGACCCTAAGTTCCTTCATCTGTAATCTAGGTGGGGGCACGGAGGAAGTGTATGAAACACTCTCCACATAAGGACGGATGTCATGAGGTCCTCGAATCAGGCCACCCCCTTGGGAAGTGGCCCAGGATGTCCCAACTCTTCTAGTTACACCTGGTAACACTGATCGATATTTCTAGATGTATCTTCAGCACAGGTATCGCATCTGAAGGACCTGGTTGTTGCGTGTTGGGATTTCCCTTGATGCACTCAAGCAACAACACTATCTATGCCTTACTTACTGAATTAAAAATATACTGACTATAGAAAACAGAATGAGCAAAACCACAGTACTGGGAGAACAAGTCAGACTCTCCATGTGACTGATGTGGATTAAGAAAAACAATATACAGAACAGGACCCAAATTGCCTGAAGTTGGGCTTAAGTAGCAGAAATGATCCAGAATCGGGTGATGAGTTTGCAACTGCTCCAGGGTTAAGAGCTGTTGTTAATCCTAACAATGTCATTTTATTTAGAGTTCATAGCAATGTTGGCTGAAGCCATCGCTTAAATGCTCACTATGTCCTCCACATTAATTTTTCAGTCTAGACTTTCCAAATAAATCAGAGCATTTGTTGATTAACCTCCCATTAATTTTTAGTTATTTTTGCTGTGTTAATGGTCTGCTCAAGTCAATGGTTTTAGTCACAAAGACTAGGCACAGGGAAGGAGTAATGGCAGCTTTGAGTGCACTGAAAGGGTGACAAGGGACCAGCCGGTTGGTTGTGGTGCCCAGAAGTGAGCCAAGGGGAAGAATTTGAGACCAGAAGCTGTGGCTTTAGGTGACAAGTCTAGCAGACATTTGGGATCTGAGGGCTGGACCCTGCTCTGGTAGCCCGATCCAGGCGTCCATTGCAGCAACCACCATGGTAGAGACGGGAATATTCTGTGATCTTTAGGCAGAAGGTGCACAGATCCAACGGGTCTGCCCGGGGAGTGAAAGCAGGGTGTCTAGATAGTCTTCCTCACTGTCCAGCCTCTCGGGAAGATCTTCAGGAAGCAGTGGAAATCATGCAGAAAGATTTCATTTCCCCTGAGCACTGGGCCAATTATCTCCTCCGGCTGCCTTCTCATGAGCCAGGAATTCGGATAAACGGTGGTGTATGTCTTGTTCTAACAGGTCAATAATGTAAACCTCCAGCAGCCACACAGAACATTGTCTCCAGTAGAAAAATGAATCAGAGCATTTCACAACAACACTCTGTTCTCCTTTAAGGAAGGTATTTATCTTTCAGAAATATGTCATGTTGCTACATCATGAATAATAATAGGCATCGCTGTACCATCACCTAACCGAAGAAAGAAAGCGTTAGCAATCCAGCCAAGCCTTTACTCTAGCCCTCCGTGAGGACAAGGCGCCTCACCATTCTCCAGTAACCACTAACTTGAAAGTGACTGAAGTTTAAAATGGAAAGAGGGGCCCCTGCCCCTGCAAGTCTTGGATGTGGTGTGAGAACTTCCAAGGCAGCCATAGCTCTGGGATGTGGTTTTCCAGAAGCCCAGGCCCCCTGAAGGCTGGTGAGATTCCCTCCCACCACCCCACAAATCCCTGTTGCCAAGGAATGCCAGGGAACTTTAAAACTGCAGCAAGCAAGTAGGGTTTAGTACATTTTTTAAAAATTCAAATTCATTACCATAAAAATGAGCCTCTTCTCTGTCACCGCTTGCAATTCTCTCTGACATTCAATTGACTGATCAGCAGACCTGTGCTTTATAGCAGGAGACTTCTTGCATTCCTCTTTGATCTGATTTCCCCCTATTTAATAGACAATTATAGGCTCTTTAAATCCCAAAGGTTCAGAGACAGCAAATAATTACCAGTAGCAATTTTAGAATAAAGCCAATCTAAATGAGTTCAGTTAAATTATGCAATACTAAGTATTGGCGTTTTTTATTTTAAATAAGGACAGCAAATCCAAACCCCAAACAATCCTTACAGTGCTTCAAATTCCTCCTGACAGCTGCCTGTTAAACTTCTGACCTGTTTGTAAAAATCTGCACACCATCTACCAAAGGGATATACACATGATTGCAAACTTCTGTTCTAAGGACATTAAATAAATTATTTCTTTAAGATCATATGGCAGATCTATAATTAATTAAACCCACCATAATATTACGGCAAAATAATTTAGCTTTTCTAAAAAGGTAAATGTAATTTGCCGATCCGGTATTTGGAAGAATGCTTTGCCCAAAATCAATCCCCTTAGTTTCTAGAGAATAGGAACTAGAGGCAATCTCATTTTAATTATATCTCTTTATTGCTAACAAAGGAATGATTTATGCAATTAAATTAACTGGCTAGAAAATTATTCTCAGCTGGGCTGTCCTAATTCTTTGCTTTCTGAATTGCAGGCTCTCACACTTTCCTACGTAGATTAATTTTCCTGATATGCAAACAATGCTTCTGTGTTCATCTTGTCCTTTTTTTTTTTTTTTTATTCAGAAGTACCCTTTTCTTCTTGCCAACGACATGAGTAATATTTGTTGAACTGCCGGGCTTTGACTAGTATTTTTTTAATGTTAAAAAGATGAAAAAGATCTTTTCTTTCCAATCTCATTATTACAGAACAGAGCGAGGTTTGAGGGTTTCTTATCTGGGGTCCTGGAAGAGCAGAAAAGACACGGAAAAATTGCAGAAATGTCAAAGGCTGCAAAATCCGAAAGTGGTTTCAGCAGCCCCAGAAGTTGTAAATTAGCAAATGCTTTCAGGACGATCATTCTTCATTGCTTCCCTCTGTCTCTCTGCCCCCCCATCCCGTCCCCCATCGTTGGTCCCCCCCTGTCTGCCCCAGTTATTTCCTACAAAGTGCAACTAGTTAAATAACGTGCTATAATATCAGCAGCCCTAAGTCCTCATTTATGGAGCCACTTCCGTGCCCAGCACTGACTGCGGTGGGGGCTGCGGGGTGGAGGGCTGGTGCTGGGAGGAAGGCAGGGGAGGGAGGGTGACAAAGGAATTCAAAGACACTTTCTCACTTCCTAAGTAGTTGGTGACAGTGGAGGCAACTTTTGGTAGAAATTTTTAGGGAACAATAACCATTTTTGTATTGGCGGATTGAAGATAGAATGATGGCATTATTGAGGACCAACATTAATTTAGATTATTTTTATTTTATTTTTTAAAAGATTTTATTTATTTATTTGAGAGAGAGAGAGCACAAGTGGGGGCAGTGCCAGAGGGAGAGAGAGAAGCAGACTCTGCTCTAAGCTGGAGCCTTCTGTGGGGCTCCATCCCAGGACCCTGAGATCATGGCCTGAGCCAAAATTAAGAGTCAGATACTTAACCGACTAAGCCACCTAGGCGCCCCTAGTTTATTTTAAAATATTCTGTATATTTTGTTATTGAGCTTTTAAAATAGGATGAGGTGAGGAGTTGTGACACACAACATACATAGGCTGGCGAGGTTGGGAAAGCGACAGAAGAGATTAGGTGCACTTTTTCTTTTGAAGGCGTGAGTATGTGATCATCACATTCTTCCCATTACATCACCTTTATCTGCTGGATCAGGGGTTACAACTGTCCTCTGTAAAGGGCCACATAATGGAGTCCAAGCTTGTCCTGCTCACCCCATAACAGGCCAGTAAGTTAAGAAGCAAGGTCAAGTTGCGGAAGGACAGCAACCTTACTGGGAAAGCCAGCAAACAGGGAAGATGGTAGATCATTGTCCCAAAGAGCATCTTCCCTGGGCATGAAATTTGAGATTCTTTTATGTCAGGGGAAAGATTCTTTTATGACAGGAGGGGTTGGCCTCAACATGTGACTGACCTCTGTAGACACCAGAGGAAGATTGTGACCCCTTTGTCCTTGGTCAGTTGACCTTCAAATGGGAATCTGGCAGAGCCCTATCCATTTCAAAACTCAAAATCAAAAGTATTTACTGGGCCCCAGTACGTACAAGGCACCACGAATGATAGGAACCATGGCCTTCAAGAACTCCACAATCTGGTGGCTGAGGTATTTTTAATGGATTTAATGGATGTAATGGATTTTAAAATTACAGCTCAGGGACACCAGCGTGGCTCAGTGGGTTAAAGCCTCTGCCTTCAGCTCAGGTCATGATCCCAGGGTCCTGGGATCGAGCCCTGCATCAGGCTCTCTGCTCAGCAGGGAGCCTCCTTCCCCCCCTCTCTCTGCCTGCCTCTCTGCCTACTTGTGATCTCTGTCAAATAAATGAATAAAATCTTTAAAAAAAATTACAGCTCAATGTAATTAGTACCACAGTGCAAGTTTTTGAAAAATACTAGGGTGAGAAGAAAACGAAAAGACAAGCCACAAATGGAATAAGACATTCGTAAAGCTGACAAAGGATAGTACCCAGAATTAAAAATACATATATTCTTGAAAGCAGTAAGGGAAAATAACCAAACAGAATAATAACCAAACAGAAAAGTGGTAAAAAAAAAATATGAACAGGTAATTTGCCAAAGAAGAAATCTAAATGGTCAATAAACATAGGAGAAAATGTTTATCCTCAACAACAAACAAGAAGATAAAAAATGAAAACCACAGTGAAATGTCATTTCACATTCATCTCAATGGCCAACATAATTCTGATTATACCTAGTGTGAAAAACATAGGAAATCTCCAGAATGCACAAATATCACTGGCACTAAGATAAAATGGCAAACCATTTTGGAGAGTCCATCATTCTACTACTTGATGTATATTCCAGAAATGTCACTATGTGCATAGGAAGGTAAACAAATTTTCATAGTGCATAGCGTGTCTAGAATAGCAAAAAAAAAAAAAAGGAAATGCTCTGTCCTTTGATGGGAGTATGCAATAGAACCATGCAGTGAAATACTACACAGAAGTAAAAATGAAACAAGAGCTATCCATATAAATATAGACATAGCTCAAGAATGTAATGCTGATTCGGTCCGGGAAGACTTGAGTGTCCACTGTGTTCATTGTGTTGGGAGCATAGTTTTAGGTGCTGTGGATATAACAGTGAACAAAATAGAGCCATCCCTTGTAAGTCGTTCCCAGTAAGTGAAGAAAAAGCAAGTTGCAGAAGAACATATAAAACATGACATTCAACATTAGGCCCATGTACTGTTAGGGATGCTTCCTATTAATAGTAAAAGTATAAAGAAATTCATGGAAATAATAAACTACAATTTCAGGATAATGGTTACCTGAGAGCCGTGAGGGGGTTTGTCATTGTGGGGCTTTAATTGCATTTGTGTTCTCTCTTTAAAATTAGGGGATGCTACAAGGAGGTTTATTATTATTTGCCATGTAGTAGCCTTATATATTTCTGAAATACAATACCTTTCTTTTAGGATAACAGAAGTGTCTTCGCATCCAATCATTATGTAAAGATTTTGATTATTAAGTGTCACAACCAAATATTTTAAACACTAAAGAGTCTGCCTGATATTCTGACTATCCAGAATAGATTCAACCAGCTCTTGAGAAATTAACATTCTAGAGTTTTCATTACATTGAAACTAGTGCTGTGATTTGGTAGCATTAGACATTAAATTGTAACCTATTATATCAGGGTTTCTGGGCTAGGACACCATGTCTGATATTTATAATTTCTTAGTAGAAATTCCCTTGTAACCAGGAAGGAAAAAAAAAAAAAAGATGGTAGCCTTCAGGGAAGTAGAAAATGAGGAGTAATTTGATCTGTAAGAGTCGGGGAAAACTTCTCAGTGGGTACTCCAAGTCTGACCTGGATTCTTAGCCCTGTTCCATTTACAGCAGTGTTATCTGCCCATGCATGCCAATCTACTTCAAAGACTTCAAGGGGACATTTCTCCTGGGGTTGACGGAGGCAGAACTGACTTAGTGGGCCTGTTTTACCCTGAAACCACCTTTGGAAAGTAAGTCAACTATCTGGGACATGCTATGTAACTGTCAAATCACTGGGACTAGGGCAGGATGGACTGGTCTTGAGTTTCAAAGGAAAGCTGAAGTGAACCAAGATATATATGGGGCAGGGGGTTAGTGGTAACCCCAGAGGGCCACGATAGAAACGGAAGTTGGAAAAGAGCCGTATTTGTATTTCTTATAAGGGAACCCCAACTCGGGAGCCAAACAGTGCTTCCCAGAATCTACATATCTATATCTCTAGAATCACATCTGGCTGTAGTTTATCTTCCAGGCTCCAAAATTCTGGAAATATGGCTAATAGATACCTGATTGTTTCTGTTAAAAGTTAAAAAATGTCAGATCCTATATGGAAGAAAATAGTTTTTTCAAATAAATCTTTAATATTTTATATTTTTAATTGCAGATAAAGAGAAATTAGAGTTGCGTGACAGAGTCCTAGAACACTACCAACTTTCAAGACATGAGGTACATCACTGCATAGTTAAAAAGTCACAGCAGGAGGGAGAATCTCTAGCTAAAACACCAATGTTTGCTTCTTTTTTCCCTTTCCATTTGCTTAACAAAGGGGGGGAGCTAGGATGTGTTGCCAGGGCTGGGGGGACTCTGACTGAGTGTGTAGAAGACAGGAGCTTTGTCCTTGAATGCCTAGATCCCACAGATGGACGGGTGTGAGGGAGCACAGTGGTGTACCTCTAGGCATACACTTTGTAGGGTGGGAGGGCATGTGGGGCCCTGACTTTACTTCTGGGCAGTTGGAAAAAGAATCTTCGCTCATAGGTACTTTAGCAGTTTCCCTTCCCCTGCATATAAAACTTAAGCAAAAAAAGTCATCCTTCTCTGCGCTGGCAGAGGATGGCCTCGCTCTCTCCAGGAGAATCTGTGGCTTGGTGACCTAAGGTGTTACAGAGGCATGGATTACTAACACAAGGATTGGAGCAAAAGGAAGACTAGCAATATTTGGATGGAGATCAAGTCTTTAAGAGTTGACAACGTCGGAACACCTGGGTGGCACAGTCGGTTAAGTGTCTGATTCTTGATTTCAGCTCAGTTTGTGATCTCAGGGGCATGAGATCGAGCCCCATGTTGGGCTCCATGCTCAGCGCAGAGTCTGCTTGAAATTCTCTCTCTCCTTCTGCCCTTTCTCCAGCTCCTGCTCTCTTCCTCTCTCTAAAAAAAAATAAAATAAAATCTTATTTTTTTAAAGAAAGATAAAATCTTAAAAAAAAAGTTGACAATATCCATGAACACTTCTGGAGAGCAGAAATTATGCTTTCACTTCTCTCCATGCACCCGGTTTGGACCTGGTATATCACGGATTCTTGGTAGCTGTCACTTGAATTATTGAGCAACGGTGGGGGGCTAAACTTTGTGCAAATAAAGAGAGCCCGACCACAGAGGGGAGCCTGGGGTGAATAGGGCTTCATGGATAAGAAATGTCTAGGGAGACCAACCATCTTGGCTTGCCTAGAATGCAGGGGTTCCCTGAATGTGGGACATGAGTGCTGAAACTGTAACAGAGGGAGCCCCGTTAGAGGAACTTTCCAGGGAAAGCAGAGAATTCATGTAAGCACCTACTGAGGGGCAGCCTACTATGCCTTTGAAGATTGTGAAGTCTCTTCACCAAATATTATTTCGCTTCCTTTATGTGCTAGGTTCTAATGATGAAAACATGAATCCTGGCCTCCGAAAGAGAACTGATAGGAAGTTGCCTTGGTTACACGGGACAGCTTCGCCCTCCTGGAAAAAAATGCATTTGATTTCTGAGAACTTTTTAGAAGATATTAATGTCTCCATGACATTATTTTTTCCTTCCGATCTCGTCAAAAGGATGGCTTTCAGCATCTCCATAGTTTCCGAATCCTCTCTCCTTTGCCTGGCAACAGAGCCCACAGCCATAAACGAACACTGGTGCGGGTAGTGGGTGTCACAATCCCGAGTCAGAATCCCACAAACAGTAAGGCTTGTTCTTCGGCTTAGATTCTCTTTCTTTCCAGCTGTAAGAGCTCACCTGGGGCCGCAGCCAGTTTGATCAACTCAGGGTCTCGACCTTTACCAGTAACAACAGCCATTTACAAAGGGTGTTAAGGAGTCCGCGTTTATTATCTGATTTAATCCTTAGAGCAGCTTAAAGACACCGTAATTTCCGACTCACACGCGAGAAACCCAAGGCTCAGCGCCGTTCCCTAACGCGCCCCGTTCACTCGGCTGGTCATCGGAAAGCACGGATTTCCAAGGTCTTTCCAAAACCCGCGCCCTGACCCGCTGGGCTGCATTCCAACGACATACAATGGGTGCCACATGCCGGGTCTTCACGACCACGAGCGCACGTGGTGTGTGACCAGGGCCCGGCCGTTGCGCCAAACGCTTCGCGCGCATCAGCTCAGCCTCGAAGGGCCGAGAACCGGCAGCAGGAGGAATCAATGACAAGAGGCCGTTAATGTCCTATTTCAAGTGTGGCCCAGTGGCGCCCAGATCGCCTGCGAGCTCTGTAGAATGCAGACTATGGGGTCTCGCCCAGACCGACCACGTGAGCATCTCCACCTTCACAAGACGCTGGGGGACCTGAATGCACCGGGGACCTGTAAAAACCCCAACCCGGCTGTCGGTGGCTTCCCCTAAAGCTCTAATTGGGACCCCGAACCAGCAACATCAGCTTCTCCTGGGAACTTGACTGAAAGGCACGTTCTAGAGCCTCACCCCGGCCCTTCTGAACCAGAAGCTCCGGGTCTGGGGCGGGAAGCTGGTGTGGAGCGCGCAGGTGGCTCAGCGAGGCGCCCTCCGCACCGCCGCTCTACCTGGAAAGAAGAGCGAGCAGCGACACCCTGTGGACTCAAGGGAGGTTTGCACCTTCTCAGAAATGCACCTGCAGCTTTTCCCGGGTTAAGGTCAAAGTGTCCTGAGGTTTGTTCTTTGTACCAAAAATACAAAGCTGATGTCTTCCCCGAGAACTGTTTGTTTTGGGATCTTGTGCCCATTGTGATAGAGCAGACTGGATCCGTTAGTTCAGAGAACATTTACTCATTCATCACCAAGTAGGTGTCAGGGATTGCCATGCAGGTAGTGCAGAAGGTAGAAAGCCTATCAGATCGGTCCCCAGAGCAGTGTACTAACAATCATATTTGTAAGGGCACCTGCTACCCCTGGAATAACGGCACTGTGCTAATTGTTTTCCCAAACTCCCTCAGTCCTTACGAGCTAGAGATGTAGCTACTATTGCCATTTTATAATAAAGATAGTAATGTGAGGGCTGGCTCTGAGGCCAAGTGCTTGATCACCTAGCAGCACTTCTTAAAATGATCCCGGAGAATCGAGGTTCTGAGAACCACTTTAGTGAACTTAAGTGTAGGTTCCCAGGGACCCAACACATCAAGGCATGTGTGACAAGTACCCCAGGCAAAAGTTAGACTCCTCCAGTCGGAGAACTGCTGTGCTGCACTGAACTCCCTCCATCGCAACATTGTCCTTCCAAGGGCTGTGGACTGTTCCCAGAATGGGAACAGAATGGGTAAAGCAGTCAGGAAGAGATGACCAAGGGGACCTCCAAACGGAGATCTATGGGGTGGCGGTAGGGATGGATTAGAGAAGGACATGATGGTAGAGACTGTCTTAATCATCCTATAAGAAAAAAAGGATGTCCCCCAGAGTCCTCAATGCCGGTGGCTATCAAGCGTCGTTTCCTAAGTAACTTGCTTATCCTCGTATGGGGTATCTCAAATTCTTGTCTCAGGGAAACTCAGTTTTAATACTTTCGTGAAATCTGAGCCGGAAATCCAGCACCAAGCACTAGAAGAATGATTTAGATAAAATAATCTTAAAAAGATAACAAAATTGGGTCTGAAATTGGTGCTGTGTGGTCATCCTTGTGAGCAAAATTTTAAATAATTTTAAGTTACCTCTTAGAACCCATCTTGAGTGTAAATAGATTCTCTCTGGGTTCTTTCTGACACTTTTTTTGAGCTGTAACTATCCCTTTAAATTTTCCAGCTTCCAAATCTTAAAATCGTTATTCTGGCATTGGTCATGCAAGCTCTGTTATGCCCCCTGGTGGCAATATGGGTAGGAAGATGAGAGGCCGGTTTCAATCAGAGGGAGAGAACCAACTTAATTGAAGTCGGTGGTGGGCCCTGAATTTGAAATGGAATTTCATATGAAACTTTTCTGGTCTTACTAAAAATAGGAAACATCCCGTTAAGCTAAAATCAGATGTATTAACTTCAGCCTGCAAGGTGATATTTCAATTTCCCTTGCTTTGTCATAAAATGGATTAGTTCCTTGAAATATGCCAGTTGAATTTGAAATTAAATATTTGCTCTACATATAGCTACGAGCCGGACTCATAAAAGATGCCTGCAGTCTAAATATGGGGAGAAGTTCCTTCGCGATCAGGCCTCAGCCTATGTCACATACACACTGCTCTCTCCTTTCATTCAGAAAGTCGTTGCCCTGTTAATATGGTTTTTAAAAAGCTATATGGCCCAAGGACGTCATATATATTCAAGGAGACTTTGGGGAAAAAAATTCAAATTTTGTAATGCAGTCTTCAACTGAAACAGCCAAGTATAGGTTTAAATGTGGATTATACTGAGGGCTTCTTGAATGTGGCTTTTTATGTATCTGGGTGGGGAGAGGGAAAATTGGAAATTCTTTCACTGTGCCCCTTGTCCAAAAAAAACAACAAACACTCAATAGTTCCATCATTAAGTAGTTAGATTAAAACAGTGTAATGGGCATTTCTGTTCTAACAATGTGTGTTTAAGAAAAATAACACAAAAACTGAAGGCATTTTTATTCTACTCTTAAATAACCAATTATTAATTGGATGTCACCACCCTCATTTCTTATTCCCTAAGAATGTGATACTTATCACAGCAAACGCCAGAAACCCACTTCATCAAGATGTTTTCATTGAAAGGAATGCATCGCGATCTAACTGAAACTGTGAGCCACCCTGGGCTAGCAGTTTGCAATGGCGTCCAATAAAGCCACTATCTCTATGCTTCCCTTACAAATTTCAACTATTTCATGGTTCCCTGTGGGGTCACCACAGCATCCCAGCAGCAGTTTGAAAATCCAAAACACTTTGTACAAATCACTGACATAATCTAACTTGCAAGTTTAGAATGCCCCAATGCCTTTGTAGGGGTGGGTAGAGACCGGGAGCCTGGTGAGATCAGCATAAGCTTCTCAGGCAGGAAAAGACAATGCAAACTGCAGCATGGGGGAAGCATGGGGGAAGACATGAGAAGGGGCCGAGCTGGGTACCTCGATCCACAGTTCTGCCAACTGAATGTTATAAAAGAGTGAGGTGCACAAAAGGGAAAGTGGAAGGTTTCCAACTAAGTGTAGTTAGCCATACTATTTAGCAGAACATGTAGTTAAGTATCGTGACAATCTTGTTTGAATCTCATCGGTTCCCCTTGCAATCCTGTATTTCATTTCTTGCATGAAAAACATGCATGAGAGTATCCATTAGGCTCCACCAGAATGCCAAAAGGTTAAAAACATCTACTGATTATTGGACATGCAAGTGTGAAATTCAAGACAAAAAGGCAAAATGTAATTGCATGTACTCAATGCAGAAAAAGTTGCAAGGATGTCTCAGTGATTGGAGCTGTGGGTGTAGATATAAGTTTTCAAGCCGGAGTCAGAGGCTGAGGATCAAGGGCGGAAGCCCACACTCAAACTTTCTTTCAAATGATACGTGAGAAAGCGTGATACAGGGGCACATTCCCGGCTCCAGCATCATACAGAGCACCACGCATTCCGACTCAGCTGTTTAATCTCAAGACCCTCACGGCTTCTTCACCCATAAAGCAGTAATAAAAGTGTGCACCCAGAGTTGACCAAGAAGGATCAAATGAGATCCCCACCGCAATGCTCAGGAACACGACACTGCTTGATGGCCACAAACAAAGCCCGACAGCCCGGACAACAACAGGAAAATTGCATCTTTCAAATGCACCTACTCTGGTTTCATTCTGACTACGTACAGAGGTGGAGATATGAATGGCTACACAAGTTACTTGAATTACAAGTTAATAAACGTCTACGTTAAATGCATTATCTTACAAAAGAACAACCTATGAGAGTATACAGAACATCATGTGTTGCTTCTGATACTTCTGTTGACTTCAGTTTAACTCCTCCCTTTCCAAAGGTGAAATGAAGGCGGTGAGCTGATCACAGGAAGACAAGTGACTGTGCCCGTCAGGCCGACGTTCTGAACATCCTCTTCCTCAGTTCAGCCGTCTTCTGCTCTAGCTGAGCACCACAGTCCTCTGTGGCCTTTTCAATGCCTTCATGGTATTTCTCCAAAGCAGCTTTCAAACTGAGAAATATTTCCTAAGTGGAAAATGAAATGGAGTAAGAATTATCCCATGCGTCATCCTAAACTGATGAGAGTTACAAGAATTCCAGTCATCTCTTTAAGACTTCTTAATATTTTAAAGCCTAAACAATCTCACATGCACTCCCGCCCACCTCCCGACACACACGTGTGCCTGTTCGTTTTTAAAGTCCCTTCTTTAGGCAGTACAGACACATCGAAGAAGTCTGCTATTTAGAAGAAGCAGAGCAGAGACGTGTAACAATGACTTGGATTCAAAACGTGAAGAATGTATTTGTAATTGCCAAGGAAAAGCTTTTATTTTGGAGCTTTTTGTGTCCAGACAAGTCTCTGGGTTACTGCAGACTCCTAGACCCTCTGCATCTGGCCCCGGTCACCACTGAAAGATAGGTCAACAGATGTGCTAAGTCATCTGTACGACCGAAAAATACACGTGAGAGACATTTTAGTAAACCCATCGGGTAATTCTACTATAAGCAGTAATGAGTTTTCATATGAACCTATGTGAATGTGCTAAGAATGAAGGAAAAAATGAAAGAACCAGGTTTACAGATGGACTACAATAACAGAAGAAGCCTGCAAACACTTTCTTCTATCTCATCCTCATCCAGTGCAATTTCGATTCTTGTATTATTCATTTTTCTTGAACAAAACAACTCTCAAATCTAGACACAAGAAGAAGTGGTACTCTCAAGTTGATAGGTTTTTTTTTTATCACTGAAATAAAACAGCAGTTCTCTTCCCATGGGAGGAAGGAGCAGGAAATGAGTATAATGTCCTCAATTTTAATTGTCCCTGCCATTAAATTTTTCTTAAACCTATAGTTTGGCTACTACTTACCTTAGTTTAAATTTTAGTATAGATATTTTCCGATTTTGCACAACTTACAGAGATTATAATTTATTACAATTCATAGTGTTTCAAAAAAAGAACCAAACTCTCTCCAGATTCTCACATCTACGCAAGTTTGAGAGCGGATGCTTAAGAGTCAGCAAATACAGATACAAACGGGTGCTTAAGGCCGACACGCTCCGAAAACCCAGACGCAGATCGCTATTAAGTCCTGTATAAAAATTCAAGAGTCTATTTAGATCTCTAAGATCTAATTGGGCATCGCATTACTACAACTATGATGGAGTACAAATTATTAAGAAAATAAGTCAAACATTTTTGAAAGCTTTCTTTCTTCAATCTTAAAAGAAAAACAAGGAGAATTAGTTGCTAGCTTGTATAAACACCATTAAAAAAAACAAACAAACTCGGCACATTCAGCAGCTATAGATCAATTTAACTTCCTAGTTCCATAGGACTGTATGTTTATTCTTACTAAAAAGGATGCTGAATAAATTTGGCAGAAAGCTAGTACTTCTAAGAAACTGTTAAGACTCAGTGTGGTTAGATAAAGATCCACAATCTCAACACCTAAGCAGCCACTTGGACACACCTAAAGAAACCATTTCCTTCCACGAACAAAGATACTCTCGTGGAGGAACCAAACCTCACAGGTAGAGCGGCCAGAAACGAGAAGTGGAAGCCCGCTGCAGAGGCACCTGGGTGGTTCAGGGAGTTAAGCATCTGACTCTTGATCTCACCTCAGGTTTTGATCTCAGGGTCGTGCGCTTGAGCCCCACGCTGGGCTCCATACCAGACACGGAGCCGACTTAAGGAAAAAAAAAAAAAAGCCCACTCCAGGGCACATCAACAGAAAGCAAGCACACATCTGAAGTTACAAGCAACCCTTAGAGGACATTAACGGGAACCAGCACAGCCCTCACAGATGCTATTTCAGGTTCCCATTAAACTCCGTATCCAAGTGGAACTTTACATTATTAATCCACAAAACAAATCCACCTTACGGTGATGGCTTCACTAGAGTGAAATATTTTTAAAATTCAAGTCTGGTTCTGTGGTGTCTGTGTGGTAACTGCCGGTGCCTGTGGCTAGAAAACGGACATTTTAAGACCTCCAGGCCCCTGGGCCGCCCTTACCCGTCAGCTCCTCCACAGACACAGGGACCCAGTGGCTGCCGTACTGAGCAGGACAGAAGAGCATCCCCGTCACCGCACACAGGTCCACCGGGCCGCCCCAGTCCAGGGACTTCCTCACTTTGGCATCAGATAAATTTAAGAGGACAGCTGACCCTTGAGCAACATGGGTTTCAACTGCATGGATGCATGTATACATGGATTTTATACAGTATGGATTAGAACCGTATTTTCTCTTCCTCATGATTTTCTTCCTAACATTTTCTTTGCTCTGGTCTCCATAATGTCAGGATCCAGTACAGATCCCGCGTTAACCGGTGTCTGTGTTACCAGCAGACTATTTGTCAATAGCAGGCTATTAGGAGTTAAGGTTTTAGCAAGTAAGAAGTTACATGTGGATTTTCAAGTGCGCGCTGCTGGCACCCCGAGTCCCTGCGTTGTTCATGGCTCAAGTGTATATAATACACGTGGGGATTTGCAGCCAGTCATTACCCTACAAGTACGTATTTAATTCGTCAACCAAATACATTACTGAGTACCTTCTAGAAGGAGCACTGTGCCCGAGTACAGTAGAAAATGCAGATGTGCTTTCTATCCTGAAGGAACATATAATCCAGACCAGACTGGATACCAAGAGCTTAAAGGATGGCTAAAATTATGTTCTAAATTTTAAATTTTAATTATTTTTCATTACAATTAATTTAAACGTAAATGCAAATGGCCGCACGCCACCGGTAGCTACAAACCGGACGGCAGGAACCCGGATGATCTGCAATCAATGAAAAGCACTCCAGGAGTATTTGAGGGAGGAGAGAGAGCGAAGATATGTCAATGTGTCATAGGAATCAGAGAAAGTTATACAGAGGCTATGCTTTCTAGTAAATTGTAAATAATGGAAATGACTAAGCCTGGATCTAAAGTTTTAACAGCCTAGAAGGCAGGGATCATGCCTTCCTTATTCACGACCGACTCCGAGTCAGGGGGCGCCCAGGAGGTGCACAGGCCATAGGTGAACAAGGGACAGAATGTGCTCTACGGGGAAACCGGGAGCTCCTGTTTTAAGCAGGAAAGTACAGCAACAGGGATAGTTTAGTAGGATAACTCCGGCAGCCCTTAGCATTCAGGGCAGATGTGATGCACAGAATCTTAGGTCAAGGAAGAAATTTAGCAAGTCTTTGCCACAATCCATGAGCATTACAAAATTAGCTGACAGGAGCAGAACAGAAAGGGGTTGTGGTGCACAGTATCAACGGCGTTTAAGAAAATCCGAACACTAACCTGGTGCTTGTCTGGATGTCAGGATTATCTACAGAAAGTCCAAAATATCAACTCTTTGTGATGGAAAAATGATGATGCCATCAAAGCATAAGAAGAAATTTGTGAAGAAGTGTAGTAAAAGGGAAAGAGAGAAAGGAGAGCGAGGAGGAGAGATGCTGGAAGCTGCTGGAAGTCATTCTATAAATGTTATTCTGTTGTGACGAACGAGCACACTGAAAACATCCGACAGGCAGCTCCACCAAGGAGCAGAGTTGGGGTGAGCAGACAGAACAGGACACCAATTTAGAAGCCGATCTAAATAAAGGTGTTAACAGAAAGCAGTAGAGATAAGGATCTCTGGGAAAGAATATTTAAGGAGAGAAGGGATGTGATCATTAGGATTTCACAGAAACTGTACCCAGAACAAATGGGCAACTGTAGCCCATCTTTTCCTTCTCATGGAGGGGGATGAGGAAGGAAGCTAAAAGGAGCTCTTGAGAAAAATGCCTCATGATTCGCTACAGTTATTTTAGACTCTCCCTCGCTGCTCAGGACACATGGGTATCACAATGCAGACTGGGAAAAGTTACAACTTAGCAACTTCAACAACTGTATCCAAAGTTCTACTCAGTGCTCTAAGTCCGTCTGAAGGAAGAAATACCTACTGTATCCAAGGGCCCAATTCTACTCAACATTTTTATTTTGGAGAAAAAGGCATGTTTATCCAATGTGCAGGTGACGCTAAGTCATGAAATATCATTAATGTGAATGATACAAAGATTTAAAATGACCTTGATACTTTGAAATCCGCATGGAAGTAAACAGATGAAGCCTTAGAGAAATACTAGTAAAATTCTGATTTAAAAGTCCCAAGAAATGGCTGCATTCAAGTCTGGTGAAGCAATTTAACCAGGCAGAACTACATGTGGAATGGATCGGGGTCATTTAATTGATCACCAGCTCAGTATGAGCCAAAGGCGAGATGCTGCTGCTGAAACTCCGAGCCAGTACCACACGTCATTAACAGAAGCATAGTGCTTTGGGACTGGTCACAGCATTATCTGGAAGGCTATGTTTAGTACTGGGTCCTACATTTTAAACAGAATAATGACAAACAGGAAACAGAGGGGAGAAGACAGTAAACAGGATAGTAATGAATCTGAAAATTAAGCTATATAAAGAATGGCTGGAAAACTGGGGCTCATTAACCCAGATGAGAAGGCTGGAGGAACCCATGATCATTATCCTCAAATGTCTGAAGTGATATTAAGCAGAGGACGATACAGATTTGTTCCAGAGAGATCTTGGTTCACTTGAGTACAGAAATTATATTTTAAATTCGAAATAAGAAATAACATTTTAACCACTAAAGCGGTCCTAGCAGAACAGCCTGAGTGGTTATGGGCTCGATGATATTGAAAACAATGAAGCACAACGTATCAATGGTTCTCAAAAGCCACAGTAAAAAATTCCGGTTCATGAACCCCGTTGCTGATGATTCTAATTCAGGGCATTTGGGGCGGGTGGCTGTTTGTTCCTTTCTGAATTCTAATACGCAGCCGGTTTTAAGAAACGCCATGCTAGATGACCATCCAGGTTTACAAATACTGATGAAAAACATACTACATATAAGGAGCCATTCCAGGCATGGTCTGACAGGACATATTAAGGTAACAAATACATGATCACTACTGTCGAGAAACTGAACACGTTTTCGTGAGACACAGAGAGACACAACACAGTGAGGGAAGGCCGGCAGGGGTGCCTTACGACCAACAGGCCAAAAGTGCTGAGGCACATGGTAGCGGGTTCACGAGCTAAGCCTGACCATGTGATAACAAATAAATATTAACTTATTGATTACTTTGATTAGGAAGTAGGATTAAATATCTCCCATGATCTTTCTAACCCGCGTTCTAGAGATAAACGGAGGGCTGGGCCTTGGTGAAAAAGTAGTTAAAATGTGGAAAGAAAGGAAAGAACACAAAAGTGAGGACAGCAGATTGGGTCAACCATGGCGGGAAAGACATTCACTTTTGTTTTCCTTTGTTCCGTCCGTCCTTCCTTTGTCCCTTTCTCTCAGCCTCGAGACAGAGCTCGGGTATGTCTGCGCATGCTTCCCTGGGCACGGACAGCAATGCCATCTCTGGAGGGGATACAAGTTCTGGAGAACAGGTGAGGGGATGGTGTACGGTGGCTTTTAGTATCAGGACCACTTGCCAACTGGATGTGGCTGGTGGAAGGTAGAGACAGCAAGTATTTAAATATTTCCCAGGTATCAGGGTTTTAGGAAACCTGGATCCAACATGTCAACAAAGGGAAGGAGAAAAAGAATGAGGGGAAAAAAAAAAGAGGCCACGGGATTTCACCCGATAAAGGACTGTTTTTAGTGATTTCTGGTAGAGCATTTCGGGGAAATCTGGAAGATATAGGCCAAACTTCAAAAGTTCAGAGAAAATGAAATATAACACACAAATCAGGAATAGACTTCTTGGAGACACGGGTGGTTAAGAAAAAGATAGAAAGAGGTCAACACTTAAGTTTGGCGCTGTCCCGACATTCTGGAAGGACAGAACTGCGGACGTCTGTCCTCATTAAACTCAGAACTGCTTATGAAACGATAAAATAAATACACTGAAACAAGCCAAGAATAAAAGCAGTAACGTTAGGCAATTACAATAAAGAGATCATGGAAGGTCTCATCACATAGGGACTGCGTTCAGCTGCTCCGTTTCAGGTAACAACTCAAATACATTTAACACTGGTGGTGACAAATACTTTTTTTTTTTTTTTAAATATTTTATTTATTTATTTGTCAGAGAGAGAGAGAGAGAGCACAAGCAGGGGAAGCAGCAGAGGGAGAAGAAGAAGCAAACTCTCCACTGAGCAGAGGGCCTGATGCAGGGCTCGATCCCAGGACCCTGGGATCATGACCTGAACAGAAGGGAGATGCTTAACTGACTGAGTCACCCAGGAACCCCTGGAAATACTTTTGGGATCCTTTTATCAGGACAAAACAACAAAACAAAACTGCAGAAACTTTAGAGGACATTACTTAAAATCACTATCCAAGTTCATCTATCAAAGAAGCTCAGAACGAGCACGGGTGTTATGTAAGACTGATGAATCACTGAAACCAATAATACATTATATGTTAATTAACTGAATGTAAGTTAAAAAAATGAATTAATTAAAAACAAAAGCTCAGGATTCTTGTGGAGCACCGCACTCTTACTGCAGAGCACAATGCTTGGCTAGGTCAGGGGAAGGACATGGGGGAAAATGTAAGAAGGAGGCATACACCCCAACAAACACTGGTGATGGAAAAGGGGCTGTAAATGCAATCAGAACCGAGGCACTGGGGGTCCATCTCCACTTCAGAGAGCTGGCAGTATCCTCACCCTCCAGTGAGGCTGGCAGAGTCGCCGCTGTGAGCTGGTGAGACCCTCAGAAACGCACCTGTGGCCACCCACTCACCTGAGACTTCAGCCTCTCCCTCTCAGTGGCATCTTTCAGTTGTTGGATTCCGAATTTGATTTTTTGAATTTCTTGATTAATTGTGGTTACTCGCTCGTAGACCGCTCCTCTTTTTTCTTGAACTTTATTGCAATCTCTAAAGGAAAACAGACAGCTAAATTTTAATTCCGCTCAAGCATCTGAAAAGGAAAACATGAAACTCTAATTTTGGTTCCAAAGAGATCACATATATTTGTTTGACAAGCCTAAACTCCTTCTCAGACATAAAAACAAAGAGCTGTGAACCCCAGTGGGTGCTGTGGCCGAGGGCTGTCATTTACACCGGAGACTTTAAGGTTGAAGGTGCACTCCCCCAGCCAAGCTCATGAACGTACTACTGGGCATGAGGGGGCGGGGAGTGGATGGGACTCGGACAACTTGTCTGCAAGGCGGTTTGGCAGCAAATACAAAATCCGCCAGTTCTGCCCTTTGTCTTCATCTGCATGAGCCAGAACAAAGGAAATCTTCACCACGTTGCAGGCTGAAACACGGACATTTCATACACTATCTGGGGAGTATATTCTAAAAATACATTCTTAGAACTTATGGGAAGAAGGCTCTACCACAGGAATACCCCAGCATGCTGGCTAACAACGGCCATAAAACACTTAGTGAAATATTACTTCTTACCTGGATTAAAAAAAAATGGGACCTTTTCTCAATACACAGATGCTATAATGCCAGAGCCCAGCTATACGCATAAGATGGACAGGGTAACTCATCTGATGCAGCCCCAGCCCACTCCTCTAAATGCACTGAAACGGGCAGGGGCACCCGAACCCTTCTGGGGAATCCTGCAAAGGATCTGGAAGGGTGGTATCTGGACAGGGAAAAATCTAGAACTGAAAACAGCTCTAAATCTCAACCTAACACTGTAAGATTCATAATTAATTAATCTTTTTTAGTCACCCAAAGGTGGAATGCCTTGTTGAAATTATAGGAGTTTTGGGATCCTAGGGGAGAAAATGGACTAGCTTTTCCCAATTACTGTCTAACACATTAAACTGAAAACAAGTTCGTACTCAATCACTGTGCGTTTGTACTGCTTGACATCCTCGTGCTTCTTATTTATTTTGAATTGTGCTGTGGCGAGTTTTTCCTTCTTCACAATCATCAGTCTTTTGAAGGAATTTTCTTCTGTCTTCAACTTCTTCAACTCTGACTCATCACTCTCAATTTGGTCCTCCAAGTTAAGGCTCTGTAGTTGATGGGAAGTATTTAAGTCGATACAACCAATTAGGATTTAAAAACAAAGTGAACATCTATTTCCTGGGATGAGCTATACGGAGATACAATTTGAAAGTGAGATAAAACCGTTTAAGCCCTAAAGCTGAGCAGTAGAAGGCAGTGTCAGGAGGAGAAAAGAGCAGGACACTGCGGATGCTAGGAAAGAACAGGACCCCGGCGAAGCTACACAGAGAGGGTTCGGGGTCTGAACTAAGGGAGGAGGAGTAAAAGAGAAAAGGGGAAATCCTAGAACCATTAAAAACAACCTTTTGCTGACTCAGGATGGCAGACGAGGGAGTGTACGGTTGGGATAGAATATCTCAGACCACCTCACCTTCTAACCCCTACTTCCTCAAAAAAAAAGAAATCCTTTGTCAAACGCACTGTTAGTGATCCTGAGGATAATGCGGGTTACTATGATAAAGTTAAGAAGCAGAGAAGGATTTTCAAGCTTTCAGCCTGGGGAAATGAACGTTGGCACTGGCTCTCTATCTTCAGGGCAGGCACTAAGCATAAACTTAAATCCCAGGTACAGTGTGAGGCCGTGAGTTGGGACTCTGGGCTTACTGGTGAGAAGATCATTTCCAACTGTTAGAACAGGTTTAAAATTCCATGACTTTCCTCCAAAATACACATGGCAACATGCCATGTTAATTAATCATTCATTTCATCTGAAGGTTAACAGAGGTCTTAACCACTGCTGTGTTTAAGAAGAAAAATGTTTTCTTGCTCAGCGTATACTGCCACATCTCTTATACTCTAGAATGATTTTGCCTTCCTTTCGGCAAACAGTAACACAAAGTAAAAGCAAAGCCAAGGAACTATAGTAAACCATTCCATAATAAAAACATTAAAATTCCACATAACACAAACCTCTTTTAAGATGCTGGTTAATTTTTCCCTGTTATCTGCCAGGTCCTGTATTTTCTTCTGATATAACTGCACCTCCAGCTGACATGAAGGCAAGCAGTCCACGGAGTCTCTGTAGATCTCATACTTTTCCATCACTTCTTGCTTTCAAAGAAAGAAACATAAAAACCAGTTTGATAGTCTCCTTTATGAAACCGCAGTACTGTCAGTTTGTTTGCTTTTAAATAATTTCTGCACTTAATACTGAAAGCTTAAGAGCAGAGAACAATTAAGTTTCTAGGTCACTAAGAAAGCGCTATTACTGACATTTGTCTAAGTACATATAATTATGCTTCTTAATTGCCAAATATCCTTACACAAAGGAAAACTGCCACAATTTTACTAAATCACTCACTGAAGTACCTTCCACGGATTATTCACAATGATTTGAAAAGAGTTCGTGTCTGCTAATACTCAAACTGCTCCTAATTGCTCCTGGGCAATTGTATTACCAATTATGATCTTCCTATTCATCTGTATAATAACTATTACTATGGCTGATTCTTTTTTAAAAGATTAATTCCTCTTCTAAAATTAGAAAATGAACATGTTCCCCACAACCACTGTAACAATACGGACTAACTTTTCTTCTCCCCACCAGCCTATCCCTCTGCCCACCTTCTTAATCAATTAGATTTTGTCTTCGGTGAAGTCCTTACTCATACCATTGCACATTTTTGTTGTCTTTTTCTTACCAATCTGTAACCACTCTTTACATCTTTGCATGTCATGGATATAATCCCTTTCCCTCTCATACGCATTATGAACATGTTCCATTGATCTCCTTTTCTCTATATAAATTTTTTTTTTAAATCTATCCCAGTTCAAGATTACACAAACATTATCCTAAAATTTCTAAAATTGTTTAACTCACATAACATTTATTTTTGGTAATAAATAAAACAATTTTAAGTGATAAGAAAGTATCTTGCCCAAGGTAATTAACAGCACTTTTTTTAGTAATAAATAAAACAATTTTAAGTGATAAGAAAGTAATCACATAAAATTTATTTTTGTAAATGGTGCAAGATATAGACCCAGCTCCCTTTTCTTCTAAGTGAACAGCCAATTGAAACAGAACTGTTTTTTATTAAATAAACTATACTTTTCTCATAAATACTCAGATATAGTTTTTGGCTCTCATTTCTGTTCTGGTAATCTTTGTCTATTCCTGGGTGATAATTCTTAATTATTAGGAATGACTAGAACAGCAAATTCAGGGATAAACCAGAAAAGTTCTAGTAATTGATGGTTTAAAAGCCCTGCCCCACCAAGGATGCTAACTTGTCTGCCCACTTCTACTTCTGTCCCACTGCGCCTCCATCCATCTCCCACAGACACCCATCATCTTGTTAAACATAAATTGTTCCAACATCCCCCTTTTAAACCAAACAGTGGTGTACCCTTGCTCCTAAAGCAAAACCCAGCACCCTGAATAATCTGCCCATTGCTTATTTTCCTATGGTCACCTCATGTCACTCCCCTTCGTATGCATGAGGCTTTGTTCCTGGAATATACTTCGCTTCCTTGTACCTCAAAGAATTTGCACATGCTGTTCCTCTGCCTCCAATGGTCTTCCATGCACAAATTTAGAAGGAGAACCAATTTATTCTTCAGATGTCAGCATCAATTTCTACTTCCTTCCCCTTACCACCCCCAGGTTTCCAAAACATTAAATTAGGCTACCCTCATTACATTATTTCAAAGAAGCCTATACTTTTTTTTAATTTCTTTTTGGTGCTTTTTAAAAAAGTATTTTTAGAGCAGTTTTAAATTCACAGCAGAACTGAGCAGAAGGTACAGGGATTTCCCATGTACTTCCGATCCCAACACGCGCACACCCTATATATTTTCATAATACATACCTGTAATTATATCATTAATTATAAACTTAATACTTTTCTCCCTTATATAAAGTAAGCCTCAGGAGAACAGAGAATTTTTGTTCTGATCACTCAGGCCAAAGTACCCCAAACTTTTTGCATCATTGGACAAACGTCTCGAAATTCTACTTCTTTTCCGTACACCTACTTTCCAGGAGAGCTACATATCAGCGACAAGGGCAAAAATCTTAAGAGGAAAAGAAGTATGGATAAACTAGAAATCACAAAATGAACACACAATTAAACAGAAGTTGCTAAAAGAAAAAAAATATAGAGAAAAGCATTAAAATCAAAAAAAGGAAATTCACCCTGGAATTTTTAAGTTTCTGGACTGTATCTTTCATTTTTTCTTTATAATTCTTTAGCTTCTCTGGAGAATCCACAATTTTTGTTTTCAAACTCTCTTGTACTTCTTTCAAAGAAACTACTGACAATTTTAGTTCATTCTGTTGAGAAAACATATTTACATATTAGATACAATAACAAAATCGTTCACTTACCATTACAATAATGGAAAAGAACAAAGAAACTGGACCTGTGCTCGTTGTAGTGGGGGGAAAATTAAGATCATCTGTTTATTTGTTCCCATTTGTCTATGGGCCAAAGACCGAGCCCCTTAGCAGGACATTCAAGGTCCTTCACTGTGTACTCCTCTGGTCCTCACGGGGTCCTCTGCTGCCAGTGCCCTCTGTACCTACAGCCTGCTAATACCAGTCCTGAGTTTGAGCAGATGCACATGATCTCTCTTTGATCAGTACGGTCCTCCTGAATACCATCTTGCCACCTTTGTACCGCCCCTGAGTTTCATTAATCCTTGGAAATCCTGCTCCCACTTCCTCTGCGTTCCTTCTATGAACAGCACAATCACTGTACATGCAATGCTGTAATTATGTACTTAATCTGTGTGACTGAATTTGACTGCACAGCTTGGGGTGCTGAGAAGTCATCTTTGTTCTCCCAGAACACAGACAAAGCCATGGCACTGAGGAGGCACTTAGTACATGCCGACTGAATTAAAACCCATTTTTCCTTACTCTCCTGAATTTAAACTATTCGGGGAATTGAGGTGAAGGGCATCGGAGAATTTGGTGAAAATTTTTTTATAAATCTAAAATTATATAAAAAGATAAAAAATATTCATATGAACATCCTCCCTAAGTATTAGCTGATGAATTGTGTTTACTTTGTTTTGAGATACTATGTATCGATATGGGAAAATTTCCAAGAAATATTAAGTGAAAGAATCAATTACAGATCAACAAACAACACAAGTCCATTTCTAGGAACTAAATAATGAAACAGCAAGATAACTGCATGAGTCTGCATTAGAGCACATAATGTCATGGAAAGGGATGGGAGGGAGGAGCCTATGGGGGAAGCAGGCCCAGGGAAGAGGGCCTTCTATGTCTGACTCCCTCTCTCACTATACATACACGTATGCATACACAAAGGTATGTCATTTGAGTATTTTATAACAGGACTATGTTACTGGACGGCTTCTGTAATTTGTCTACCGATGATTTTCAACTAAAAAGAACCACAAATGATCTTACATTTTGATCAGCTAACGCAGAGGCCAAAATTGAACGTTTGACACAACATATCTGTTATTTCAGCAAATGGCCGTATGTGTTTCATCCTCTACAAAACCAGAGGCCACCCTCCTCACAACGATGTTGACCTTCATTACGTTTCTTCACTTTATAAGAAACCTAAATCTGATACTGTAATTACAAAATGATTTTGTTTAACGGTAGATTTAAGTGGGACAGAAAGAAATGAATAAAAACATTGTCAGTACTACTTGCGTGAAAGCATTGCTAATCAAATGAGAGACAGAAAAATAAGGACTATATGACATCAAATTAAATTTCAGGTGGTTCTAGAGCGTAAGTGTTAATAGGGAAGATATAACAGTACAATGGGGCTAAAAACATGAGAAATAGGACAGGGTTTTCTATGTATAGAATTAAAGCCACAAACCAGAAAGGCCATGTTTATAAATTTTACATTAAAAACCTAAGCCTTCTAATGGAAAAAAAAAATCATGAATTCAAAAGAGAAGTAGTTAATATCCCCAATTCATAAAGTTCCTTAAAAAAAAACAAAAGAAGCCAGGAACACAGGTAGTTTACAAAATAAGACATAACCACAAACCATTGAATAAGATGTCAAAATCATTAAGAAGCAAAAAAATCAAAATGAAAATGAGGGTTTTTTTTTTTTTTCCTATAAAAGCAACAGAGAAAGCAAACTACAAACCTCCCATTTTGGCAAGACAGTGAGGAAAAGAACACCCTACTGTGTCGGTAGGAACGTAAACGGGTATCTTTTTAGAAGTCAGTTTGGCAAGGTGGGTCAGTTTTAAATGTGTATTCCCTTTGACCCATAAATCCTACAAGTAGGAATATGGTCTAAGAAAAAAAGCAGCCCCGTACACAGATCTCGGTGTGTGTGTGTATGTGTGTGTGTGTGTGTGTGTGTGTAGATGTGCAGCACACACACTGCTGTCCAGTAGCAGAAACATCAGAAGCCAGTGTGTGTCCACCAATAGGATGCCAGAAGGATCTACCTCGGTGTGACGCACAACCATAAGCAGCCGTTAAGACAAGGAGTCTCTCCGGTGGCGTGTAATTATTTATGCTCTTTTGGGTTCAGTGAAAAAAGACAGGTGTGAGACATGAAGAGTCTCCCACCTCTGACGGAACATTGCATATGGCTCTGCATAGAGAAATGTCATCTACGCACATCTCAGACCATGTGGTGAGCCTTCAGGTGATTTTCACTCTCCTCACACATTTCTGTGTTTCCATTTAAAAAAAAAAAAAACCAGTAGTCAGCTATTATATTTAACCTGAAAAAAGTTAAACTAGATTCATTTTAAGGAAAAAGGGAGAAACTTTTACTGTAACAACGCACACAGTTAACATACTCCCCCACAGAAAATATTCAAACCGTAAGTCTGGTTATATGAAAAGATGCTTACCAAACGCTTGGTTTTCTCTGAAATATCAGACTTCTTTTGGGAATTTCCATCCTGGAGCACTATCTAAGGAAAAAAGCCAACAATTGTTTTCTGCGATGATCCAAAACAAATTTAAATTTAGCCTCTCACTGCTTTCTCATAAAATAAAGGTAAGGAAGGAGAGGAGTTAAATGGATTAGAGCAGATATTCTCAAACTTTCTGTTTACGATGCCCCGGACCACAAGAAATACCTAAAGTTTCCTTTAGTAAGCAGTGGGGTCCGAGTACTGTGGAAGTCCTCGAGTCCTAACAACTTAGTAGCTCTTTGAAAATGTCATGCATACAAATTGGAAAAAAATAATGTTTATTTCATTCTTAAATAACCACAACTACTTCTAAATTGGATGGGTCCTACTGGGCACTGCACTAATTCACAAAGGTTGGAATCAGACTGGACAAAGACTTCCTCATTTCCTCTTCTGTGAGGACGTTCAGGTACTGGTTCTTCTCCAGGACAAAAGCCAGAACCCAGGTTCACAAAGATACGAATGGAAGGCGCCAGAGCTGCCGGAACTGTGGACTGCCTTGAGCCAGGAGTTCAAGCAGAGCACAATGTGCTGACCATCAGTTTCCCGTGAAATTTTAAAATATCCTGAAGTGCCCCCCCGCAGGGTTTCCTGCCAAGTCCACGGTGCTTCCTTACAGTTTGGGAACAGCAAGTTTAGAAAAAGGCAAATCCTAAAAAATTCTAGTCAACAAGACAGCACAGAACTTGGGCAACACAAATAGATAACCACACGTGACACAAGTTTACATCCGTGACAAGGAGCACAAAGGGGCACAGCAACATACCCTAGAGCTTTCGTAACTAAAAGTAACGTGCTCTTACCGCTCCCATCCACAAAAAAAAAAAAAGAGTTTGTTTTTTTTAAGCAAACAACTATGAAAATACAATGAAACTTCACTCACATGGAGTCGAGAGGCCAGGAGGGGGAGCTCTCACCCTGCAGTAGGCCCAGTGGACGCCAAGGGACCTCCTCAACTAGGCCCCCGCCCAAGGCAAGAGGTCCCCCACGTCTCTACAGGAAAGCCACTACCCCTGTAGTTTCCCCAGTGAGAAACCATCACCACCCTCGTGCAAGGTTAGTCTTTTCAGACCCAAGAAAGGCGGTTCTCTTAGCGTTCTCGAAGTTCTAGCATAGCAATTACTTTGCCGTGCTTTCTGCTCGTGTTCCCTAGCTTTGAGCAAAAACAAAGTGTCTAAAAGGAAGAATTTTTTGTGATATAATGAATCAGACTCTGTGTTTGGGCTGTTGCTTTTCTTCCAAGGACTCTGATTCCAAGCAACCCCTCGCAACCTCCTCCTCCTCCTCCATAAAACAACGTCTCTCTCCTTTGTTTGCTGGACTCGTCTATGATTTTTCCTGCAGCTCACTTGTACCAAATCGCAATTCTCTGCTATTCCCAAATAAACCCATTTTTGCTGATAAGATAACTGGCTGTTTAATTTTTAAGGTCAACACAGTTGATACCGTTTTCTGACGAAATTCTTGATTCAGTGACTGCTGCAGCTCCTGAATATCATCCGAAAGCTGCTTGAACTCTGCTTGCTCTTCCACGGGAACAGAACTAAACATAGCAAAACAGATGAAAATAACATATATCGAGTCCTTAACTCTGCAAGGCCAAAATAGTCTCTGTCCTCAAATGACTCAAGTGAAAAAAACACGCAAAACAACTGTCTTTCATGTTTCTGAATTCTCATCCTTCCATGTGACAGAGATTTAAAATAGCTGACCTGGCCTCTGCAACACAGAAAATAAAGATCCAATGAGCTCCTTCAGCCTTCCACCAGCGAGTCCGCGTACGGACTCATCTGCATTCGTACCTGCCTTTTCTAACTTGGCTCCTAATACAAGCAGTGGGACATTCCCTTCCCTGTCCAGTGCCAGCTCTGCCTGGCTCCTCTCCTTGCCTCCCTCTCCTACACCAGCCACTCCCTTCGCTCGGCCCATCCGTCCTAACAGCTCCTACCTGTGTAAGTCTCTGCCGTGCACATGGTTCTCAACTTCTGTTTTGAGACATGGCACAGAATTATGGTTTTAATGATCGTTTCCCTGACTGCTAATGAGTTTAATAATCTTTACCTATTTTTAATTATCTATTTGTAGTCATTCTTCTATTAAATGCCCTGTTCTTAGCCTTTGCCCATTTTTCTATTATCCTTTTGCCCTTGGTTTCTCCACGTGTTAGGAATATTACACAGGCTTTCTCACTAGGGACGGTGCTGCTCTGCTGCGTAGGCTACAAATACCCACACCCCACTTTGTCATTTATCTCTTAACTTCATTTACATTAAATTTACCTGTCAGATTTTAGTATCTGCCTCCTGTTCCCAGTCTTTGCAGCTTACTGCTGTCTCTGAGACACTCTATACCAGAGCAGGTTAGGAAAGCTCTCCAGTGAAACAAAGAAACTCAGAGCCAGCAAGAAAGTACAAGGGATAGAAAATCCTTCTGCTCAAAATCGATCTTTCTGGCCAAAAACTCATAACTCCAGTGGCACCAATGAGGCAAAACAAAACAAAGCTCTCTTAACAGAATTAACTGGCTTTAAGAAAGAAAGAAAGTCCACTTAATTACTGCTCCTATACAAGATAACTACTTCCAGACATAACTTAGGAGGTAAGTTAATGGCTTTAAACATCTCATGCTAATTCACTAATAACAAGAATAAAGTAAAAGAACATATGATACACTAACAGTTAGAAGGAGAATGAGTTTTTCTTTCTCTGGAACAGATAAACTCAAAAAGTCTGCTATTTAGTGAGGAAGAAGAAGGAGACTTGAGGTATCCTGCAGGGTTGTCAAATACTATTCATGATTCATTCTGCATCTTGAAATTATACTCATTTAATTTGTAAAACTCCTACTTACTCAAGTCTCTCCAATTTCATTAACGCTTCCTGGTGTGCAGTATTTAACTGGTGCATTTTGTCCAGAGAAGATTTCTATCAAAGCAATTTTCATATTAGTGCTTTTCAACACAAACACAACAACATGTGTTTAAAAAAAAAAAAAAAAATCTACCGGTACACGCTGCAAAATGCTTAGTCCTCAGCTTTCACCATCAGAATTAAGATATGTTTAAGAGAGAACAGGCATTTGTGACGAGTGAATGAGGAATTTACTTATTCACACATAAATGCTGAGTCCTTACCATAGTCAGGTACTGGGCTAAGTGCCAAGAAAAATACCTAAGAAGTAGTAGTTATAGTTGGGACTTAAGTAGCTCATTCTCGAAGGGTCAGATACATGCATTAAGTCCACAAACCAACTTGCTACAGGACTAAAGATAACGACACCAGCCAACCAGGGTAATGGCTGGGGAGGAACATCACGGGATGCTTCGTGAATATGATAGACGTCTGAGCTGTGTCTTAAAAGAATGAGGAAAAATTAGCCAAGCAAAATTGTATGTTTCTGTGTGTTAGCAAATCCACATGAAGCTTTGGAGAGTGTGTGGTGTTTGGGAAGTTTAAGCTTGACGATTTGTACAGGGAAGTTTCTATCTATACAACTCAGTGTCACTGGAAGGGAAGTTCTAATAGTCTGGTGTTACTTTGGCACTTTACTAAGAATATGATAACCCAAAACTGGGACAGATGGAAACAAATCACATGGATGACCCATAATCTTTCCAAATTCTCTAAACTGTTAAAGAAATGAGTTTCCATCTGTTAAAGTGATTTACTTGGACTGGATCTTATAATGCAATGTTGGGCCAGCATGATAAACAAAACATCATTTTAGGCCATTCTTTAGAAAGCAAACATAAACCTCAAATATCTCAATTAAATAAAGAACACTACAGTATAACTCCAAAGGAAAAAACATGCATTTGTCACTATTTCTCCCCTTACATAACGTAATATAGGAAAAGGAGCCTCAGCTATAAGATTAGAACAAAAAACCCCAGCCTTTCCCTAATGTTATCCAATAGCAAAGAAAATCTCATTCTGATACATGCTTTCCATTAACAAAAATCTGCAACTTACATAAATATTAAAATAAATGATTCTAACAGCCATATGACAGTTATCTGCGACTACTATTTCAAAATAGTTTAGTAGTTCATAAGTGATATTACTAATCTGTTATGTGACTCAAAAATATACTTAAATCTTACATATTGCCAAAGAAATTCCATATATGTCTCACGGCATGCTTCTCTGAAGTGAATGAAGTTGATAATGCCACTTAAAAACCGACTTGTCCGTTTTGCCTCTAAAACAGAAAGCAAGACTTCTTAAGTAAATCTTTGAAACAATGTAAAAATAAAAATTCATCCTCTCCCACGATATACTTTGCTCATAGAGCATAGAACAAGACTGTGTGCATGCTATAATTAACCAAAGCGCAAAAAATGTGCTCTAATATAAAGATCAGAATTATTTTTGCATTACTAACTTTAAAAAAAAAAAGGTAAACCATTTTTGGCCAAGAGAGAATAATAAGGAACAGACTTATTCTCCCATCTTAAACAACAAGAAAACCAGATAAAATACAGAAAGTAAAAAATTTCAGACACCAGATGACTGGCAGTACAGGACAGCCATCCATAAGAGAGACAAATGAGGTGATCTTTGGCCAGTGATAACCCTGGAACAACTGCCAACAGCAGGAAGTATCCCAGGAGGGATGTGGCCTCAACCCCAGGAGCAGAAGATCACAGGCTACCCTGCTGAAGACAAGATCAAATTTATAATCCAAAGGCATGTGGGCATATGCAGCCACACATACAGAAGAAACAATCGGTCATCAGTTTGTGGGATGCAGCTAAAGCTGACAAAAGGGAAATTTATAGCACTAAACACCTGTATTAGGAAAGAAGAAAAGTCAAATGAACTTCCTCAGCTTCTACCTAAAACAAGGGGGTGGGGGAGGGTGGAAACAGCAAATCCAAACTACACATGAAAGAAAGGAATAGCAATGTAAGCACAGAAAACAATAGAACAGAAACATAAATGAAATGCAGAAAAACCAATGAAACCAAAAGCTGTTCTTTGAAAGGATAAGCAAAATTGATAAGCCTCTGGCTAGACTGGTCTGGGAAAACTACAAGAGTGAAAAAACAAATGAAAAACATCAAAATGAGAGAGGGGACATCACTACTGAACCCCAAGACTGTTAAAAATGATACAGGAAGGGGCACCTGGGTGGCTCAGTGGGTTAAGCCTCTGCCTTCGGCTCAGGTCATGGCCTCAGGGTCCTGGGATCGAGCCCCGCATCAGGCTCTCTACTCAGCGGGGAGCCTGCTTCCCCTTCTCTCTCTGTCTGCCTCTCTGCCTACTCATGATCTCTCTCTCTAATAAATAAAATATTTTTTAAAAAGATACAGGAAAATTATGAACAACTTTATGCTAATAAACTTGCCAAATGAAAAGAAGTGGATAAATTCCCTGAAAAAAGGAAACACCAAAGCTCACTCAGGAGCTCTGGCAGTAAACGGCCAGCATTTCATATTATTAGTGTTTGGATGTGTGTTATTCTAATAGGTGTGTGGTGGTTGATCAATTGATTTTTGACAAAACTGTCACAGTAATTCAATGGGAAAAAGAAGAATCTTTTCAATAAGTGGTGCTGAAATAATTTGATAACTATATGCAAAAAAGAAAAAAAACTATAAAAAAGAAAGACCCTGACCTTACATCATATATAAAAATTCAAGTGTTAAATAACAAAAGCCAGAACAATATGCTTGGGGCACCTGGGTTGCTCAGTCAGTTAAGCATCCAACACTTGATTTTGGCTCAGGTCATGATCTCAGCATTGTGAGATCTAACCCAACGAACCTCAAGGAGATTCTCCCTCTATCCCTCCCTTCCCCACTTCACATACACACTCTCGCTCGCTCTTTCTCATAAGTAAATAAATAATAAATAAATAAAACTATGATACACTTAAAACATATGAGTAAAATCTTAGCATCTCTGAGGCCAAGATTTCTTAACAGTACACACCAAAAATGGTTTTATGAATCACTTTTATGAAAACAAAAAACAATGATTAGAATCTTCAAAATGGAAATATATTTTGCTCTTCAAAGGACACTGTTACAATATTCAAAAGGCAAGTAATAGATTGGGAGAAAACATCTGCATAATCCCTGATAAACTATGTGTTTTTATAACATCTGAAGAAGACTTATAATTCAATAATAAGGCAAACAATTCCAAAAACAAAACAACAACAATAACAACAACACTAGGGTGCCTGGCTGCCTCGGTCGGGGGAACATGTGACTCTTAATCTCAGGGTTATGGGTTTTAGCCCCACAACGGGTGCAGATTACTTAAAAAAACAAAATCTTAAAAAAATGATTCAAAAAGACCCTTCACCAAAGAAAATATACAGATAGCAAATAAGCATATGGAAATATGCTGCTTTTAGTCATCAGGGAACTAAAAATTAAAACCATGAGATACAGTGATATAGCCACTAGAATGGCTAAAATTAAAACTTTCCAATATCAGTGCAGGGGAGGACGTGGAGCAATTGAACCTAACAGACGCTGTGGATGGTATGAGGCCGCCATGTTAGAAAATAGTTGGGCAGTTTCTTAAAACGTTAACAATATACTCAACACCTGAGCCAGTATTTCTACTGCTGGTAGCAATGAAAACACATGACCTCAGGAAGACTTGTAACCTACTTTCAGAGCAGCCTTGTTCACAATGGCCAGAATGTGGAAACAGTCCAAACGGCTACCAACTGGTCACCGGGTAAATAAATCACAGCTTTATTTACAATAGAGTGCTATTCCAAAATAAAAAGAAACGAATTACTGATAAACGCCATGAACACGGATGAATCTCAGAAGCATTCGGCTAAGTTAAGACACCAGACACAAAAGAATACAGACTATTATTTCATTTACATCAACTATCAGACAAGTCAAGAAACAACAGTGATGGAAAGCAGATCAGTGATTGCCAGGGAAGAGGGCTCGGTCAGAAGTAATCAGCTACGAGGGGACCCGAGGGAACTTTTGTAGGGCCATCGAAATTTCCACCTAGGGTCGTGGCAGTGGCTATACAACCATGTACCTATGTTAAAATTCATTTAGTTACACATTTAAAATTGTTGAAATTTTATTTTGTGTAAATTATAGATCCATAAACAAAAAGGTAGATCAGAAAGAGGGAAAAAACATTTTTAAATAGCACACTGACTCTCCTGCAACATAAAATAACTTGATGTATAAATGTCAGAGTCAAAAGAATTAAGGGACATTTAAATAAAGTTAAGACAAACTGACATGTTAATATCATATCAAGACTATTCTTATCACTGTTAAAAGATATTTTCTTCAGAGTAAAAAGCAATTGCTACATTGGAGAAAATTGGTATGATGAATCCACAATCCAGTTGCATATTACTCATACTCATGCTTTCAAATTTATAGGATGTCTTTTAAATGTAAGGAGCTAAGAAAAATGGATCAGAAAAACAGCTTTCCTATGGACCTTCAAGGGAAAACAATTCCAGTAATAGGATATGAAAAAACTCATACTTAAAATTGACCTTCTACAGCCAATTTTTTCTACATTTATTGATGGAGAAATAAAATATTAAAGTCAAATATTAAAAATTGTTTTGAATTCTCACTTACTTGGATATAGAATGTCAGCAATCTCAAAGTCATTCACCCGACAGACGGGCAGAAAGGAGTCCCTTAAAGATGAAGTGGACAAAGAATATTTTAAGTTATATATAAACCATTTGATATAAACATTTTATTTTCCAAGAGATTCCCGGATATGTTTCTCAATGTCCAAAGACCAAGTCAGAAGTCTACTACCAAGCAAAACTCTGTAGCACAGAGTTTTGTTTTCTGTTCCCTACGCCAGTATTCAAGCAATGCCAAGGTAGTTATAAATTCTAACAAGTAACACACACTTTTGGAGGTACTAGGACTCTTTAAAAACTCAAAACCTCCAAACAATTTTAGATTCACAACATCTTAAAATTCCACTGAAAGCAGAATTGAAAGTGCCACAGAGGGAAGCAATTAGTTCTATTTGAAGGAAGTCTACAATTTTCAGTGTACTGATGGAGTGGAGAGGGAGTTGACAGAAATTCTTTCTCTAAGAAAATCCTGTCATTAAGGAAGCTTAATGCAAAGAAAACAATGAATGTTTATAGTCTCGGAAAAATAAAACCCCTTACTCACAGATGAATAAATAAGTTGCTGACTGGTAAGAAGCCTTCCATGATATGTGGATACATGACTTCTGAGTTCACTGGCATCTAAACGTAATATCACAAGACCTAAGTTACACATTGATTAGATAAAATGAGAAAAATCTACAACCTCAAAATTACCTTCTCTTCTCCTTAAGTAGGCTCCCTAAGTTCATGACCCTTAAATCAAGAGTCATACACTCCCCTGAGCACCCCCTGTTAATCATAAATTAAGATCAAAATAACATTTATCATCAAATGTTAAAAACTTAGTTAACAATAAAGATCCTAGCACAAAACAAGAGTCGTTACCAATAATGCTAGGTTCACAGTACATGCTCAGTAAGGATTTTTTAAATGAATGAACAAAGGGGTGAAGTCAGCATTTACTACGTCAGGAACTATGTTGAGAATTTTACACGTGTTCTTCTTTAATTTTCATAACTACCCTAAAACACTGTGTCATTTAAGTCTTTTAGTACTGTTGTCTTACTAAAGCTATCAATGTATGCCACTATTATGCCCAAGATTTTTCTGCAAGTGACATTAATTTTACATAAGCCTTTGGATTTTGTTAAAAATAAAGTCGAGAACTTCCTATCCTGAAACCAGTATGCCGTGTGAACAAAGCAAATGCAGCAAAACAAAGTAATTTTGCCTCATCTGAAACGCACCATGTAAAAATGCTCCAGCCGAATTCCATATACTATTTGCAAGGCTCTCATGTAGATCATGTGCAAGACTTCAGGCTACAACAGAAAAACAACCTTTTAGTACTCCGATGCAGGACTCTCGAGCGGAATCACCATCAGCTGCCACTGTCGACAACGGATGCAAAGAACAGAGTGATAAAATTACTCTCTTTCTCTTGAAATATTTAGTTTTCCAAATTTTAAAATACCTGTGTACTTAACAGTTTGCTCAGGTGTAATAAGTGCTCAGTAAGATCAGCTGTTTAAGCTTACATGCAGAATAAGAGCAAGTATACCCAAAATCAATCCAAGCAATCCATCCGCATCAGGGAAGACAGTTTAGTCTTTCAAAATAGATTGCAGGCACGAGGCAGACATAATGGCACGCTGAGAGTGTTTCTGTTTTTGTTTTCGTTTTTTTTTTTTAAGATCATGGGCAAACTTATTTCATGCTTGAGATGTTAAGGTTTCCCGAGATGTTAAAGTTTAAGTGAACACTATAATCCTGGGGGTATAAATTTAATAGAGTAGCAAGGCATTTTCAAAAGTTTTCTCTTTTAATTCAGGAGCTGCCAAATACTGGCCTGTAGAACTTGTTCTGATTCATATGCAAGTTCATTTATTCTGAGATTATTCCTTCCATTTTAAAGAATTAAAAAGGGACTGAGATCAAAAAGTTTGAGTTCTACACCATTAAATCGGGTTTTATTATGTTATCACTTCAAGATGAGCACAGGAAAATGGAAGGAGACTTTGGGATTTTCTGTGACATATAAATAGTTTATTTTTGTGTTTAATAACTAAAGAAATAAGAATGACTTGTCAAAACAAGTCAATCCCCCCCTTGGGGCATAATACAAGAAAATTAATCTGTAAGCTTCCAAAGAGAATTGTTTCGAAGCACTTTTTATGGTTGGAAACCACTTGGAATAGGTTCCTTCAAGCCCTACCAATAAATGGTACACTCAGACCACCACTCCAATAGTAATAAAAAATTTAATATACTTTAATACATCTATGATTAAGAAGTGTTCTTTTTTTTTTTAAAGAAAACAACTATATTAAGGAATCGAATTCCTAATGGAAATGTAGATGTCACCTCACACATAAACTTAACATTATTTTAAAATTACATTTGGTGAGAGATTGCTTCTAGATTAAAATGACTGGCCCACATCAAGCAGTAGGGTACATGCCCTTCTGCAAATCCTATAGGCCGAGTAGTTTCATTTCTTTTTATTTTATTTATTTACTTATTTATTTTTAAAGATTTTATTTATTTATTTGACAGATAGAGATCACAAAGTAGGCAGAGAGGCAGGCAGAGAGAGAGGAGGAAGCAGTCTCCCTGCTGAGCAGAGAGCCCGATGTGGGGCTCGATCCCAGAACCCTGGGATCATGACCTGAGCTGAAGGCAGAGGCTTTAACCCACTGAGCCACCCAGGCGCCCCTCATTTCTTTTTAAATACCATCATCCACATGCAAACACAACCACATCATACCTTTGGATTTGGATAAAGATCATTCTTGGAGAGGTTTTTACCATCAGCTCCTGTTAAGATTTTGTTGCGAATATGAATCACAATCTCAGCTACATTATATCTGGGGAAAGACAAAGTTTCCATCTTGGGAATCTCCTGCTGGTTGGAAGGAAGAAAAAGCAAGGGTCAGAAACATGGCACAACTAGCTGTTCTCTTTACCGGGAAGCTGATAAACATAAGCAAAACTAACAAGCCAATGTCGAACCATTCATAGTCGTGTTAACTATCATCAAACACCCTCATAAGATAACACAAATCACATACATATGTATATCCTAAATTATAAGAGAGAGAGAGAGAGAGTGTGTGTGTGTGTGTGTGTGTGTCTGTCCTGAAATATCTTTTATTCTGAAATGGCTCAGTCATTCTCTAATTTCCTAATGCTATTCTCTTTCATATGGGAAAGAGGACTTTGCTTGAATATACGTGAAAGTTCCTGGGTTTTTTTTCTTTGTTAAATTTGGGGGACTTAGGGGTTAACAAGATTGGTCCTGAGAATTAATCCTCAAGGCAAGATACATAGGCAATGCTATCAGCAGAAGTGTTATATATAAAGAGTATCAACATAAGGATAATAAAACTGTACTCTGATCTAACATCCTATTTGATGTATACATAGTGAGATGGGTAGTAAGATTTAAGATGCATATGGGAAGAGAGAGGTGAAAAAATACAGTAAATACAGAATGCTGTAATTGGTGGGAATTTCAATCACCAGAGAGATAACTTAAAACAACAGCTACCATCACCACCACTTTCCCCTAATGTCCTCAGATGTGAGCTACTCCCACCTGTGTCTCCCTACAGCAGTTGTTCTCACAACTTCGCACCTCCCCTCCCAAGTGTGGGGACACCAGGGTATGTGTGGAGACATCTTTGGGGGTCAGGACTGGAATGGGGTGCTACTAGAATCTAGTGGTAAGTGTCCCAGCATGCTGCTGAACAACGTACAATGCACAGAAGTGCCCTCCCCACCTCCACCGCAGCAAAGAATTATTCAGTCCAAATGTCAATAATGCTGAGGTTAAGAAATCATGTCCTAGAGCCTTGCATTTAACTGTTATAACGCCTGCCACAGTGTATTGTGATGTTTCTAGAACTGTGACACTACACTTTGAGCCCCCAGAAGCTGACACCTTTTCATTTTCTTATTTCTAGCTGTGCCCGGCAGAACAGCAGTGGTGGCAAGAGCAGGAGCACTGGCCACAGCAGCACTGCCTCTGCCTCGCAGTGAACAATATCGGGTTTATTACATACAGATCCCCTACTCAGTGAGGAAGTAGCATAATTCAAATGACCCAATGTGAATACATTCAATTTTGCAAACAAACTGAAATGAGCCCAAATTCTGGAAATCCATTTCTTTAGGTGCCTAATGTTTCACAGACTATTACAGGTAAAAGAAGTTTCGACAATTTCCCTAACCTCTGATAAATGCGGAAAGCCGTTCTGAAAGATGACTGACAAACAACTTTGCACTTCTCCGTGAACACGGGCAAACATCACAAAATTCACTAACTCCCAAGGCAACTTTTTTCCACTTCAGTGTGGTTCTCAAGATTAGGTAACTCTTCCTCACACTGAGTAGACATCTGTTTGCTGTAATCTTGACCCACTGGTCCTATTTCCCGTCAAGGCAGCTATAAACAATGCATTAACTTCTGTTTACATGACACCACTTTTAAAAATGTGAAGAAGGATATCACATCTCTTTAGCCTTTAGTCTTTAGCAAAGACTAAACATCTGCTTAGCCATCTCTTCTCAAAGGTTAAGTATAATTTAAGTAGAGCCACTGCTTACATGATATTATTTTAGAAACTACCATTCTACTCACTTTCCTCTAAAACAATTTTGTCTATGTCTTCTTAAAATGTAATGCTCAAACTGAACGCAATACTTCAGATACAGGTTGCAGGCAGAGTATTAATATAAGTAGACATCAGCCACCGCTAATCTAGTCTACGACCGTAGCACATACTCTCTGTCTCGGTCACTGTCTCTCTCTCATATACACACACAATTAAAGAAAACTCCCGGAACTCCTCAGTGTGACCCACTGATATCAAGCCAGGACTTCCCCATGTTTTTCTTACAGAATTATTTGAACCATAAGCAAGGATCTGCCCTCCCATTACTGAATTTATAATTTCACACTTTCATTCCATAGTCAGCATCTTTCGGACTCCAGATCCTGACACCTCACATATTTAATGTCCTTTTCAGCATAAACACACATTCCTCAACTTCATCTAAGTCATAGATTTAAAAAACACTGACAGAAATACTTGGCCAAAAGATTGTAGAAAAAATCACTTTTCCAAAACAAGCTACATCCGGATCAAAGATTATCACGAGAGAGGGGCAGTCAAGCAACAGACTCCTGGTTTCAGTGCTGGTGATGATCTCAGGTCACGAGATGGAGCCCCAGGCCAGGCTCTGCGTTCAGCATGAAGTCTGCTTGGGATTTCCCTCTCCCTCTGCTCTGCCCCTCCCATTCATGTTCTCTCTCTCTGTCAAATGAATAAATAAATCTTTAAAAAAATTATCACAAGAGAGAAAGAGTAGGTGTAAAATACCTTCATAATCATTACTGCATATCCTTCTCTAATGTGTCTTGCACACTCTATCAGATTAATCCTTATAAACACCAAATGCATCATGTAACATCTTTACAAAAATACTTCAGTAACCCTACCCTCCACATCAAATTCAAATTTTTCTGTTGTTTGCTAAAACACTCCAATATTTAATAAATCAATGAATTTTCTGTTTCAAGTTAGTCTCTCCTCCCAGATGTTTCCCAAACTCCCAATGTTCCTTTTTGGAATCATCTCCCATATCCAATTTCTATCTTTCTGTGATAGTACAATTTCCATTCCAATGCATTTTTTGGGAGGTGGGGGAAAAGGCCTTCCAGCTGAACAGTATGAGGTCTCTAGTGGGATAAAGCATATAAACAACCTAGTAATATACGTAGGGTGACCCTCAGACCGCCTAGCAAGTAGGTGGTATCAACTGCTCGTTATCCCTCTGGTTTCTTTATACTCGCAACACCCAGAAGCTGAACAGAGTGGATGCCGACAGAAACCTGTTCAATCGTACACTCTTCGTTTTGCTAAAACAAGTTCATGAAATAAAAATTCCGGGAGGCAAAGATTAAACAAAAACGACCTCAATAAATTAAGGAAAAAGTTTCCTGAACTCGTTCAGGGAAAATGAAGGTGCTATGCACGCAGAGTGCCATACACACACTGCCCTTTTCCTTCGAGTCTTAGACTAAGTATGACACCTTCGCTCCGCCAAGCGATGTGTGCGCAACGGAGATGTGTGCAAAGCTGACGAGCGTCTCAATCCTACCGCCTTCTAAATAAATGGGCTCAAAAAAAAAAAAAAAATGAATACAAGCTCCGACTGGCCAGCTTCAGCTCGAGTTTCTCCTCACACGGTCCAAGGGACAACAAACACTCATCGTTTCGCAGGAACTAAGCTCAGGTTGTTTCTGGGACCAACACCAAACTGGAAGAACCCCATCTCCCGGGGCTGGTTCCTCCAGACGCCCCTCCCCACCCCCGCACCCCCGCCCCAGCGCGGCGCGCAACCGAGACACTGCCAGGCCCGGGTGTGGGCTCCGGCCCGCGCCTCCGGAGGGACGGCGCACTCAGGCTCCCGTCCTCCCGCGTCTGTTCGCGTTCCCTCACCGCGCCAGCCGGCCGCCCGCAGGAGGGCGAAGAGCTCAGGCGCTGCTGCGGGCCCAGTCAGAAGTCAGCAAGACATCAACCACCGACGGTTGTCTCTTTTCAAACTTGCCGCCTCCTTCTGAAAGTCCCGCCCCCCTCCGCCCAGCCCACTTCCTCCTCGGCCGCCGCGCCGGGTGCCGGTAAGGCTCAATAGACTAGAGGCGGGTGGGGCTTGTGCCGCGAGAGAGGGCGCCGGGCTGGGGCCGGAACCGTTTTTCGTGGCGTCGGCGTCTAGTCGGACCTGGATTCCACAGGAAGTGGGAGCGCCGCGGTTTGCCGGAAGGGCTGGGAATTCAGAGGCTATGGTCGCCGCACGGTTCTTCCGCACCTCGGAGCCCGTCTGGGGCCCGCGGTTGGGAGCAAAAGCAGAGGGACAGTTTGTAGAGACTTGAGCTAAGCTCAGGGCGGGAAGGGAGAGCGGATGTGGGGCTCTCCACGGGGCAGGGGAAGCCCTAGAGTCCCGGATTGATGATCCTGATGCCGACATTCTGACCTCGAGTGTGAGCGCTCGGCTTCAGTGTTTGGCCTCACTAAAAGGGGAAGGAGGAAGGGGGCGAGTAGATGCCGTCCTCAGACGAGGGATGTCAACCGGGGAGGCCGCGCAGCCGGCCGAGGCCGCGCACGGTGGCTCAGCAGCAGCACAACCACTATCCAGACCCCAGTCCCCTTACTCTGCGTTGGGAAGCACGGCTTGGAGAGGCGAAAGGAAGCCAAGGCTCTTCCGGCAGACGGGGGCTTGGAAGTGGTTTGTTCCCCGCTTGTAGTAAGCGGCACTGTTGAGAGTAGGAGCCAGGCCTCCTGACTTTTAGCTTCTCCCTCCCTCCGGGCGTCTCCACAACAGCCCGCCCGGCAGGTGCTTCCCGACACCGACTCTTCCCCAAACGTGCACGTCCCCGAGTGAAAGGTGCTTCATACGTGACCCCAAGTCCGCATTCTGCCGCGCAAGGCAGGAGCGAACGAGTGTCGGTGGAGCGGTCGTGAGGTTTTCCCTGGGTTTGGGGCATTAGAGGCCAGAATGGGACTCGCGTCCGACTGCAGGAGCTGGTGAAGGTCCTATGTTGGATGGGGCGTCTGGACTGGATAAAGTGAAAAGTCATGCTAGAAAAATTGTGTTGGAAGTAGACAAATTCTGGTGCTTTTTTGTGAGTATTGATAGAGAAGTGTATGCCCATTTCTAACAAAAATACGTTTCATATTAAGTGGTTTAGGGCTTCTTTTTCCTTAAGTCCATGTACTTAGGTAAATCTCAAAGTCAGAATGTAGTAAAACTCAAAAGGAGGTTAGGACAATCGAATTTTAAAGATCTCAGAGAGTCAGGAAAGGAGAGAGAGAGAGGGGAAAAAAAAAAGACTTTTTATTGGCAGTTGCGGAATCAAATGTGTTACTTGTGCTCACTTACCCTCCACTGGAGCACATCTCCTTAGAGGCAGGGAAAGGGGAGACACCTAAGGGTGGAGGGCACAGCTCTGGAATCAGTAGCTGGGTTTAAATTTCTGGTCACACTACTTACTGCCTATGTGGACTCAGGCAAGTGGTTTCACCTAACTAAGCTGCTTTCCACCTCTGCAAAATGGAGATAATGCTCCTATTTGATCTGTAGGTTGTCATGAAGATTAAATGAATTTGTTCATGTTAAGTGCCCAGCAGAATTGTGAGCACTCCATAAGAATTAGCTGTTATTTTGATTATTATTTGTATTTGGGCCCTATGCACATGGTAAGCACTCAACAAATACCTGAACTGTTGAGAAACCAGACAAGACAAGAGTGACCTGTATGTGGCCCAAGAATAGGATGGACCCAATGGGAAGAAAAATAAGACAACTTTACAATATAATGGTTTAATCGGGGGATAATTTTACCATAGGTGTGGAAATTTGATAGTTATATTAGAATTAAAAGTATGAAAGGGCTAATGGGTATTTGTTGAAATTATCTAACGATAAATATGACTTTTTAAAAAATACAGTTGCCTGTCACTGAGTAGTGTGAGGTGGAGGGTGGAATGGCAGAAACCTCAACTTAGACTTTCTAGAGTTTTAATCATCCTCCATAAAGACGCTACCTACAGCAGAATATTGAACCTAGTATTCTTTATGACTGTGTCGTCTTGGTTTTCTGCACCTGGACACCCTCACATGATCTGTATCTGCTCTATTTCGTTTTCCCTGTCAGTGCTCAGGCCATTGCCTCCCTTCCCAGCCTAGACTGCAGGGTTTATCAGCATCCAAACTCCTTGTGTCTAAGGCCTCTGACCCAGGTGCCTGTCAAAACTGTGGCCCTGAATGCATCCCACAAGTCCCGAGCTCGGCTCCCTGAAGGAAACAGTACACAGGGGTATATGACACATTTGTGGTCTCCAGCTTCGGCTCACCTCCTGCTTCTTGACAGTCCATTAGTTTCCTCAGAGCTTTCAGGGCCTTCTTACAAACTACCCCTTCCCATCCTCATCTCCCATCTTTATGAGAAGGTGGCCAGTGTAGTCCGAAAGGTGTTTTTAAGCATGTAACACATTCACAAGCATCTACAGTTTTTATACCTGTCTCTGATCTCATTTTAATTCCATGTTCCCTTTCTAGATTGCACTTTCCAGGCTGGATGACAGACCTGTAAGGACTGAGCGGACCTTTGAGTGACATGATGGGGATGCTCAGCGAGACAATGACAGCCTGCAGCTGGGACTTTACCTTTAGTGCAGGTGGTGCTCAGTGATAGCTTCTACTTTAGGTTAAAATAGATCTCTTTTTAAAAAGTGAGGGGTTCCAAATTGTTGTTTCTGCTTTGTTTTTAGCAGATCAGTAAGGCCGAAAACTTGGTTCACTTAATCTAGGGTGGTAGAAATGGGCAAAAATACGAAGATGGATTCTACTCCCTACTTGCCATCAGACACCCATGCATTGGAACAGAGGTTCCCCATGGGCCACACACATTTCCAGTAGTAGCCTTGTTTCAAGTTAACTGAGAAAATTCAAGCCATTATGCAACACACACCTTAAGGTCCTGCGTCCCCGTGTCCGTCCCTGCCTCGCGTACCTTCCTCTTACTCATTTGCCTGGGCTGCCGATCAGTGTTTCTTTTTCTAGACCTCTCAGCTGTATTACTACCACTGATCAGTCCCTCCTTGAAACCTAACTCCCTTTGCTTTGCTCCTTTTTCTTCTCGCTACTTCATATTTCTTAGCTGGCTCTTTCTCTCCTCTCTTTAAATAGTATAAGTTCCAACATCATCGTCGTCATCATCATCATCATCATCATCATCGTTACTCTTATTTTGTCTTTGTTTTCTCCTTGGGAGTACCATCCACTCACTGTTTTAATCTGTTTGTTCCCGAAGCCTAAAACTACTGTTGTTCGGACTTCTCCCTTGAGATTCAGGCTTTCACTTCTATTGGTTAACAAGTTCCTTGGGGCCTTCCTAGGTGTATTCTGAAACCAGGCCCATAGTTGGACGGCAGGGAGAGGCAAAAGAAAGAGGTAGGCTGTGCTGGATTGGTAGGTAGCGGGTTGGATAAACAGGAACTTATATACAAGACTTGTCTTGGGTGGCTGCAAGAGGAGAAGATCTCTTGACTTGCCTGCCAAATCTTGAAAGTTTATATCCTTTCAGTCACGTATACAATCCAGATGGGTCTCAACAGTACATCACTATCTCAAGGCTGTGTCCTTGGAGCAGCCTCTGGGTGTAGAGAAGGCAAGCTGGACACCCATTCCAAGAATGGGGGGTGGAGAGAGGAGCCTCCAGTTGCCAGTGTCCAGCTCACAGGTCAACCAGTGGTCATGTCCTCTTGGTGACTCCAATAATTTCTTTGGCTTCTAGATAGATCCACTTGGGAGGGTGCATGAACCACTCCAACTTTAGTTTATCCCTTTCATTTCCATTATTTTAGTGCTGTTTCTAGCTTTACCACCCCTGCCCACACCCCCAAATTCATCTTGTAAGTAGGAGCCATAATGATCAGTCCCAAATGTAAATCTAAACGTTTCACTTGTCTGCTTATATTTCTTCCATCCATCTTTCTTATCACCTCCAAGGTAAAGTCTTAACTTCATAGCCTGGCATGCTAAGAACTTCATGATCTTGTCACTGTTTGTGTTTCCAATCTGACCTCCCATCACACCCACTTCCGGGTCATGAGGCAGTTTATTTTTGTTGACTCTCTGGGCTATCCTGATTTTCTTTGCCTGACTTTGTTATCCTCCCTTATTTTTTGGAGGGCCTTTAAAGAAGTTTTTACCTAATCTACAGTCTGAATTAGTTGACTTTCCTCCTGGCTTTTATTGGCAATCATCTTTTCATTCAAAAAACTTTATTAAGCCCCTAATTTTGTGCCAGATCCTGAGCTACACACTAGAAACATAATAGTGAACAGGTAGGGGCGCCTGGGTGGCTCAGTGGGTTAAGCCACTGCCTTCGGCTCAGGTCATGATCCCAGGGTCCTGGGATCGAGCCCCGCATCGGGCTCTCTGCTGGGTGGGGAGCCTGCTTCCTCCTCTCTCTCTGCCTGCCTCTCTGCCTACTTGTGATCTCTGTCTGTCAAATAAATAAATAAAATCTTAAAAAAAAAATAGTGAACAGGTTGATAGAAACCAATCCAACAATTGACCTGACATTCTCATAGGGAACGGAGGCAGGTAATAAAAATACGTTTTAAAAGAATGCAGTTCAGCCTGATTGGCTCCATGCTTGAGAATATCTGGGAATTGGCCAGGTTAAACAGATTGGCGGGGGTGGGGGAGAGAGAAGGGAGGAGAGACAGGTGCTGCAGATAGAGGTAGTAAGTCACTTGAAGGCCCGTTCAGGAGAGGAGAGCACAGTCTAGGAACACAGATTCCAGACAAAGGGCTGAGGAGGTAAACAGGGACCAGATCATGAATATTCTAGTCATGTTAAGGAGTTCTTACTAAAGACAATAGAAAGCTTGAAGGATTTTGACATGACTAGGTTTATATTTTAGGTGATGATCCTGGCTAGTGTGAGAAAAATGGAATTCAAGAGTGGCAAGGAAACAAGTTCAAGAGGGAGAGAAACCAGTTGGGACGTCATTATAGTAATCCAGAGAAAAGAAGACAGCAGCCTGTACAAGGGTATCGCCAATGTGAAGGAAACAGATCCCAAAGGAATTTAAGAATTTAAGAAGAAGAAGTGGTGGCGACACTTGGGTGGCTCAGTCGTTAAGCATCTGCTTTCTGCTCAGGTCATGATCCCAGGAACCTGGGGTTGAGTCCAGCTGTCATATATTCATAGCCTAGTACAGGTCCTTAAATGTAGATGCTTGATAAATGTCGTTCTGTGAGAGTTTTCTGACTCAAGCACCCAGACAAATGGGGTGTCATTCTGATTTATAGAGGGAAACTCATTTGGTGGTGAGCAGTGGTTGAGTTTTAGGCATGTCAAACTCAAGACGTGCCTGTGGGAGATACACATGAAAATGTCCAGGTCCATGACATTTGGAAGAGATCAGTGGATTCTTTGTATACATAGAAATAAATAAATAAAAGTTTCTGTCATACTGAAATAATCTGTTTCATGTCTGTCTCAACGACTATCCAGGGCTGTTCTTAATGACTTGATTCCCAAGCACCTAACACCACTTCTGGCACAAACGGAGCACCCAGTTAATGTTTGTTGTTGAAAGGAGCTGCTTTTTAAAAATGGTTCACCAAAAAAAAAAAAAAAAAAAAGGTTCATCTAACAGGAGAAATCAGTAATAGTAACCTCTAAGGAGGGAAAAGGGGTCAGAGTAAAAGGAGATTCTGATTGTATATACTTATGGTCCCCCCTCTATGTGCTTATATTTCTTAAGAAAAATAAAAGGATGGCCAAAAAAGTATTCGACTCAACTTTTCTGAACATTAGACTGAAAACCACACTCTGACTATGGTCTGGTCAGTGTAAGATAGGATCGTAATGCTGTCTGAAATCATGACAGCATTTTGACATCACACGGACTGATTCACAGATTCGTTACTGCATCGTTGATGCCATTATTTAAATCACTTAATAATATTTATTCATTTCTTAAAAATTATGACTAATCATGAGTAGCCCACTGAAGTAAAATTATGAAGGGCATCAGACAAAATATTTGAAGCTACATATCCAGAGATGTAGATAACACATAGTGCAAAGGAGTGTCATAGTTTTATGCCTGCCTAACATTTCATAAGATAGAAAACAATGCATTATCTAACATCTATTTCTCAGCAACATTACAGGTTATATCTGATATGCAAAACCCTTTGCACAAGTGTTGGAATATCCTTTGCACATTTTAACCATAGTTACTTAAAATGAATAACTAAAATATACAATGCTTTTATAGATTTTTGAATTACTATTTTGTGTATAATTTGATATAAAAGTTTGGGGCTATAGAGCTACTGAAAATGTGTGAATATTTAAAGAAAATGGCAAATTCGAGTAACATTTCTGTATGCATCGCATGTTCACTGGGTGGCGTGGTTGTATTAACGTTAACCTTATGCCCCTTGAAAGTCAACGGAAGTAGAATGATAAACATCAAACACAATATTCTAGGGGGAAAAATTAGATTCTAAATTTATTGACTTTAAAATACATGTGCAGAGTTCAGGCTTAAGAAAAACAGCATTGAAGTCAAAGTAGCTGTCTGCTTTGATTATCTTTTAATCATTCCAGACCCATTGATGTACTTCATCCCTCAGTTGTGTTCATCTTTGTTAGTGGATTTGGGAACTGAACTCTACATTTGCAATGGTTTAAACATAATTTTTATTGTGGATTCAAATGGATTTTTTAGTTTGAAACCATGAAATACATGTCCTCTGCTCATTTATGATGAGCTCTAAACCAGATCCAAGGGAGAAAACACATGTTGTGTTATACTCGAACCCCTCTAGGATCCTCCTCACCACCTTTCACACCAACATCTTGTTTTAACACAGTTAATATAGAGCACCTTAGGGATTGATAGCCCAAACTAATTGGACATTGATAAAAATATTTGTTCAATATGACTTTTTTTCCCAAATATAATTTTTATGCCCTGGGTATTTCCAGTGTTGTCATTAAAATATCGTGTAGTGTTTCCAGTTATTTCAAGGGAGCTCGTGAGAGTCACAAGAAAGAATATTAATGTTAATCAATTTAAGAAACAAAACAGATGAGGAGGCGAGGAGAGGCAAACCAGAAAAGAGACTCTCAGTGATAGGAGAACATAATGAGGGAGGGATGTGGGTAGGGGATAGGCTAGATGGGTGATGGATATTGAGAAGGGCACCTGTTGTGATGAGACCTGGGTGTTGTATGCAAGGGATGAATCACTGAATTCTACCCCTGAAACTAATATCACACTATGTGTTAAATAACTGGTATTTAAATAAAACATTGAAAAAAATTAAAGAATAATAATGTTAAAATTAATCATTCATAACAAATTTTGGAAGAGAAAGTTACAATGAAACCAGTAATGACAGAGTAGCACAAATCAGAAAACTCTGGGGATAAACAGCTTTTGTCACAGTTCTAGTGTCATGTTGTCATTCCTATCAGTCCCTTAATGCTAGTGACTTCTGTTATCTAGAGTAAGTCTAATATAGACTCTGTTTAGTGAAGCCTGAAAGGGAAATCAGTTCTGAGTTCCCAACATCTTTTCATAGACCCTAATTCTGCTTTCTCTCAAGAAAGATACTCTGCGTGTTTTATCAAAAAATTTTGGTGTAAGTACGAAGTAATAGTATCTAATTTCATCCCTGGTATTTAGAAAAATTTCACCCGTCAATTTTCATCCACTACTTATTAAGCAGACTCAACCTGGTAAACAAGAGTTTGGCCATATAGATTCAAAATTCATACTGAATATTGCTGCTAGGATAGCCCATTATGATATATCTCATTTATAATATCTTTTGTTTGTGGTGTTTTAATAGTAAGAAATTGTGTTTACAAAAAATGTCCCAGATACCAGTTCCTCTGCATGCATTACCTCATTAATGCTAACAGCTGCATGAATTAGTTTCTATGCCCATTTTCAGATGAAAAACCAAAAGTGAAAATCACCAAAGAAACTAACAATTTACTCATAGCCATATAGCTAGGAAATCAGGGAGCCGAACATTGAACCCAAGTACTCTCATGGTAGAAGACCTGCCCTGCGCTGCTCCACTGCACCACCTAATGAACCCTGCAGCGTAGCAGTAGGGTCAGGGCTGATTCCTGTAGCCTGTGCAGCAAACCCCTTCTCTTTCCGTTCTGCAGCTTGTATCCCTAGGTCCTTGTAGCAAGGCCTGTATCCCTAGATACCTTCTATCCTCTGCCACTTCCCTGCAATACACACACACAAAACCAACGAGAGGGGCTATGGGACATTGAATGGCTCCTTTCAGGTTTAGTTGATGGATCCTTTCACCCAACTTGTTGGCTTCTTTGTGTTGTTCCAGGGATCATGACCCTCTGAAGGCTTTGGGGTGGGTTGGGAGCCTCACAAGAAGATTCTAGGTCTTCAGAGATGTCCTAGGTAGATATTCTCTCATACCTAACCCTCTTTTTCCACAATTTGGCAGCTTCCACGTCTCCCTATTTCTCTAGGAATACCATCACTCCAAAGAGGGTGAAGTCCTAGGCTCTCCTGGGTTCTTCCTTTGTCTTAAAAGGAAGCCTCACAGAATTGCCATTTGTTGATTGCCACTTGCTTCTGGTTCTGCTCATTGACATGCTCTCCTCTCGGGGTTTTTCTCCGGGGATGAATATTAACTAAAACAAAACACATTTTATAAATTTTCCTACTCCAAGAATTGATTTCCTTAAGAAAACCACTATCTGCTTTCCATGAGAAATTCCTAATCATAATGTTTACACAGTTTTGACCTTATTTCTTGGGAACAAACCGTCTTCTGCTAAGGGATTTTTCACCTTGACTGACAAGGAATTATTTATCTTGAAATCACTTTATTTCTCCCCTAACCACAGCAAGTGTGTAGTCATGTGGGAGAATGTGGACATTCTATTTAACCTCCTATGTTTTCATTTTAAGCATGGAGACAGAAAGCAGAGTGGCAAACCACCTGGCTAGAACTAAGCTTCTAACCCCAAGATAAAGCAAACTCAACAAGCATTACAAAGATTTTGTATAGACTATAAATATACTGTGTGTCAGTGGGAATTCATTGAAAACTTCTATGTGTCTGACACTATATTTTCAGGACCAAAAATTAGGACATATTACCAGTGCAAAATAATGTTTTAACTTTCTATTCTTTTCTAGGCCAGTGAAAAGGAAATACTCTGCTTCTCCTCTCAACATTCTATCGCAATTCCAGTCACCAAATGTGTGGGTTTTTCCCCCACACTGACCAATTCTCCAATGCCCGCTGGGTGACCTACAGTTCAATTCAATTCTGACACTAGCTACCAGGGATTAGCATCAAATCCCACAAGAACCCAGCCCACAAGGCTGCCCCACTTCAGATACCAATCACAGGTCCAAGGTTTGACACCTGTGCTTCTGACCAATAGCTATAAATTGGGGTTTCCATGACCCCTTCAACATGTTCAATAATTTGCTAAAATGGCTCAAAGAACTAAGGGGAACGCATTTACCCATTTACTGCGTAATAAAGGATGTGATAAGAGACACACAGAATGAGGTCTAGGGTGGACCCGAGTGCAGGAGCTTCTGGCCCCATGAGGTTGGAGTGCCACCTCCTGATAAGTGAATACCTTCACCAAGCAGAAGCTCTCTGAATCCCATCGTATTGGAATATTTATGGAGGCTTCATCACATAGGCATGATTGATCATTAACTCGATCTCCATCTCCTCTCCCTGCCCTAAGAATGGGGGAAAGGCTGAAAAGTTCTAAGCTTCTAATCATGACTTGGTCTTTCTGATGACCAGCTCCATTCTGAATCCATCCAGAACCCACCCAGAGTCACCTCACTAGAATAAAAGATACTCCTGTCACCCAAGAAATTCCAAGGAATTTAGGAGCCCCGTGTCAGGAACTAGGGTCAAAAACAAGAACAAAAGATGCTCCTAGTGTTTGTATTGCTTAGGATGTTACAAGGTTTTAAAAGCTCTGTGCCAGGAACCAGGGGGTGGAGAGGGTATGGAGAGGAGGAGAGAAACCATATATTTTGCCTATTATTTCAGTTTCCTTCTTAGTGAAATGGAGGCCTTTTCTAGATAGGTTTAAAAAAAAAAGACAAAGATTCTCATTTTTATTTCACAAATAATACTGCAAAGATTTTATTTATTAAGTTCCCAACTATTTACCACTTTGCCAATGTAGAATTCTACATTTGAGTTGGGGGAGACAATTTCATTTCAGGGAAAATAAAGGTTTTTTCCTAGATGATGACATCTCTCAGAAAGCGGATGAGGGAGAGAGGTAGCAGGGGCTGGAGAGGTAAGGGTGGGAAGACCACTCATTGGGCAGCCCGGCCACAGAATCCCAGTAGCCCTGCCCTCTGCTTTAGCCTCGCCTCCTATGGCGTTTGTTGCTCCCAAATGGGAGGTGAGTGCTCTTGGTATATGAGTTTAGAAATTAAGGGATTAAGAAAACGTGTTATGTGTTAGAGCTGCCATAGCTAGTACCATAAACAGAGTAGCTTCAACACCAGAAACTCATTATCTCACAGTATGGAGACCAGAAGTCCAAGATCAAGGTGTCAACAGTGTTGGTTCCTTCTCAGGTTATGAAGAAGGGTCCTTTCTGTGCCTCTCCCCAGAGTCTGGCAGTTTGCTGCCGTGTCTGGTTTTTCTTGGCTTGTAGATGTACCACCCCAATCTCTGCCTTTATCTTCGCATGACATTCTTTGTGTATGTGCGTCTGTGTCCCAATTTCCCATTCTTTCACGGACACCAGTAATATAGGAGTAAGGGCCACTCTAATGATCTCATTTAACTTGGTTGTGCCCAGAAAGACCCTGTTTCCAAATAAGGTCACATTCTGAGACTTTGTGGATGTGGACTTCAATACACCTCTTTTGGAGAACACAATTTAACCCACAGAAGATGGATCACAACATCATGAACGAAAAGCCTTCCTGTGCAAGGTCTATAAATAGCCTGAGGGCTCAAGCCGGGACAAATGTGCCAGCTCCCCTCGGAGCACATTACAGTTCCTGGATTCATACTTTTGAAAACCGAGCGCTAATTACTTATTATTTTTATATTACTAATGCTCTTTGAGTGCAACATGCTGAATCCGTATGATCCACTTTATTTTTCTTAGAAACTGCGCTCTTAAAAAGCAGTCTGGATAACTTCAGAATGAACAAACAGAAAGTTAATTGAACTGGTGACTCTTTGGAACTCTTTCATGGAGGAAAAAAAATGGGCTTTTATGCAACCGAGCCTGGAGGATTGCTTTAAATTTCCCCAGGACTGACAGTGTCTGTAAATTCTAAACTAGGCACTTGGTAAATACACATAGATAAAGATGAGAGCAGCATAACAAAGTATGGGTTTAGAAACAACTTCAGAAGGGTTCCCAAGCCCCAGGCTGCTTTGGAACATGTGGCTTTGCTAACCGTTGAAGAGCTTGTTTTCAGGGAGCCCTGTGACAGAGTCCACCTTAGCTCTGCAGGCAGTTCTAGACCAGCACCAGGGGGCGCCACTTCCAGTGACGCCGGTCCAGAGCATCTCTCAGAACTGACCAGCTGAAGACCAGTGACCCTACTTAAGGAAAGCTGTCTGAGAGGATGGTCAAGGGGCGTATGCTGCAAGAGAATCCCACGTAAAAATGGAGGTGCCTACCAACAGGAGACTCTGTCTTCTTCTCCCTCGCTGATCTGTAGAACCTGCGGCCCACCATAGAGCTCCCACTGGAGAACAGTAGAACACTGTGGGGAGAGAACCCTTAGGACAACCTGACAAGGAATCCAGAATAAGAACATGTTTGTAACATGGCAGAAAGTGCCTATTTCTTTTGTAGACATTATGAATACGGAAGGTATGCTGGTGTAGCCCGTGCCTGCAGGGCTCAACGGCACCAAAATAAATACCTGGGAAGAGAACCCATAATATGAAATCTGAGGCTCCAAATGAAAGGATAGAGTGTTTGGGTCAAGGGCAGGATCTTTAGAGCAGCTTGAGCAGCCATAGGACCAAGGCAGGGAGCCCTCAACCTCCTAAAAATTTTACATCAGAGGTGGAGTTAGTCTAGCCTGAGGACAATTGAACACCTCTCCAAGAAACTAAGTGTTCCTTCCTTACAGAGACCACCACATCCACAGAAGCCACGAGCAAAGGAGAGCCACTCCAAACCAGGGGGATTCCAGAAATGCCTTCCATGTTGGTCCAAAATAGAGCTGGTTTTGTAGGATGAACTCTGAGTCTCTTGTCCCTCCTTCCTGCCTTCAGTTTCAAAGAAAATGGGCCTAGAAAGAAGAGAGGGGACTAGGGGTAGAGCTTCAGCTTCTCCCCTCCTGTTTTGTATTGGTAAATCTATGTTTTAATGATTGAAAGTGGCCCAAAATTTGTGGAATCTTCCCAAGATGCAATTAAAGAAACAAAAGAGAGAGATTCAAAATAGCATAGTTGGAGGCAATAATTAAAAGAAACAAAACAGTTTAGGATTTATAGTGCTTGGCATTGTAAACACTCCTGAGCCAGTAATGATCCTATTCTTAGAAGGACTCTCCAGGCCTGACTGCTAGACATAACTGAAGACGGCTCGTTAAAACATGAGACCAAAATAAGTCGTCTTTTGTGGCCGTTTTCAGCGTTTGAGCTTCTAATCATTAAAGAGTCATTATACTGGCTGTTCTAGACGTAGGTATCCCATTTCCATAAATTTATCAAAATATTTATCTAACAAATGTATATTGATTGCCTAGTATTAGATGGATATTGTATTAGATGTGGGCAGTATAAGTGTATAGATGATATGGTCCATGTCCTTGAAGAGGTAATTGTGTGTGTGTGTGTGTGTGTGTGTGTGTGCGCGCGCGCACGCATGTGTGCCTCTGGGCACGTGCGTGTTTATGAACAGTTAATTATACCTCATCTAGAGAAGAAGGATACCAGAGAGCTGATAGGTGGTGACAGGGGCACCTGGGTAGCTCAGTCATTAAGCATCTGCCTTCAGCTCAGTTCTTGATTCCAGGGTCCAGGAATCAAGCCCCGCATCAGGCTCCCTGCTTGGCGGGAAGCCTGCTTCTCCCTCTGCTGCTCCTCCTGCTTGTGTTCCCTTTGTCTCTCTCTGTCAAATAAATACATAAAATCTGAAAGAAAGAGAGGAAGGAAGGATAGAAGGAAGGAAAGAAGGAAGGAAGGAAGGAAGGAAGGAAGGAAGGAAGGAAGGAAGGAAGGATGGAATGTGATGACAGCTCCCAGGAGGAAGCTGCTAATCTCCAGGGGAATCAATAGTCTTCACACAAAGCAGGACATTTGAGCTGGTTCTGGGAGGAGGAGCCCATTAAGGCCGCTAAATCCATATTCAGATGAGTTTGTCAGGTTCTTTTTCCACCTGGCTGTTAAAAGAAAGCGGGAGGGCTCTGAAGAGAGGAAGAAGTGCTGGAGGGAGGAGGCCCACCAAGGACAGAAGCCCGGTGGGCTGGGCTGAGTCTCCAAAGGGCAAGGAGAGAGGGAGGAGGTGCTGCCAGAGTGGGAGGGGCAGCTGAAACTAGGGCCTGATCACTTTACTGAGGTTCATCCCCATTCTCTTGATGTGTATCAGGGGTCTTCTCATAACTCTATTCCATTTAGCAGGCAGGTTTGACCAGTGACCAAACAGACAGGATGGTCCCTGATTCTTAAGACTTTACAATTTGAAACAACGTGCAAATGTGTAGAGACGTAAAGATCAGTAAAACAGGGGCTAAAACAGTTGTAAATGGAAGATCCCAAAGGAGCCACTGAGCACGTACGGACATGAGGTTCAAGTTCTCTCCATCCTTAGCTCTCTCTGAAACTTCAGTGATCTATTCCAGTTTCCATGACGTGTACACTAGAACATCAGTTAGTTGCATGATTTGGAGCAAGTCTTGGAGAGATCCCATTTTTAAAAATAATCCTAAAACAAGAAGGTCGGGCTCAATTACCATCATGATCCTTTCCAAATATATCAGTTATGACTCTCTGAGCTTAGTTCAATAAGTACTAAGGGTACCACAGACTTGGACCATTAGGATGAAATCCATTCATTTAAAAACAATGTGTTGAGCATCTATTAGTAAGGGTCCCCAGTAAAATGCAGGCTACCTACCTATATTTGAATTTCAGGTAAAGAATGAAGACTCTTTAAATATAAGGATGTTCCATGAAGTATATTGTGCATATTCAAATATTATACTTAAAAAGTATACTTGATTTGAAATTCAAATTTAGCTAGATGTCCTCTTTAAATATACAGTTCTTCTAAATCTAACATCCTTACAAGGAAAAGCTAAACTCTATGGATTACAGTGAATCTGGTATAGATCCTACCCTGGCCCTAAAGGGTGAGATAAGACTCAAATGTAAGTAATCATATTACAATGTGAAAAGTGATAAGTGTATGCAAAACATTCAGAGAGAAGGCTATTAAAGTTCATGAGAGGGAGAAATTGCTTCCAGCTGTGAGAAGTAAGGGAGGGCTCTGAGGAGGGCTGGGCAAAATGGCAGGAGTGAGGCTGGTGAACATGGAAGGGGGAGGGGGAAGGGTCTCCCTGGGAGAGTGGGCGGTTCCAGAAGAGTCTTGGAGGTGGGAGAGCTGAGAATAAAAGAGGACACTAGTCACTTGGTGGACCTGCGTCCTGCATGCCTAGAGGGAAATCATAGCAGAAGGGATTAGAAATGTAGGGTTGGGCCGTATCACAGGAGTTTGGCTGGCCAAAGGTAGGATGATGGAGGCTGGAAATCTGAAAAGGCAAAGGGGTTGTACTTGGTGTTTGAGGTTTTTGATCCAGGGTGACACCAGCCACTAGGAGGAGAGAAGGTGAAGGATCATCCCCAGCTAATCACTTCCAAGAAAACATGGCTCCTTCCTGTCCTCTCTGTTCATGAAAGAAAATACTGATCTTAATAAACATAGTAAGTGGAGAAGAAATGTGGTAAAGTGGGAGAAAACACAAGCTTGTCTGAAAACACTGTGAGTTCAAATCCACATTCCCCCTCTGTATTGTCTTATTTCCTGTCTCTGAAGCCTGGTTTCCTTATCTATCAATGGGGCTAACAACGCCAACCTTTGCTTGCATGTCATGAGTATCAGTATCTACCTGAAACTCAGGAGGAGCTCATTAAATACTGATGACCACATGAGCTATTATTTCACTCACTACTTATTCTCCTCTACCCTCAAGTATCTTCCTTTATTGTAACAGGCGAAGAGTAGAAAACTCCCTTTCAAAACATTCATTTTTTTCTCTTTATAAAAAAATACTTTTTTAAAAAATAAAAAACAATATACCCACTTGAACTGGAAAAAAAAAAAAAAAAGGAAAAGAAAAAGAAAAACCAAGAAGTCAATATTTGGAATATTGGGGCCGAGTATCTGCTCTAAATGTGTTCCCTCAATACGGAAGGAAAGCCAGATTTCTGTCCTAACAAAAGTATCATATAGTTTGAATAAGTATCCTGGGAAGAGCTTGAGTAGTTATTTTGGGTAGTTATTTGGGCAATTATTAACTGAAAGCAGGCATTCCTACTTAAGTATCTGTGGCCTGGCCAGACTGTGCAAAAGTTCTAGGTCAGCTCATGAATCAGGGAGTCTCAGGGTGCTCTGTGCTCAGTGGGGGAACAAAGCCTAGTGTTCATGACCTGTGAGAGCCAGAGAGAAGGGGAACTTGCCCAGGAATAGAATAGTTTACTCCTTGTAAGGACTTATTCTAGATAATTCTTCTTGTTTCTAGTTTTGTCCCCTAGAAGTCTATCTCAGTTGTTTAGGTAAAACAGGCCACAGAGATGGATGATAAATTTGTTCTCTGAGAAAAGCACCTAGAGGAACAGTGACCCAAAGTATCCTGTCAAAGTCTGACATAGCCACCGTAGTTGAGGTTGCATTTAGAGATAATACCTCCCCATTTGGGTACTTTCTTTTAAAAATGAATTATCGCCAGTAGCTACCTTTATTCATATCTTTTCTCCTCAACCTCATTCCTGCCCCATTGCTGAGCCTCTAAAATAGATTTGCGGGGAAGAAAACCTACCCATCCCTTTGTCTTTCCCGCCAAACCTGCAGTTGGCTTCGAGCTCATTCCTGCGAAGAGCACAGCATGAGCTCTGTCTCAGGTTTATTCTCATACTTGGTATTTGGGGTCAGTAAACTCAGTTAGTGCACAGCTGTGACACAGGAGGACTCCTACAGGCTTTAAGCACATGTACGTGATTTTTTCAGTCCCAGAAGACTGGCCCTTGAGCTATTTGCTTGGGTAACATTCGTGGCAGAGCTTCTTTCATTGTTTTTAATAACGTTCTGGGTTCGTGTTTGGGAGACTCTCAAATTTATTTCCAACTAGATAAAGGTGACCTTCCCTTTCTCCAAGCTGTGTCTCCCATGAGACTCGTGAATCCTGCGGAGGTCTCTCAGAGCTGCCATTTGTTAGTTGGGAGACCACCCTCAGTCCTTAAACAGACTAGGACCACACACTAAGGAGGGACAGAACGGTCAGGCGTATCACACCACGTTTTTATCAAATTATTCGGGTTCGCACTTGAAGACCTGATTTGTGCTTGAACATTGAGAGACATTTTGAAGTCAAGGTGGAGAAACTGAAAGGAATGAAGTCCCAGAGCTTGGAGTTCGGATGAGTCATATTCAGGATGGAAGCATCTTGGGTTCAGTATCTAGGGACATTGAGAACAGATGGCTTTAGAACTTAGCTCTCATTTGTCTGGGTGGCCCCCAGGTATGCGTCATCACTCTCTGACCCAGGTGAGGCTGAGGTGGGGGTGACAAGACCACTGGCCTCCATTCCTTCTGTTTGCCAAGCCTTAATCCCCACAGGACTCATCAGTGTTAGGCTCGCTTTGGGAATGAGCTATCGGAGCAATCCCCGTCTTCCTACTTCTCTTTCTGCCTCTCTAGAACTTTGAAAAACATGAAATTCAAACACAATAAATGTAAACAGTGGATGATACCAGCATTGGATGCTATAAAGTTGAAAGCAAGACTTGATATTCTGAAGTAAAGTGTGCTCTTTAAGTATGAATTATTTTACAAGGTTCATTCCTGTCACTTTACCCAAATATTCCCCAAATGATGACAGAGTACAGTTGTAATTTAAAACACTGGAGATGCTCTTGGTAGAATAAAACACTTGTCTTGCCTTTCAGTTAGGAAAGAATAACACCCAGATCAAAATTGTCGGGTAGTGATGTTTACTCAGAAGATAGCACTGGCCTCTAGGAAACAGAATCCAAACCAGTATTTCTCAAAAATATTCACCCCCATGACCAATAGGTAGTTTCCCTATATAAGAAAGCATCTCAGTGTTTGTTGCAGAGTCTCCAGTCTCCATCAGCAAAGAACAGTACGTTGTACATATAACATACTTCCACATTTTCAAGGCGTTTCACATGTGCTCCTGAATCGTACATGACAATATAACCCTGCGCTGGTGTCACTAACCCCATTCCCCAAATGAAGCCACTGAGACAGAGCAGCTAAGGGGCCCTGCATAACCTACACGCCTTGTGGTCGTCAAGCAGAGACAGACTAACTCCCAGCCACAGCCTTCCTCCATGTGCAAAGGACCTTCCTGAGTTCTTTGGGGTCACTCTTTCATGGTGTGGCAAAGCCCTCCAAAATTGGGAAAGATGTGCAAAAGGAGGGGGGTCCATTCTGCAACTTTCTTCCCTATAGCCTTTTCCTCCCCAGATGTAAAATCTATAAAGAAAAGAAGACTGGCTTCTAAACACTGAGCTTTGCTCAAAGAGAATCTACTTCTCGGATAGAAAAGGAGCATTTCTGCAGGGTCATACAACAGCACTGCTTACTTAGATCATATGGTTTCCAGGTCCTTTTCCATCCTTTCAGTGACTACCCCAAGAAAACTGAGAACATTCTACTGGCTTAATAATCTTGTAGGGGCACCAGGGTGTCTCATTCATTAGGCAGTTGACGCTCAGTTTCTGCTCAGGTTGTGATCTCAGGGTCATGGGATTGAGCCCCATGTGGGTCTCCGTGCTCAGTGCAGAGTCTGCTTGTCCCTCTCCCCTCTTTCCCTCTCCCTGCGTGCTCTCTTTCTCTCTCTCAAATAAATAAATAAAATCTTTTAAAAAATTACCTTGTGAAACACAGTGCTTGAATTTCAGAGTAGAGATAAAGGAAACACACAACAAGCCATCTTGTCGATTTTATGTTTCTTTCCCAGAAATGTGAGTGTTCTCTTACAGGGAAGAATGATTTTTTTTTTTTTCCTGCCAGAAGCCACAAGGTAAGTAACGATCTACTTGACACACACACGAGTAACTGTACTTTGGAATTTGTAACTGCAATTCGGAATTCAACCAGTTGTTGCATACATACAAGTATGTCCTTGTCCTGTCACCCCAAATAGAGTGATGTGCACGTTCAATGTGCAATTCATATCTTTCATGTCCTGTTTCCCCTTCGTTCCCTGAATTGGAATATTTTTAGCACTCAATACATTTTACCAAATCAATCAGAAATGAGACAAAAGAAATAAAATGTCCCATCTACAAGTCTGTAACAGTCAACAACAGTGGCAGTATTTTTCTTTCAGATAAACAAAACACCAGCTCCAAGCAAAACCAATCTTGGAGATGTGCCTTAATGACTTGGCAATCAATAGTTCCCAGCTCAAAAACTAAACATAAAACAAAACATTACCTTTGTTGTTGCAAACGCCATCAGAATAACTTGCCATCATAAATTCAAGTATGATTAGATTGTATTTTTACAAAACTATTAGGGACTATTTTGTTTTGCTCCTTCCTTGTTCTCAATTACATGTGTAGCAAGTTGGAGTTCTCCCTCTCCTTCGTTCCTTTTTCGCTGCTCTGCCCATTTCTGTGGAAAGAGAGAACTGATTAAAAAAAGAAAAAAAGATCCGACAGTTGGTGAACATAATACCAATTATTGCCAAGAGAAAGAAGTTTTGTTTTGTCTTGTAACTACCATGCTCTGAAGAACTTAAGAACCAAACGTCTGCTCCATGACTCATAGTCGCAAGGTGACGTCATTCATCAAGAACAGAACCAGGATATTTGCTTGAAACCTTACTTCCCGGTGGGTTTCCAAAATGGATTTAAGTATGTGAAGGTGGGGAGAAAAGGAAGGAAAAAAGGGGGAGGGAAACCAGAGGGAGCAAGAAAGCAATTTGATTGTCTCCATCTGGGAAGAGGTAAAGTCCGGTGGTTCATGTCGAGATTCTCCAGAATTGAACAGCAAAAGTTGAATCTATCATCTTGTTAAACGAGAGAACTAATAGTCTGACTTCAAAGAGTTATTTTAAGAATTAGGGCACCTGGGTGGCTCAGTGGGTTGGGCCTCTGCCTTCGGCTCAGGTCACGATCCCAGGGGCCTGGGATCGAGTCCAGCATCAGGCTCTCTGCTCAGCAGGGAGCCTGCTTCTCCTCGTCTCTCTCTCTGTCTGTCTCTCTGCCTACTTGTGATCTCTCTCTCTGTCAAATAAATAAATAAAATCTTTTAAAAAAAGAATTAAATGAGTTAATCCATGTAAATTGCTTAGAACAGTGGCTGACAAGTAATCATTTTATAAATGTTAGTCATTTATATCTGAGTTTGTTTCTATTGGAATTGGTGGGGGTTTTGAGAGGGAAAGTGTGCTACTGTTTTGGCCTCTTTTCTGGACTACATATGTATGTTGAATCAGCCTTTGGTTATTATGGTCCTAAGTGAGGATCCATTACATTCAGTTTCCAAATTCCCTTTATAGCACAGTAATGCCTTTGCTTTCCCAGCTAACAGGAGACCATCACTATCTCAGAAGATTCCATAATTCTTCTTGAGGAAATAGCTCAAGCTCCCTGCTTTTTTTCAAACCTACATGATTTGTTTGTTTCTTGAGCTAAGTGCACTAAGGTTAACAGGTTATTTTCCTATTTTTAGTTTGCAGTCATATTATTTACATAAAATCTTGTGCTTCCTTTTTTTATTCAAAGTGCTGTGAAAAGAAATGTTCACAATATACTATCAAATTTTTTTAAAGACAGGACAAAACTCAGTGTGCACAGGTTAACCCCAATAGTTTACTGTGGTTGCCTCCAGAGGTAAGCTGATGGGCAACTTCTGTGTAACTTCTTTATAATCTTGCATATTTTCTGAATTATTTTAAAATGCTCAGATTCCTTTGACCGATAATGACAACATTAAGTAAAATGTTTATGGAGAAACAAAGCCAAAAAGAAGTGTTCAATTTCCCTTGCATCGTATCCTCCTGGATTACAACCACCAGTGATTTCACCGTTGACCCAGGATGAAATGCTAAAAATAAACGGTACCAATATGTTTCAAAGATTGCTTCATCAGGAGCGCCTCAGTGACCCGGTCAGTTAAGCATCTGCCTTCAGCTCAGGTCATGATCCCAGGTGCTGGGCTTCAGGCTCTCTGCTCAGTGGGGAGTCTGCTTCCCCCTCTCTCTCTGCTGCTCCCCCTGCTGTGTGTGCACTTGCTCTCTCTATCAAATAAATAAACAAATCTTAAAAAATATAAGATTGCTTTATCAGAATAATGTGGCTGATGGAACCCAAACACATGGCATTTTCTCTCTCCTTGATACTATTTAGTCCACATCACAAAGAATCTACGTATCACTCCCACAAATAAGATGGATAGTCTACATTAGAGCTATTGACAATTCCAGGCTTTTTAGAATTAAAAAGGATGGAGGAAGTAGAAAAGATTTTGTCCAACCCTAAATGCTATGTATAACATCAAAACCATTTCCATTTGGATTTAAAAAGTAAATGTGTTGGCATATCTATGCCTTGCATCTTGGGAATTCACAGCATATTAAATCAAATAATGAAGTTACTCTAGAGACTTGACATGAGGTAGCAGAGCTGTTTGGGTTCAACCAAAAAAAAATTTTTTTTTTTAAATGGCCTGGTTTCTCCTTCTCAAAATGCATGTCCCAAGGCTACTGTAGCATTGGGATCTGTATGGTATCAAAAGAAATCTTTTGATTCATTTAGTTAACTCAGCAAAATTCGTGGGATGAGAGAACACCAGAATTTTACTCAACTCTAATGTTACTTGAATTATTAAATTCCTGTGGTTACCACTTAAAACATCATTTTGGCCTTTTTCTCCCTAATACTAAGCCCAAAGAATTCTATTCAAGTGATACTTATTATATCAACCATGTTTAGGACTGTATTTCACTGTAAGTAAAAAATTTCAAATCGGGCGTATCTCACATAACATCCTTTAGTGAAGATGTGAGAAGAAAAATGGAGAGAAATGCATTTTTTGATATTTAAAAGGCTTATTGTTTTTTTTTTCTCTTCTAGTTACAGAAGTCCTAAAATTCTGAAATCCTTAAAAGCTTCATATATTTTTCTTTGTATGAGCTTCAAGTGTTTTCTGGACAAGATACTTGAATATGGACTTTTTTTTTTCTGGCCTGAGAGAGATGAATATAGAATTAATATGGTATATTGATAAAAAGCATAATTAGATTATCCTAAAGAGACATCTCTATAAATACACTGAGATGGCTTAGTAAACAATGAAGACATTTTGCACAACAGCTCTGGCCAGAGCTATGCAGGAGGAGATAACAGTCCAATGTGGTTTATGAGATTAAATATGAAATAGGGTAGAGTTGCACTGAGCCAGAAGGTAATAGAGTCATATGATCAGAATTTTAGATCAAGAGGAGACCGAAGAAATCAACTAACCCAACGCTAGCATTTTAAAGTATGAAAAAAACAATGTTCAGGAAGATGGACTTTTCCAAGGTCAGAGTATCACCATTAAATTTAATGCAACATAATTATAAGAAGCATGTACTAGGCAGCAAGCATTTAGAACCCTGAGAAGAAAGATTTTTTTAAAGATTTTTTAAAAATAAGACAAATCCTCCCTTTGATCTGATTAGCCACTCTCACTGGAGAGCCAGGCATTTCCTAGATTTGAACATTGAGTGTGGTATCGTAATACTATGATAGAAGTGTACAAATTCCCTGACTCGGAGTTTCTGAAAAGCCTTTCTAGACAAGATGAGTTAGCCAAGCCAAGAGTGGCAGGGAGAGCATTCCAGGGAAATGCAACTGCAGGAGAAAAGGCATAGGGGGATCATGCACAGAGGAATTAATGAGGAGAAAAGTGTGGAGGCAGAAGGATGGTGAGAGCTTTTCAAGGTAGCAACAGGTCTTAAAGGGAGACCTTGACAGACAGTTGGACTTTATCCTTCAAAATAGTAATATGGGGCATTCAAAGGGTTTTAAGCCTGAGAATACTAGGAATTTGGATTTACTCCATCTTCTACCTGCAGTGTGGAGGAAGAGTGGCCCATTAGGAAGGGATCAGAGCAGCCCAGGCCAGACGTGATGGAGCCACAACCTAGAGATGAGTCCAACCTGGAGTCCACAGCATAAAAATGCCAAAGAGGGGCACGTTCAAAAAATATGAGGAAGTAGAGCTTCATCCCTTTTTAGTTATTTAATTTTTTCCAGCTTTATGGAGGGAAAAAAATGACAATGTTGTATGTCTTTAAAGTGTACAACATGAGGGTCTGGCTACAAGTGCATGATGAAGTGGGAACCACGGTCAAGGTCATTAACACATCTGCCAGCTCACATGGTTTTTTGTTGTCACGGTGAAGAAGCTTAAGATCTAGTCCCAGAGAATATCAAGTATATGATACTGTATTCTTGGCTACAGTCACCGTGCTGCCCATTAGATTTTGAAGTTTATTCATCTTACAACTAAAAGTTGTCCCCTTTGACCTACATCCCCCCATTTTCCCATCCTCCCCCTCCAAGTCCCTGGCACCCACCATTCTCCTCTCTGTTTCTACAAAGTTCTGTTATACACTACAGTATGGATAGATCTTAAACATTCAATGCTAAGAAAGAAGCAAGACACAAAAGACCACATATTATATGATTGTGTTTATGTCAAATATCCAAAATAGGGAAATCCTTGGAATCAATAGCAGACTTACTGATTAAAAGAGGCTGAGGGGATGGGGAAGTAGGAAATGCCTGCCAGTGAGTATAGAGGGTTTTGTTGGTGTGATATGAAGGTTCTGGGGTTAGATCGTGGTGACTGATAGACAACTTTGTCAATATACTAAAACGACCACACTGTGCAGTTTCAAATGATGAACTTTGTGGAGACTTAGTTGTATTTCAATAAAACTGTATTGAGAAGAAAACCATTTTTTTTGCAGGGCACCTGAGTGGCTTACCTGGTTGAGCATCTGACTCTTGATTTTGGCTCAGGTCACAATCTCAGGGTCGTGAGACTGAGACTCACAATGGGCTCTGCATTGGGCTCTGCACTGGGTGTGGAGTCTGCTTAAGCTTCTTTCTCTCTCCCTCTCCCCCTCCTCCCCACTGCTAACGTTTGCACTCTCTCGCTCTCTCTCAAAGAAGAAGAAGAAGAAAAGAAGAGAAGGAGAAGGAGGAGGAGGAGGAGGAGGAGGAGGAGGAGGAGGAGGAGGAGGAGGAGGAGAAGAAGAAGAAGAAGAAGAAGAAGAAGAAGAAGAAGAAGAAGAAGAAGA